>NW_024537584.1:0-522226 GCF_016628075.1 Suillus paluster | reverse complement strand
GGCCTACCGCTCACCAATCTTCTCAAAATGCAAGAGGACGCATGCTCACCTACTACTAGGATCCGGACCTCCCCACCAATGCCACCATTGTATCCATAGGCGCTTCGAAGCTGGGCGTCATACTCGATCCGACTTTGGTAGCAGATCGTCCGGTCATCAGCTCCGAACTTCCGAAGGGTTAGGACATTATCTATAATCAGGTGTGAAGTTGCCGTTCCTCTAGCGATCTGCACGGGATCGATGATTGCTCTGTGGTCGTGTTATCTGTGCAGTCTCACTTGCCGGTATGGCTATGCAAGAGGACCCTGGCCCATTATCAACTTGTTGCAGGCATGGCACGACCTACTGTTTCGGAAAGAGGTCACTAATCACCTGTCATAACCTCCAGTATATAATTACCAGGTGCATGAACTCATTTCTCTCATTCTCTTACTAAATCTCCTAGGTCTGTCTCTGTCAGTGACTCACAATGTCATCCAACAGCATGTCCATATCTACTCTCGATAACGACGTACGTATCAATTTTCTCTGCCCATGCTTTCATGTCCCAATTTTAATGGCGAATATAGGTCCTAGCAAGCATCCCCAAGCATCACCAATTTTCTTCAGTGCTGGGCTTGCAATATATGGACATCGCAATCAACAAAGCATGCTACTCTGAATGCTGCCAGGAAGCCATCAGCCGTGGCTTTCCGATGGATGGTAACTATTCCATCCGTCCGTACATGGGCGTTGGAGTAGCCATAATGTCCAACGCTTACGCCCACCTTCCTGACTGCGCAATCAGGATGTGGATCTGCCTCTTCACTACCATCAGCACATCCATTGATGACTTGATGGAAAGGGGAGAAGACCTCGTGCATCTGTACCGTTTCAACGAGCGGTTTGCGAGCTCCCAACCACAGGGCGATCCCAGTCCTGAATGCGCTCAATGTGCTCTTGTGGGACATCGCTTGCCTTTATGCCCCGCCTGTGTTGAATTTGATTGTCGCGTCCTCACTCAACTTCATGTCTTCGATCGTGCTTGATAATGAGACCAAGGATATGCAGGTACGGTATTTCCCTGAATGATATCCACTGCCCCGATTAATCCGTGGCGTCATAGATCTCTGCACAGACTCCCTTGTACCCAGAGTATTCTAGGCTCCTGTTGGGCCTAGCAGATGCATATGGATTCTTTATTTTCCCTTCCACCCTCCCCCTTCAGAAATATTCAATGTATGCCGGATCTAATGACTGTCATAAATCACACAAAGTAAGTGCATGGATGATCTGCAGTTAAATCTTCCTAACCCCATTATTCAGCGATATACTATCTTACTACAAAGAGGAAATTGAAGGCGACACCGCAAACTACCTGTTGCTCATGGCTGCCTCTCGTGCTCTCACCAAACAGGACGCTCTGCACGAAGTCATCGAGAAAACTGTGCGGGCATATCATAATGTCCTCGAATTCCTGAGACCACAAACTGAGGCCTATGAGGCCTACGTCAGTTTTTTTGATGGGTATGTGAAATTCCATGCTGCCTTGAGAAGGTACAGCTGGAAGAGATCATGTGGGAGACATAGTCTTCCTGATGGATATTGCCCCATCTTATGATACTTTCAAGCCTTCTATAGGTTGATCACTTAATACAGTAGCCAATCGTACAGTTGTACAGCACCCTGTCTGCTTTGCTACCTGACCATTCCCCCACCCCGCTTGCTCTTCTTTTTTCTTCACATATTACTGGAGCTTATGAGAAATTTTCAAGGGCATTTTTTGACATTACGAAGTTCTAGATTTATGTTGAATTTGAATACTATTTTCTATATATGCTGCAATGCTCAGTAGCCTTTGAAGAGAAGTAATATTGTGGTGAGAGAAACGAGTGAGACTACTGGTGAAATGATTCTGATATAGGTGGGGAGCTGAGTACACAAACATTGCTGATGGGAAGGAAAGGCTTTGAGAGATTGGGCGAAAGCCCAAAGGGCTTTTCTGGCCTGAAAAAAGGGTCCGAACCTAGGTGTCAAGATGAGCTGTGATCCCAAAAGTACATCAGTAAACTACAATGGTCTGTACAGAGTTGTACAGTTCACCAGAGCCACAGCTTGGTCTCCACTAGACAGACTGTCACAGACAGGCCCATCTCTGTACAGCTCTGTACAGAGCTTCCCAGAGCTCCACAGTAGCCCTTTAGTTACACCAGTGTTGTTACTAACCCGTTAAAAGGGTTATAACTAACCCAGTTATAACCAGTTAAGAGGTTAGTTAAATGGATCTGTTTTTTATAGGGTTAGTAGGGTTAATGTACCAGGAGTTATTTGAGTTAATTGGGGGTTGGCCAATTTTTAATCATGATCTCGATCCTCTGTTCTTCTTCCGCAATTGTATCACCTTCCTTTGCTGCTCTGATGGCTAGGGAGAAGTCCTGGCTATGGGAACATTTCCTCAGGGGCTGTGTTGTTGCACAAGGTAATAGTTAGCAATCAACTGACATACCTGCAATTGGTCTGTGCACTGATAAGTAGTGGAGTTGTGGACTATCTGAGATATGAAGATATACATAGTATAAATAGGTACAATGGAGAAATCCGAAAGTACAAGTGAAAAACATCCTCCTATTGCTATCTATAAGCATTGTCTCAAACCTCTCACTCATATCCCTCATTTACATGAGGTTATGAGCCCTGGTGTGTGCAAACAATAAACTTTAGCTATATATTAGATGAAATCTAACTGAAACCTACCATTATGACTGACAAAAACAACGTTGTTATCATTGCTCTATCATATTGAACATCTGGGGACCATAATTGGATCCCATGGAAGAAGATGAAGGTTCAAGCTATCCTTGATAACAAAGGACTGGATGGGTATGCTATTCCTAAACCAGAAGCGGGACCTGATCCTGTATCGGATGAAAAGAAAGCAGCCATCACCAAGTGGAACTCAGAAGATTGTAAGGCAAAAACTGTGTTGGTATTGCTCATAAGTGATACACAACTTGTACACCTTGCCAGGGCTAACACAGCCAAAGAGATGTGGGATCAGTTGAAACTCATGAAAGAATTGTGAGGTCAACAAGGAGCTTACACTTGGAGGCATAAGTTGTATCAGACCCGTGCTTCTGAGTGTTACGCTGATGGTAATCAGAGGAGGTTTTAAGTCAATCAATCTACTAGAGGTGGCACTCTAGAGAAGTCAAAGGAATCAAGGTGGATTCACTAGTGTCTAACTAGTAGTCAGAGGATGTATCTGGGTAATTCCAGTGTAGGTCAAGATGAGGAATCATCGAGACTACGACCTGCTTATATACAATAGTAAGTCAGGGTCCAGGGTCAGGGTAAGTAAGTAATATGTCCATATAAGTATAGATAAGTGTCCATGGGAATACACATGGTGTATGCATGTTAAGGGTCTGTGAGAATACACTAGGTATCAGCATGTAAGTAATATCCGAGGACTTGCCGAGGATAGATCGAGATTGATCTCAGATCAATGAATAGGGGTGTGCACCTGTGATAAGGTGAAGTCGGAGAGTAACCCTAGATAGGGTGATATCAGGAAATGATGACACTGTGACATGGTGTCAATAGGTGTCGTGAAGATGTGAAATGTGAAAGGTGAAAAGGAAAATGAAAGGTGTCACAGACAACCATAACACGAGACCACAGACATACCTGGTCATATTGTTGATCTCAAGCAAATCCAAGAGAATCTACACCTGATGGGAAGTGCAGTAACTGATCTCGACTTCTGTACTATCCTATTAGGATCATTGCTGCTGAGCTGGGAAACTTTTGTGTAATTTATGGAAAGGATAATATCACGTCACACGAGTTTATTGTGTTGATCCATAAAGAAGATCCGTTGGAAGGAACTGGAACATGAGTTCATGGAGAGTAAGATGGTGACAAAGGAACCAAGAAGAGGAAGTTTAGCGAAAGATTTGAAAAGAGAGGGAACTTAAGAAGTGCAAGGTATGCAAGAAATCTGGGCACACAGAGGACGACTGTTGGCATAAAGCCACAAAGTGTTTGAACTGTGGTAAGCCTGGGCATGTGAAAGATGACTGTTGGAGCAAGGGTGGGCGGTAAGATAGGTGAAGGCCCCCTCTAAGAAGTGCTTGAAGAAAGACAAGGCTAAGCTTGTCCAAGAAACATTGCTCCAGAAGGATAGTGCCATGGAAGACGTTGCCTATGTAACCAATGTCAACGAATGTAAATGTAACAGATGACGAATACGAGAAGCTTATCTGGTACAAGTGGTTTGCCAATTCTGCATCATCAGCACACATAACGAAGATTCAATCGGCTCTGACCGATTATGTGCCGCTCAAAGGGCACCGAGTGAGGGAATAGGGAATGAATCCCTTGATGCACTCAGCAAAGGCACAATTGAACTTGTTAGTACAATCAGCAATCAACTAACTAGAACAAAGTTTAAAATGTCCTGTACATACCAAGTGTGACCAATGATCTCATATCAGTCACAAGACCAGATAGAGAAGGGGAAGCACTGAGATGGGAAGTGGTAAAGTCACCCTTAAAGGAAAGGGAGGACATACCATGGCTAAAGGTTGAATGGCTAGAGGATTGTACAAGTTAGATTCTCAGGCTCAATTGTATCCAAAAACCTGAGTACATACTGTACAAGAGAGGTTGAAGACTGATTGGATGGCGTGGCATCGAAGGTATGGACATATTGCATGTAGTGGGCTGAAACATTTGTGCCAGGAAAATATGGTAGATGGGTTAGAAGTCAAAATGGACTCACCCATCATTGACTGTGAGGCCTGTATACAGGCCAAACAGGTACATAAACCATTTCCTGACAGCACAGGCAAGAGATCTGATAAACCGGGAAACTGACTCACAGCGACCTCTGGGGACCAGTGAGAGTGCAGTCAATTGGTGGAGCAAAATATTATGTTCTTTCATAGACGACTACTCATGAAGATGTAGTGTTGTGTTTCTGAAACATAAAAGTGAAGCTACCGCTAAATGAAACAACACCTTACTTACCTAGAGAGACACTGGAGAACAGACCTAAGAAAGTTTGCATTGATAATGGCAAAGAAATCAATAACGAGCTACTTACCTGGTGCAAGGAAAGAGGGATTGAAATTCAGACAACAGTGCCATATTCGCCACAGCAAAATGGCGTGTCTGAAAGATTCAACCGAACCTTGACTGAATTAGCAGGTGCAATAATAATAGCCAGAAACTTACCTGAATATCTATGGGCGGAGGTGGTGTAGCACATGCTGCCTACCTTAGAAACTGTGCACTGACATGAGTGCTGGAAGGCGCTACTCCTGAACAATTATGGAGTGGTAAAAAGCTGGACATATCTCACCTCCATAAGTTTGGTTCACCTGTGTATATTTTGCAGGAAGGAAGCAGGCCATCTAAAATGAAGCTGTGGTCAATGAAATATGTCTTTGTTGGATATGAAGACGGACCTAGGGTGGTGAGGTACTATGACATCATGAATGTCAAGTTGAGTGATAGGAACTATAGATTCCTACAAGAGAAACTCCCTCAACAAGAGCCTGATGTGCAGCATGAGGGGGAGATAGGGAGTACAGACGCACAGCCATCAGGAGGAGCTGATGCGCAGACACCTAAAAAACCACTCTTAAGTCGAAATGAGCGTGCATGGCAGATGAGGATGTAAAATATCAGGATCTGATGGGAGTGATGATCAAATAGAACCACAAAGAAGCGCTAAAAGCGATTCTCATAAATGTAAAAGGTTGCACTCACCTGCGAAGCTGGATAGTAACCTGCCCAGGAGAACAAAGAGAAAGATAGTCAGACAAGACTATTGAAGACTAAATGATCCGGCGGTATTGAATGGGCTTACCTTGACTGTGAAAGCAGATATGAGATGAGGTTGAACTTACCCAAACTGAAGCGGACTAGTATGGTCTACTATTGTCGAACAGGAAGTTTCGATCCTACTGAGCTGCATACACTGAAAGATGCAAAGACATCAGTAGATTGGCAAAAGTGGGAAGGAGCTATCAAAATTGAACTCACCCAATTAAAAGATATGGGTACCTCCTCCCAAAGATCAGAAGATCATCAGGAATAAGTGGGTTCTAGTTAAAAGACCAATAAAGAAGGAGAAGTTATCAATATAAGGCTAGACTAGTAGCAAAGGGGTACTCACAGATTCCTGGCATGGACTACACAGATATGTTCTCCCCGGTCATCTGTTTAGAAACAATACGATCAGTAATGTCCACAGCTGCTATCTTGACTGGGAGATAGAGCAGATGGATGTAAAGGGGGCATACCTTAATGGCATGCTAAAAGAGGAGGTATATATGGAACAGCTGGAGGGGTACAACAACAGTACTGGCTGAGTATGTCGACTTAAGAAAAACCCTTTATGGGCTAAAACAATTGGGGAGAGAGTGGAACATTGAGCTCAATAGTTGTTTGAATAGCATAGGGTTTAGACGTACCAAGTCCGACCCATGATACAGTGGCTCAAAAAACTGTCCACATGTTTTCACATTTTTCACTATCTATGATATTGTGTGAGAATATACAGACACCTCAAGGACATGCTGGTACCATATTGTAGCACCACTTCAGGGCTTTCAATTGAGCACTATGGCGTGGGAATTGGTTGAGATATGGTTGAGATATGAGGCTTCCAAAATGATGACTCATGTGGACAGTTTTTTGACTCAAGTATTTTACAGTGATAATCAGGTATTCTAGTACTCTGTGTGACCTCCCTTGGCTTTAATTACTGCCTCTATCCTTCTAGGCATACTCTTGAAACTATATCTAACTATATAAACCAGAATGTTTCATGTGTCATGATCATAATCACCATTAAAGCCATCTCCTCTGCTCAAAGGGATAATATCCTCTCTTTGTCCTATTCTGGCCTCTCTGCTCATCAAATTTCCTCTAAAACTGGAGTATGCAAGTCTACTTTGGCCAATTTTACCAAAGAAAGCCACCTGGACAAGGAAAACTCTTGTGGAGGATGTCCACCTCTACTAATAAGAGGGCTATCATTCAACATATCACTACAGGAAAGGCTGATAATGCTGTCCAAGCCACCCATTATATCAATTCCACCATCACCACCACTGTCTCTTCACAAACTGTGAGGGATATTCTCAAGGCAGCTCATCTCAAGGCAGTAACAAAGAAGAAATGCCTCTTCTCTCTATCAAACATAGGTAGAGAAGACTACCTTTGGCTTGCCCCATTAAAACTGGACTGTAGAGCACTGGAAGCATGTTATATGGTCAGATGAGACCAAAATCAATAGGATTGGGTCAGATTGGAAGGTATATGTATGGAAAAAGAAGGGAGATTCTCTAACAGACAGAGAGGTTGGTGAGACTGTCAAATTTGGAGGAGGTTCTCTAATGGTATGGGGCTGTATGGGATGGAATGGTATGGGTATACTTGCTGAAGTTGAGGGGAGGATGGATGCTGAGCAGTATGTGGACATTCCAAATGACCACTTGCTATCTAGCATAGCTGAATTAGGGATTGATGAAGAAGACATCATTTTCCAACAGGCTAATGATCCAAAGCACACATCTAGGAGAGCCAGAAAATGGTTTGAAGAACATAATATCAATGTTCTTGACTGACCAGAACAGTCCCCTGATGTCAATGTCATTGAACATCTCTGGGGAACACTCAAGAAGAAGCTTCAAGCCTCTGAAACCCCCCTAAAGGAGTATGGGAGCTATGGGAGAGAGTAGCAGTGGAATGGGGAAGGATTGTAACAGAATATTGCCAGAAATTGATTGAGAGTATGCCTAGAAGGATAGAGGCAGTAATTAAAGCCAAGGGAGGTCACACAGAGTACTAGAATACCTGATTATCACTGTAAAATACTTGAGTCAAAAAACTGTCCACATGAGTCATCATTTTGGAAGCCTCATATCTCAACCATATCTCAACCAATTCCCACGCCATAGTGCTCAATTGAAAGCCCTGAAGTGGTGCTACAATATGGTACCAGCATGTCCTTGAGGTGTTTGTATATTCTCACACAATATCATAGATAGTGAAAAGTGTGGAAACATGTGGACAGTTTTTTGAGCCACTGTATATAATAAACTGCTCCTTCAGCCCACCTGTCTAGATAATAATGTCACTACATCAGCCCACCCATCTATATAATATACATCTCTCTTCAGCCCACCTGTCTATAATATACATGTCCATCCTACTCTACATATTACCTAGATGGGCCCACTGTTAAGGTCGTGCTCAAGGGAGAGGTTACTCAAAGGGCTTCGGCTTCAGCTCGTGCGCTGCACCCCTTACCCGAGTATGTGCCCTTTAATTTCCGGGGGACAGAGGGGAATTCTGGAGGACAGAAGTCGGTGGAGTTTGGCGGAACTCCGGAAGACTATGTGGGGACGGAGTAAGGCTACTACGGAAGTCTGGAGTAGAAACAGAACAGAGGTTAGACTACCCTGAGGTAGAGCCGGAGAAGTAGTCCTAAGGTTTAACCCCTAAGACTCGGAGGTAGACAAGAGATGAGACTCAAGTCCGGAGATTGCAGGAATGAGCAGAACTAAGATGATATTTGAACTGAGGAGTTCCGGAGTATTACAGGGGTTTATATACTGTAGGTATCATGTAAGTAAATCAGTCAGCAAAGGTAAGGGCTATGTATGAAGCATGTGGAAAGTCTATTACTAAGTGCAATGGATCAAAGCAGTGAAGTCAGAAATGAAGTAAGAATGGACGGATCAGTAAGCATAGCGGAATAGGACATAACCAGTAACCAGAGCAATAGCTAATCTAAAAGGAGTTAGGGGTGAGTGCGGAGAAGAAGGTGGAGCGCCGGGCGGAATATAGAGATGGAGGACCGGACTTGAATGAAGTAGATCCGGAGGTACGGGATATGACACCCACCCGTATTCATTGGTAATAATATCCCTCCTGGCCCATCCGTTAACATCGAGGATATCTTCATCATCAGCCCATGGTCCACTGGCCCGTGTTATATGGGATATTATGCACGTCAGTTGCCTCGTATAATACAGAGTTTGTCACTGAAGGGGCTCTTTCTTGCTCGCTACTGAGAGACTGAATTTGATAGCTTGGTTGGCACCTTCTCTGCTGTTGAAAGTGAAGATTGTATGGGCCATCTGCTGGCCTGGGTTGCGCCTCACTATTGGCTTGATGTACCTAGCCTTCATGATGCTGCCCAGTTTGAGACCCAGCTTCTTTTCAATATCCACTGTGACCGCAGGGTTGTTCAGGACAAACAAGATCAGGACATTCTCAACCAGTATGTGGAATGATCTTTCCTTGATGATGATGTTAATGCCGAAGCATTCTAGGAAATTGCTGTGGTTGGCTGGGGTGTTGAACCACAGGGCGGAGGCAGGTGACTCTAACTTGTATAATATCCCTCCATGGGGGAGACGGCAAGCTGAGAGAAAGGCTAGTTCTTATGGAGCTGCAACATCATCCTTTCTCATCAATTCAAGAGCCATTGTTGCCTTTGATACTAGTTGCACTTCGGTTAAGTCTTTGAGGGTGTCGTCCATGAGGAGAGATCTTCTGTCCAGTAGTATTTGTCTAGATTGTCCTTCACTGCATGATAGAATTTTGGTCAGTGGGGCAGGGATTCCTGTTCTGGTCACTGTGGTATATGTTTTTGGTCTGTCAGACCTGGTTTGAACTGTGTCATTGTGCACTTGTTGGTTGATGATGTGCATTGCATGTTCTGTGATTTTATCTATCCCCACAGCTGAGTCGTTCAAATTGCTACACACCTCTAGTACTGCATTTTCCAGTGTGGTCTTGTGTTTTTCTGTGACTTCTGCAAGTTCTTCTGCCTTTTCTTCTAGGATGGTGAGCAGGCCTCCAATGAGGTTCTCTATTGATGATGTTGGTCATGTCCGTTGATTGTTCTGCATTGTGAAAAACAATAGCAAACACCCTTAATATCTCTGTGTAGGTGGCTCCCAGGTTAGCGGAGATACTGAGCTCGAAGATAGACACCGCAAGTTGTTTGAGTATGGTACCCACCGTAGGTAAAACCAGCCCATGAGTGGCGAGGATCTTCTTTGCTGTGGTCGTGTTGGTTATGTCCATTCTGATGCCTGACCCTGAGATGTGTTTTGCTATAGTCTTGCTGACAGACAGTAGTGGTTTGCTTGTGGTGGTTTTGCATGCCGCCCAGGTTTCCGCAGTCACCTGGATGGTTGGACTGGCAGAACCACTTGGTGCCATGGGGTTTTTTTAAGAATATTAGGCTGTTGGAAGAGATTTGGGGAGCTTGGTTGGCACCATTGGGCATTGAGTGTGCACTGTCAAGCGCAGGTGTTGAAATTTGGTTTCCTGGGGTCCTGGTAGGGGTGCCACTTGGTGTAGGTCCCGATGTTGAAGTGTCTGCAAAGTGCAAGGTACATCATTATTATGTTCCAGAAGTTGATCAACGTGCTCTTCCTGTATCCTGAGGGAACCATGGACACACAATGAAGGAGTTATCACCTCAGATATTGATAGATGTAGTCAATGGGCGAACAATGAATGAGAACTCCACAAGGCAGTGCTGAAGCAGTTGTAGTTGATGATACATGTGATCATAGTTTCAGTCATTAGGGCTTCATCAGGATACTTTGTATGTACATTTGATCGCTGTACTTTGTTATATGCAGGGATGAGGTCTAGGAGTCAGCTTCTCGGACACCTGCTAGTGCCAAAATAATTGACACTGGACTCACATACAGCAAAGTGTTCTGCATAGGACTTGCTATTCACATGCTACTTGTAGGCAGTATACTAGGAAAACCTATTTGTTTGAGACTGAAGCATGCAACGAGATGTGACATCAATCATTTAAGTCACCGCTAGTTCTATTAGAGGACCTGATCCATTTCATGTCAGCCTGTCAATAAAATGAGGATATGAGGGCCATCAGTACTACGTACTTTCTGTCAGCGCCTGCCACGCAATGCACAACCAAGCCCCTGAATGTAATGTATAGCCCAGGGATCAAGAGCACAAGTTTAACACCATGATTTTGTGCACGGAGCTTGAGTCACCAAGCCACCATCAAGAAAGCTTGTGAGGACTGTTTATGACATCGATAACATCGAAATCCAGCACAAACCTACTCGACCGGTTGGGATGACTTACATTGTAAGGCACAATCAAGGGTTTGGACTCTGAATGAACATTGTGAGGGAGGAATTGTATTGAGAAAGACTGCCAGACACGATGTCGAGAGGTCACCGGAGATAAAGAAAATGAGAAGCTTGAGCCCTTCTGTACAGCCTGCGTTCAGGGTGTAAAATGAACATGAGGACAATCCATAAAAAATGCAACAGGGCTACAACAGTGACCTCCCATCTGATAGTCTGACTGACCCCTGCATTGTGGACTGAGGAAACGCCCACTTTGTCACAGCTTCCATTCCGCACTTGCTGTCTGTTATGTGCTGTGGGTACAACAAGTGCAGCGGAGAGAAATCGATCTACTACACAGTTGGGTCTTTGCTGCCTACTGCCTCACTTGAGAGCAAGTACGTTCGACCCTAAAGGGGATTGCTACTGGGGAGTACTAGTCTCTGTCTAAATGACCCTAATCAACCCTCCTGCAGGTAGGATGAGGATCCGCAAAAATGCGGAACAAGCGGAACTCGCACGGAACAAGCGGAACCCGAGCGGAACTCAAGCGGAATGGAAAGGAATGAAACAGAACTCAAACGGATAAAGTGCGGAACGTACTGATTTGTCGGAACTCGCAGGCGAAGTCGAAGGAAGTATATCACAAGGTTAGATTGATAGTGGGCATAAGTCAAAGCGATCCTCTAGTAAGGTGAAAGAAAAGTGGGAAGGTAAAAGATGGGATTCGATAAAATACCCCCAAGCCCTGAGTACCACTACTTAAAGGGAAGATTATTTTTAAGGAACACTGAGGTACAGGTAGTAAGTCTCTCAGGAAGCGGAAGTGAAGGCAGGCAGTGCACATGGGTGCAATACTCCGGAATAGGGGTCCGTGCCATAAGGGCATGTGTCAGCTTGATCCAGATAACGTTAGGAACAGCAGGAAGAGGGATACAGCGTACCAATGGACCTGGAAGGATGGGGACAGGACATGCGAAGGTTGTCCGACGATGCGTGGGAATATCGGATAGTGCGGGCGGGTTCCGAAGGATGCGTGGGAATGCGGAACCCATCGGACGATGCGCGGGAAACGCGGAATGTGCGGAATATGCGGAACTGATGTGAGACGATGCGGAAAGGACGGGGTTTTACACCTACAGTGGGGGAATTCCCCACAGTGCATAGGTCAAATTCCTGTGAGTAAGCGACGTATCGGTACAGCATTTGATGAAATTGTCCCGCACCTATTAGGTGATGTGCCTGGGCAGAAATGATGTCTTCCCTGTCTCTGCAAAGCAGGAAAATAAGTGAGAGCTTCAGGAAAAGACACCAATATCGTCTATGGCATCCTACGCCTGCCCAGTGAACATCAAATCATCAGCATTTCATGGAATGGCTCACTTCAAGCGTGGGACTCGGAGAGTGACACGTAGGCCGGGGAGGCCTAGCAGCCTAAGTGTAGGAGTGCACACCATAGTACTGTCGCTGGACAACCAGGAAGTAGCAAGCGGGAATTGGGATGGCAGAGTGGGATTGTGTAACACCGGGAAAGGTCATTGAGAAATGGACAACCCACACACAGTACGACAGCATCAATAAATTCACACATTGCTTATTTCAACTTATTTGGCACTTGTCACTACTTTTGTCACTTATCAATAATGAGATCTACTTCTTTTTCTTGAACTAGCCACCCCAGCCCACCACCCTCCACTTGAGTGTTTCAAATTGCTAATAACATATCAAATACATGTTTGATAATGATAGAATATAGTCTTCTCAAGTGTAGCTGCCTAGGGAAAGCATTTAAGTCAAAATCTTCTTGCTACTGTTTTGGCATTTCCACTTGACTAAAACAACCAATGTGGTTATTTTAATATTGTCAAATGAGCTTCTATAGTCTAACAAATATTTTGGTGTACTCTAGTTGAGGGTGGTGGGCCCAGGTGGCTAGTTGAAGAAAAATAAGTAGATCCCATTATTGATAAGTGACAAAAGTAGGGATAAGTGTCAAATAAGTTGAAATAAGCAGTGTGTGAATTTACTGATGTCAGGGTGCGTTGGCAATCTGCTGGAGTCCAGAGGGAGGGCACCAGCGAGTGCTCAGTGAAGCTAGGCCCTTGTAACGCGGTCACGTGATTGATCCTCCATCCCAGTGCTTCCTTCATAATAGCGAAGCATTAAGGCCCGTGCGCACTGCGTATCGTATAAGATCGCGCTTCTCTTTTTTATCTTCCCGTGCGACGCGCGTGAGATATTTTTTCGACCCACGGGCCACCCACCATCACATCTTATATCTCAATGTGTTTTGGTTTAGACTTGTGTCACCTTCAGGCCCGCGCGAGTCTGCGCACAGTACAGATCAGAACACGCTCAGAAGGTCTGTTCTTTCTCTTCAAGCCCGTTCGCTTGATCATTTTCATCGCTATACATCCCCTCATCGGGATCATCATTGCGTCGAGTGATAGACGGAAAGACGATCAAATTGTGAAGATTTAGGTTTTGACAAAGGTAAGGGTTACAGTACCGCCGTTTCTTACATAGGAAACAGTGCTGTGGTAATATTTTCTCCTGAGGCAATGGCCACATTTTCTGCTTCCCAATACGAATTATCTGCCCCAATCTGAGCTGGGGTTAACGAGTTGAATGTTGGGCAGAGATTTTGCCATGCATCTGTGTCTACCATCAGTTCAATCAGAAGCCAAGATCGAAAACCAAACATTTACTGGGTAAGTGGTGGAGATGCTTCTGAGTCTCTGAGGGACTTTCGGCCATAACTACAGCAAAACCACTGGCAAAATGCGTCAAATTACGGAAAAGTTTCAAATGGCTCCAGGTACGCACTCCTCAAGATGCCAGTCGATGTGACTAAGTAAACAATGATATCGTTATCAATGTTAGTACTAGATCGATAAATGCCGCTGTGCTCACCAATGCAGGAACCATGGACCGGAGTTATCTGTGACCCATCTGATCACCATTTGTTGGTCTTGAATCCCAATAGATGCTACATCCCTGCGCACGGGATTGACGTAATTGAAAGAGCCGTTGCCAGCGCTCTGCACGACATCAAAACTATGCTACAATGCACAATGAGTAATTTAATGTCAAGTCGTATCCAGAAGTGCTTACGCCGTGAAGATGAATGGGATGCTAGGCAGAGATCATGAGATGTATGTAATAGGGGGTTCGAATGAGCGTGAAACTTACGGGACCACGAAGTTCACCATTTATCATCGTCAATTCAACGACTTTGTTAGGCTCTAAAACATAAACACTTCCATCTGGAAGGAGATCGGTTGCCTCTTGTGCGCCGCTGAGGATCTGGAGCAGCACGGGCACCGACGGAGGCTGGAAGGCAACGCCGTTGATATAGAATATTCCATTGGTTTTGTTGACCACCATCATCAAGTTGATATCCGCCTTTCCATACCCCGGGATACCAGGTGCGCCGGGATTAATGAGCGCATGCAAGTTGGTCTCGAGGAGTGGCATGGTACTTTGAGTCTGGTTCGTGGTTGGCTCTGCGACGGGTGCATCATGGTATCGCAAGATGGCCGAGTTTTGACCACCATCGTATGTCGAGTTCGCGGTATTTGGGAGTGCTCGTATCCAGTAATTGTCGACTGGCTGATTCGCATTCAGCACGACAGAATATCGCTGTCCGGCAAGTATCTGGAGCGAGTCCACAAGGAGGGGCTCCGTCAGCTCACCATCAGCTTCAATTACCGTCAGGTCGTGATTATCGATGGAGAACACAAAATTGGGGTCGCAAGACATTCCTATGATGCGTAAGCGATATCGTTTACCATATTCGACATTGACCACCGCAAGTTCGGAGTTGGGCCCCCCTTGGTATCGACCGAGACCGTTAATCAGTGTTGAATTACCATTGACAGTGACAAAATGGTTTAAAACAGGGGCAATCACATGGTACCTATATTGAATAGTGAGGTGGGTGCAGGCTACAAATATTTTTGAGATTTACCAGTCAGAAAGGGTGATGACAGTGGTCTCTGTGAATGCTTTAAGTGAGCGTATTGATGACTATGACATGATCTCCGTACCATCATCAACGTCGTATAGGTAGGACAGAGGGTCTTCAGGATCGTAGATAATCAAAGCCCCACGCAGGCCATCGCTAAACGGTCTCGGGTCACAAAATGCAGAAGTTGAAGAGCTTCGGATCAACAAACCAATATTGCGTCGAGTAGTGGCTATGATACCAGTAGGTTCCCGCCTGGTTCCGAGCCTCGAAGGAGTATCGAAACGAGACGTTTTGCGCAATGGGGCATTGAGTAACGGATGCGACTCCATCCGCATAGTTAGTCCCGTTCTGAAAGATTCCATGCCAGTGCTGCAGAGTACGGTAAGCCCATAATGCGAGTCTTGAACAGATTTACTCACCACACTGGTACTTTTGAACATCGAATCATCGGTGAGTTTGTTCACAACGTTGATCGCAAATTTATCACCCTTCAATGATTGTCAGTTCCTGATGGGCGGATCAAATTGGCAGAAAAGCACCTTCTTGGCTGCAATAATTGGACCCGGAAACGTTCCCCCGGCGAGAGTTGAACTGTAACAATGATTAAAATACCAACACGAAAAAAAGACAAACTCACGAGCGCTCGAACCCGTCTGGAGCTATAAGTTTATTAGCAATTACTAGGTCGGTTTCAGGGCCCAGGGTAATCGAACGAGAGTTGAGTGGAAAGGAATGGGACCGCGAGATTATGGATGCAGCATGTGCGAGATGCAGCAATAGGAGAAGAAAGCCAAGGAAGAGCATTCTAGTGCAAGGGCAATATTAAAACTAGATGTTTAACCAAATTCTCACCCCGTTATAGTTGCTCTTATAGATCCGCATTTCGACGTGGCACAATATACATGATATGCAACGCAAAATCGATTCAGCCGTAGAGTTCCATGGAGTTAATGTTAATCAGTGTGTCGCGCCAGACGATGATATCCGAGACCACCATCGGGTTGTTACGGCCCCTAGCTGTAGATTCCTCGGAATCATGTAGCATGCTTGAATGGCTGCGCATGGCATCTCGATTCTCGATCCCCTCTGGTTGTTTTTGCCTGTTTGGCGAAGACGCTGAGTTCCCGGAAAGGGCGATAACTCAAAGATTCGAGGAAGTTGCGTTCGATGCCACACCGTGAGGATGCAACCGGCCGCAATCCTTCAAGCGTTCTGAAGCGCGCGGGTCTTCTAACTTCCGTTGATCGCATGGATAAAGAGAAGTACCATGATTTGATCTGTCCTTGCTACCTCATGCGGTTCAAATCGTCACAATGTTATCGCGCTCAAAACCATTGGCTACCAGGTGTGTGTCAGGTTAGCTACTGCGGGCAACAACATGGCAATTACAGACCCGAGTAAAATATCCGTTATTGACCAGATGTCACTCCATGGCTCAACCGATCAACAACGCGCTGAGTCCTGCTCATTTGCGTTCGGTGAGCCTCGTGAGAGCGATTGAGAGCTATTCTGACTGGTATCGAGAGTCTCTTGGGAGCCATGCAAGCCATTTTGACTGCTATTGAGAGTCACTAACAATAGTGTCCCATGGTGTCGACGTCATATATGAAGACAACTGTTGTTATGGCGTCTATTCTCGTTTATTGCATCGATTTTAAAGAAAACAGATGGTGTAGGATGGTGTCTGGTCACGGTGTTAATTCATACTAATTCCAGGCTACTGCAGTAGTGGAATCTTGTGGAGAGTAGTCTAGAGTAGTGGATTTTTAGATTTGTGAAGTGAGGCATTGATCGTGCAGGCTGTGAAGTGGCGGTGAAATTGATCGTTTTATTTTAGTACTGCTCGCTAGAGTCGTAGCATGTTTGGCTGCTGTCCTAGAGAAAACAGATGGATTTCGGCAACCGCATGGAAGCACATTAGCACCCTGCTCTGAAAAAAAGCCTACAAGTGCAAAGTAATACGCGGTTACATGTATGAATTTGAAGTAAGCGTTGACATTGAGACCTGCAATTATAATCCCGGGAGGGATTTGTAAGATCGGAAAGTAGTGAGTGGCTTATCCGAACACCTCGTATGGAGCGCTCCTACGCTTCCGAAGGCTCTTCCCCAACTTGCCTCGGCTAGGCCGATACAGTCAAACCTCCTCTGGCTCACCTTGACTGGCCCCTACTCAAGTAGCTTCAATATGCACCTGATGCGTCATTGAGGTCACAGTGGTTCAGTGCGCGATTCCTGCTCTGCTTGGCTGGCCTTGATATGCATCATTTCTGCGCGCCTACAAAGTGAACTACATCAGGAAACCATTGAATAAACGACGATACATGTTGTAGGTATGGGAAACCCGAATTAATGCATGTCCTCTGATCCAACCATTTATGAAGTCGACGTCGTAGGCTGGCATGTGTGGATCTGGACTTCTTCAAGTTCTCTGGAACCAGCTGAGGCAAAAGAATAGATATGTTTCGTTTCCGTCAACTCTTGAGTGTTGACGGGATTGGAATTATTATCTCCGGGACTGATGTAGAATAACATATGTTGAGCCCTTGGGGAGATGAAACTGAAGCGTTAATGTAACATTAAGTTATAGCACATCACAAAAATAGCTGAAGTCAGCTATTACCCGATATGGAGTGTGGCGCGCCACAACGCGTCATCGTGTGATGACGTGGACATACGAATTCGCAGCTTGGTTTGGCAAAGCCCTTAGATCCAAACAACCGCATCGGCATGTGTGGACTCAAAGTTGGATCATGTTATACATGCTCAGAGGAAGGTCAATACCACGCTGTTGCTCCACGTATATTGCGCGTGAAGTTAATGGTATATTAATATAATCGATCCTTGCCCACATGTAAGTACAGCCATCGGGCAAGAGGCACGGTATGCAAAAGAGGGGCTAAAGTAGTTTTTGGACATGCCGTGGTCTTCCGAAAGAGAGACAGCGGAGGCTCAACGGGGGATCGGCGCAGGGAAGGAGTGAAAAGGTTCAAATGGAGTTCGCACATGTGATATGAATTGCTTTCGCGGTCGCAAACACTCTGTCCTCACACTAGCTATGTAGATAGATGGAAGACAATCAAATCATGAAGATTTTGGTTGTTAAAAAGGCAAGGGTTGCGGTGCCGCATATTATACATCGGGAAACAGCGCTACGGTGATGTTTTGCCCTGAGGCGATGGCGAGATTTTCTGCTTCCTGATACGAGTTCTCTGTTCCAATCTGGGCTGGAGTTAACGAGTTGAATATTCGGGCAAAGTTTATGCCACGCATCTGTGTTTACCATCAGTTCAACCAGAAGGTAAAATGGAATATAAAATTTTACCGGGTAAGCGGTGGAGATGCTTCCGAGTCTCCGAGGGACTTTCGGCCATAACTACAGCAAAACCACTGGCAAAATACATCAAATTACAGGAGAGCTTTCAAAGCGCTCAAGGTACGCACTCCTTAAGATGCCAGTCTATGTGACTGGGTAAACAAGAAGATCAGTGCTATCGCTAGATTGACAAAGGTCGCTGTGCTCACCAATGCAGGAACCATGGACCAGAGTTATCCGTGACCCATCTGATCACCATCTGTTGGTCTTGAAGTCCGATGGATACTACATCCCTGCGCACGGGATTGAGGTAGTTGAAAGAGCTGTTGCCAGCGCTCTGCACGACATCAAAGATATGCTACAATGTAAAATGAGGAATTTAGGGTCAAGTCGTATCCAGAAGTGCTTACGCCGTGAAGATGAATTGGATGCTAGGAATATGCCATGAGATGTATGTAATACAAGGTCCGAATAAGCGTGAAACTTACAGGACCAACGAGTTCCCAGTCGCCATTTATCATCGTCAATTCGACGACCTTGTTAGGCTCTAAAACATAGACACTTCCGTCTGGGAGAAGGTCGATTGCCTCTCGTGCGCCGCTAAGGATCTGGAGCAGCACGGGCACCGACGGAGGCTGGAATGCAATGTCGTTTATATAGAATGTTCCGCTGGTTTTGTTGACCACCATCATCAAGTTGATATCTGCCTTTCCATATTCCGGGATACCAGGTGCACCTGGATTAATGAGCGCATGCAAATTGGTTTCAACGAGCGGCATGGTGCTTTTGGTCTGGTTCGTAGTTGGCTCTGCGACGGGTGCGCCATAGTATCGCAAGATGGCCGAGTTCTGGCCACCGTCGAACGTCGCGTTCGGGGTATACGCGAGCGCTCGTACCCAGTAATTGTCTACTGGCTGATTCGCATTCAGCACGACAGAGTATCGCTGTCCGGCAAGTATCTGGAGCGAGTCCACGAGGAGGGGCTCCGTCAGCACACCATCAGCTTCAATGACCGTCAGGTTGTGCTTGTGGATGGAGAACATAAAATAGGGATCGCAAGACATTGCTATGAGGCGTAAACGGTATCTTTTACCATACTCGACGTTGACCACCGCAAGTTCGGAGTTGGGCCCCCCTTGGTATCGACCAAGACCGTTGATGAGTGTTGTCTTACCACCGGTATTGATGAAATGGTTCAAAACAGGGGCAACCACATGGTACCTGTCATTAAATAGTCAGGTGGATACAGGCCGCAAACAATTTTGAGATGTACCAGTCAGCAAGGGTAATGACGGTGGTCTCTGTGAATGATTAAAGTGAGGGTAATCGTGACCATGACATGATCACTGACCATCGTCAATATCGTATAGGTAGGATAGAGGGTCCTTGGGATCGTATATAATCAAAGCTCCACGTAGGCCATCGCTAAACGGTTTGGGGTCACAAATTGCCTAAGTTAAGATATTTCGAATCAACAAACCACTGCTGGGTCGAGTAGTGGCTATGATACCAATAGGTTCCCGCCTGGTTCCGAGCCTCGAAGGAGTATCGAAATGAGTGGTTTTGCGCAATGGGGCATTGAGTAACGAATGCGACTCCATCCGCATAGTTGGTGCCATTCTGAAAGATTCCATGCCAGTGCTGCAGAGTGGTAAGCCTGACACAATATGACTCTGACTGGCGAACAGATCTACTCACCACGCTCGTACTTTTGAGCATTGAATCATCAGTGAGTCTGTTCACGACGTTGATCGCAAATTTGTCACCCTGCAATTCTGTCAGCCACTGATGAGTCGATCAAATGGGCAGAATTTAAAAGCACCTTCTGGGCGGCGATAATTGGACCTGGAAACGTTCCTCCAGCGAGAGTTGCACTATAGCAATGCTTGAACTGCAAAAAAAAACATGAGCACAAGAAAACTCACGAGCGTTTGAACCCGTCTGGAGCTATAAATTTATTAGAAATTATTAGATCGGTTTCAGGGCCCAGCATATTAGAATAAGAGCCAAGTGGATAGGAATGGGATTGCGAGATTATTGATGTTGCATTTGCTAAATGCATACATAGGAGAAGAAAGCTAAGGACGAGCATCATCATCTATCAAATATAGCACAAGGGCAATATTGAACTAAACACTCACTCCGTGATGGTTGCTCTTATAGACGCACATTTCAACGAGTAATGTCGTGCACGATCCGACTCCACGAAGTGGGAAGAGTTTTTTTAGGATCGGATCGGCCAGGCACCTGTTTTTATGCACAGGAAAGATGTCGCCAAATCTGTTCCCCACCTCGGCTGAACTCCGTACCGCTCTTATGATTTTCTTGAATTGTATATTATGATCCATGTCTGGATCCATGGTGTGAGTGTATGCACTTGGAATGGAAAGCTATTGACATATCGCGCAGATCCTGAGTATTGCCGGTGCTTGCCGGAGGAGTTGGGGACTAGCGCGACCAAGCGCCGCTCCGATATGAGCACCCGAAATCGAATCAGCCGTGAGTTCCATAAAGTCCTTGGAACTAGTATGCTCGAATAAGTGTGCATGACACGGCATCCCCTGAAAGCATCCCCTGAGGTCCCCTTGATCTAATTGATTTTGCCCGTTTAAGAGTGGGGGACAAATTAGGGAGTTGGGGAAATTGCATTCGATATTATATTTCAAGGACACAGCCAGTCGTAATCTTCGCGTTTTGAAACGCACGGGTCGCTGATTTCCACCGATCGCGAGGATCAAAAAGTATAATGATTTGATTTATCTGTGAAGGTGTTAATTAATTTAAGGCGCTATGGTGTCAATTAATCGTGAAGACAACCTGTCGTGCTGGCATGAATTGATTAATGATTGCATGATAACGCGTGGCATACGGTACCAAGTACAAGCAGTTGTGTCACCTCAACCTCTGATTCCTCCACTCGAGGAAGTGGCGAGCATGTTGCGCGGCACTAAAACATTCTCGATACTCGTTTCCCTCGTCCACCATCCCAGTACTTTGTAGAGGTGCCACAAACGACGCGATAAACGCTGCAGTGACATCCCCCTCATCCCAAAATAGGCGGAGATACTGCCAAAGTGTTTCGTGCCCCGGAAATGCACGTACGAGCATGAGGGCATGTCCGATCGGGGAAAGTAAATGTTGAAGATTGTCTGGGAGGAACGTACACTCCATTTCGTCAACGAGATAAGCAAGAGTTTTGAGGTGATGCACAGCACTATAGTCCGAGATGTGAGACTCGATCCACTGCGTGACGTCGAGGATCTCTTTTGTAACGATTTCAACGAATACGTCTGATGTGATAAAATGCATCGCTGATGCGATGATAGATTTAATGCATATTGTGCGGTGCATCCAGCCAAAATAGTTGCGGGGATAGAGTTCGCAAGCTCTTATGACAAGACTGATTTCCACAGAGAGGTCATTGGGAAGAAGATAGAAATTTGTTGAATCGGGGGCTATGTCAGCAATGGACCCTTGAGGAGAGGTTGGGATTGGGTATATGCGCCGGAAAATCCATCGCCTGTGGTACCATAGCTCGGCCTGTTTGCAACAGTGCTTGCTCGAAAGTAGAGCAGCTGTAAACTTGAGTTCTTGCCCCACATTTATGAGGTTCCGCTCAACAAGTCGCTTTCTAGCATTGAGTGCAGTCTGGTGAGCCGGATTCATCAAAATGAGGACAGCAGAAGAATCGATTATATCCTGAATCGCTGGAGTCATGGTAAGGGTGGAGGCATTCTGAAACGTATGAAGTCCGGAAACCTTGCGTGCAGCAGCGAAAACATGCACAGCGAACAGGTAGGACCGACGAAGTTCTTTCTCAGGCACACCAAGGTTGTTTTCCATAAGCAGAAAAGGGGAATGGGGTGATTCTGCCCCATCGGAGATCCAGGTGGAGGCATCGCCAGGGAGCACTTCGACGGTTGCACTATAACGCAGGGCACGACCGAGCACATCAGCCGCAACGTCAACAAAGTAATTCTATTGTGGCTCACGGAGGTCTGAGTAGCAGGGAAGCAAGCAACCTGAAGGATGTCGAAACTAATGTTTCTGTCATATCCCCGACTTCTGCGTTAGTAGAGAGGAAGGCCATCACCGAAAAACCTCTGCAAAAAGCTGTGCACCTCGGCTGTTTCCGTATGGAATATTGTCTCCTATCAACTGCTCTCAGAGAGCCCATCTGGTCAACGTGCTTTTCGAGACGATGAGAGGCGGTAAATATACAACCACGTTTGTCCTTACACGGGGAGCGTGTTGGTTTGAGGCTGAGCCGATAAGCTCCCTGTGCGTCACTTGTGACATACACCCTATGATAAGTATGACTCTCAAAACCCAATACATGTGAAGAACTTTGAGCGATGTTGGCTTTGATTTCAGTCAAAACATCGATACCAAGTAACTTCAATAACTTTTGCTACAAGCTGACGTTGTATCAATCGGAGTCGGGGACTTGGTGTGTAAGCGCCGCTACGATCTGATCACGGGCGTTCTGAAACGTACGTCCAACAAGTAGTGACAAACACAGCGCAATTGAACTTCTGCACCGACTCTCCAATTGCAAGTGTCTCGGATCCACTAGCATCCCGTATTCCTTTTGGATTCCACCACTGCACATGTCAGATTTTAGTCGTGGTCTCAGGTTTATCCGTCTGATTGCTTCTTTGTATGTTGCAATCGCGGTCCTCTACACAACAACCCATATACTGTCTCCACTACGGACATTGGCGAGGTCATACATGGCTTCCTACGATGCGACCGCTATCCAGGTTCATCCAAACGCCGAGGTCGCTGGCAAGACGTCCCAGGAAATGCTACTTTGGCCTACATTATCCTTGTCACCCGAACATACGACTGGGACAACAGATGGAATTCCAATGAGCGAAGATCTATTTCTGTCCAAGGCATTCTCGCAATCCATGCACCCTCTTCAAGTGGTCCCCTACTACTATAGAGCTTCAGGTACATTCGAGCAGGACGATATTACCATCACCACTCTAGTCACATTCAACCGATTCAAGGTCTTTTCTGAGCTGGTGAAGCATTACCAAGGTCTGCTCCGGTCTTTATATCGTCTGTGTTTTCAGTCTTTCCTTATTTTTTTTTGTCAAGGTCCGATTTCGGCAACCGTCCATGTCAAACCTAGTGCAACACACGCCCTTTTGGATGCTTTGCATGACCTGTATGTGTCAACGCCCGCGATGTCAACCTATGTCGACATACACCTCGTTCTCACACCCTTCGACCGTCAACTGAATGCTTGGCGAAATGCTGCGCGTCTATTTGCCCGCACTGAATTCGTCATGATGCTTGACGTTGACTTTGCCATTTGTACCAACTTCCGTTCTGCCGTCAGGGCTAGTCGAGATGCTAAGATCGGCCGAATGCTTAAGGAGGGAGATGCTGCTCTGGTGGTGCCTGCGTTCGAATATGTGAAACAGCAAGATGGCCTGCACCAGAAATATTTCCCTCGTGATAAGAAGGTCTAGGATGACGAACGAAATACTCGAGGAAGTCACTGAATAGTGTTGTTTCAGACGTTGCTTTCGTTGGTCAAGGCGAAGAAGATCGACATGTTCCACCGCTCTTGGGTTCCTGGACATAACAGTACCGATTATCCACGATTTTATGCCGCCGCCCCTGGTGAAGTTTACAAAGTTACGCAGTACCACCCCGCATACGAGCCTTACGTGATCTTTAGAAAGGAAGGGCCACCATGGTGCCAACTATATCCGGGTCAAAATTTTGTATTGCTCCGTCTGATTTAATCTTTCCAGGTGTGATGAACGCTTTGTTGGATATGGAGGGAACAAGGCCGCTTGTCTCTATGAAATGTTCCTCTCCGGCATGTCGTTTTATGTCCTCGCGGATCACTTCCTTGTGCACCAGAGTCACCCGTACGAGGAGGAAGCACGAAAACTTGAGGTATATTTTGTTCTCTCGTATTCATCAACTCTTGATTTGAGGACGTGTATCAGCGCAAGAGTAACCGCAAGTTATATCAAGACTTCAAAGAGGAAGTCTGCCTTCGGTTCGTTCTCGGGCTTATCACAACCACAGGCGATGTCATCTGAGCAATACATAATATCTTGTTCACTAGGTACCTGAAACGCCACTACGACTCTGGAACGCTTAACACTAGCCACGGATATAATGTTCAAGAGGAATGCAAGAAAATCAGAGGCGTATCGAAAATTGCTGCTCTGGCGAGTTTCACGCCGGTGTTGCGTACCTTTGATGCATGTGTCTGACGTTCCTTCAACAGATGATGGAGGGTAGATTGTAGTTGGCATGTCAGTATCGGGCGTTCTTCTACTTGTACCACGCGAGATTGCAATGTTAGCGACGGAAATGATACGTGATATGTCTGTGATGATTGTGCCCAAGCAATTCACCTTTGCTGCATTGTGGATCTCATGGTATGTCAATTAGTTATTTTAGTCCCATGTTCTCAACACGTGTTCGATTGATCAAAGATAACAAGTTCCCGAGTCTTGTCCTCCCCAACAGGGCTTGCGATAAACCGCGTACGCTGAAATGCTCCCCCGCATATTATTGTGTGGTGGGTTTCTAGGTTAATTCCATGGCAATTCGGTCTCTGATATATTTTAGGTGAGATTGAGTATGTCCAGGACGAGTTCAAGGAGATGTTCCATGGGATCGCCGAAGTGATAGTAAGTGGGTTTCCTTGTGAATGGATTCCAGCTTTATGTGTGTCTTCAGCCTCTGGTTTCAGAATCTCGTTCTCATTTCCTCTCTTCATTCGGTCCCGGTGGGCCATATGAGGGGACTGTCGCCGTGTACAGGCGCAACACGTCTTCTGAAGTCATAGGAAAATTTGACGCACCATTAATCCATGCTCTAGCCGACACGAGCACGATACGCTGGATCGCTCAGAGTGGCGGTGGTTACGATGAAATCGACGTGCAAGCCTGCAAAGAACGAGGTAATATCCGCTCTCAAGTAGAATCAACCGTTGCTAACGTGTGCGTTTTCTACAGGAATTTTGGTGTCGAATACTCCAGGAGCAAACGAGGATGCGACTGCCACAGCCACTTTGTACCTTATGCTATCGTGCCTGAGGCACTTCTCGATGGCAGAACGCTCCCTTCGCTCTGGTACATGGAAGAGACCCTTTGAAGCAGCGAAAACTCACGACATTACTGGGCGTACGCTTGGTATCGTGGGCTTAGGCGCCATTGGTCTGAGATTCGCTCATCTTGCGCATGCCTTTCCAATGCGCATCATATACTTCTCACGAAGAAAGTTAGAGTCTGTCCCAGACTGGTGCGAGTATGTCTCAAGTGTGGAAGAGCTGTGCAAGCAGAGCGACATACTCAGCCTACACGTCCCTCTCAACAAATCCACAACTGGGATGATTGGAGAGAAGGAGATCAGGACTTTGCGACGGGGTAGCGTGCTTCTAAATACATCACGAGGACGGGTAGTGGATCAAGAGGCAATAATACGAGCGCTAGAAGACGGTCATGTAACACTTCTTCTATCTTCTTGGTTGATGCCTTTTCTGATAGCTTTCAGCTTTCATCAGTTGGCTTGGATGTATACCCCGATGAACCGCGCGTAGATCCGCGTCTATTGAACTTCCCGTGCTGTACACTTCTACCGCATATTGGGGGAGAGTCAGCAGAGGCGTGGAGAACGAGAGAACTGCAGGCATTAGGTAACTTGAAGGCTTTTGTGCTGGGCGGAGTTGGAGATGACGTTGTCCCTGAGCTGAAGGCAGGAATCGACAGTTCAACTACCTTGTGACCATTGCACACCAGCAGGCTGAACAAGAACATAGCATAGAAGGATTAACTGTCTTTCCTCGTCTACATGATAGAATACAGTCCGTTTAAGGGAGAAGACAAATCACCAAAAGCCACCATCCACGTAATAAATATATGCTCAAAAAACGGCATGAACCATCCAATGAATTTCATGTAGTACTGTAGAAGAAGTCGCTTTACAGGAGGACTTTAGAAAAGCATAAGACATATATGCACATCGGAAGCACATGGAGATTTTTACATGCAAAAGCATCTGTGCCGGCATCACAATCAAGTGTTCGTGAGTGTGACAATTGAATATCGAAGATGATGAACGCACCTACTCAACATTTACTAGCACTGCTCACCCAAGACATCATGGAGGTCTAGTCTATGTCCTTGGTTGTACACCATTTGATTGATTGGGACTTTGATATCTAGTGGAGTCTGGAGGGGGCCGAGGTCGAGTACCACTAGAAGCCTTGTCAACCATTCCAAGAAATCCCAACAGCATGCTAGTACATACCTCGACCCTTCAGTCTTTCGGACATTCACAGTAGGTTTTGTGCTATTTCAAAGGTCAGTTCATCCCAAAAGTTGGTCGGTATATATCTCATACACTTTGTCCTTTTTCTGAGCGCTTCCAGAAAGGTTAAACTGTGGTCCCCTAGCTTGACCGACTTGGTCGCTGATATCCAACATGAGCGAAATATCGGTAAAGTGACATTTAGCATGACATACCGTCCACCGCATAAGTAGCTGGCAAGTTTTGTGAACATGTCTAAGACTGGGTCATCAATGGGGCGGCGAGGAGTATATATATATACATAAGAATCGGAACCGGACGCTCAGGGATCAGAGTTTTCCTTGACCCTGCATTGTCAGGTTTCTGTGTTCCTGTCGCCACAGGAGAATGATTAGAATCCACAGCAGAAAAGCAGTGACCGTCCATTTCCGAGATTGAATACAGTACCCTGTGCTAATCTAATCAAAACCGAAGTACGTACTCAAGTACATGTGCACGAGGCACTGGCACGGATCATTTATACCTAAAACAAGGTGACATCTTTTCCCGCCCGTTTACAGAGTATGTATACAACTTACCTGGGTCCGACTAACGCTCTTGAACGCTACGGAATTAAGCTTGATCACCGCGGTGACGCTATGATCGCCCTGGACTGTGACGTGTGATCGTCGTCTCCGCGCCATTCAATTTTCAGATCAAAGGAGGACAACAAAATGTGAACAACATTGTGCATGTATTTGGTCTAAGATGTTTGGCACAGCCAAGAACAGCTAGTTGGAGTCACGTCGAAGGCCACCGCAGCCCCGTACCTATAACTTCGCAACCAATGGCAAGCGCACGAATAATCGCAGGTACGTGAACAGCCCAAACCGTCATTTACCAAAAGAAAAATCGCAGGGGCGATAGCAAGTCCGAATCGGCGCAGTTGATTGTGAGCGCTGATCAATCACAGTTCGTGCGACATTTGCTCCAATACCTTGGTATTACAGCCTTAGCAACAAGTGCTCGAGTGTTCGCTGTAAACGATGAAAAACGAGCACCACAAGCACTCAATCAACTACAACTGACCCTTGATTGGCGGGCCCATCGAATGCGAATATGATCGAGTAGCACGTGATGACTTACCTCCTGTGTTGTCCACTGAACAGCTGTGAATCTTGAGGTCCCTTTGTTCGATTCCCACTAGAGAAAAGGCACCCGTGAATGCAGACGACTCGCTTTAGAAGGGCGTCAACCTTTTCCCGAATAGCTTGAACAAAAATTTGGAGAACAATAGAGAGACAAAGTTTTGGCATGTCAACTTTGCTGTGCGTCGGAAAGGTACGCCACCGGCCACAGGAACTGCCGCAATCGAAGTGTCTGCAAAGTACAAGGTACGTCATTATTACGTTCCAGAAGTTGATCAACGTGCTCTTCCTGTATCCCGAGGGAACCATGGTACACAATGAAGGAGTTATCGCCTCGGATATTGATAGATGTAGTCAACGGGCGAACAATGAATGACTGAGAACTCCTCCGAGCAGTGCTGAAGCAGTTGTAGTTGATGATACATGTGATCATAGTTTCAGTCATTAGGGCTGTCATCGGATACTCTGAACGTACATTTGATCGCTGTACTTGGTTATATGCAGGGATGAGGAGTCAGCTTCTCGGACACCACTAGTGCCAAAATAATTGACACTGGACTCACATACAGCAAAGTGTTCTACATAGGACCTGCTATTCGCATGCTACTCGTGGCAGTATACTAGGAAAACCTATTTATTTGAGAAGCCTGCACTGAAGACCCTGCATTCGTACGATCAATATCAACTCTGATAGTTGCTCAGGCGAACAACGAGATGACACTCGCCATTTGGAGGTAAAATAGCGCCCGGGATATAATAAATATCCCCACTCGTCAATCCACCCACTCCGACTCTGGAGCCTCATCTGAAGGTTAGTAGATGCAGCATGCATCCTCCGAGAAGATGAAGTGTGGTTCGGCGGAGCCTGGAACTCTTGCTTCTCGATAGGTCCGAGTTGAACGGGGTGTAAGTCTTCCAGGCTCTTGATCATATCAAGGCGGTGCCGTTGTGCGCATCATCCAGACGCTAATCATTAAGACAGAACGCTGGCAGCACGTTCCTTAAGACACCTCGAACAAGCCTGTTTGGAGCTGATCTGAATTCGAAGGTTTCGGGAGCTAACGATATCCCCCTCGCGGCTTGATCCTTGTCTGACAGCCGGTAGACGCTAAGCGTCCTGCAGGCTGCGAAAATTTTAATAAAAGGTCTTGAACAAGAATCAAATCCAACGTTGAGCAACTCTTGAGTTGTTGGAGCTCGACTTCAGAGACCACGTGGCCAAATCACCTCCCAGCCTCTGACAGCTCTCATTCCCAAGCCACATCTTTCTGGGCATCTGCATATGGAGGTCAATATATTTCTCATCATTCATCCGTCTCACACTAGTACTGATCTTATAACTCTCTTTAGAACCACGATGGTCCATTTAAAGCTGTTTTCATTGCCTATTGTCGGCTACCCCACGACGAGCTCGTACTTTTCCTCAAAGTTCGCAATCTCCCAACATCGGGTACGGATAAAGAGCTCGCATCGAGATTAGCCCAGCATGATTTCCATACCTATCATTTTCCTACAATCTCTAGTGATGCGCCAATGTCTTCCATGGGCAAAGGGAAGGAACAGACGACCACCGAACGTCCTGTAGATCTCCCCGTCGAAGTTCTGGCTGATATCTTTGATCATCTTGGTGACTGGGAGCTCTCTCGTGCCTTGAGCGTCCCTACTTCGCTGCCTCCCCCTAGCGAATGGAACGATGCTTCACCCATCGACCTCTCCATTCTCACAGGTTCTATCCCCCTCATCCGTGCAGCAGATCCCGCAGCCAATCCGCCTTCAATTCACAGTGCCATCGCCTCTGTGCGATTTGGTTACGTCAATGTGCTGGAATTTTTCGTTACGCAATACCACCCCGTATTTTTATCTACCTTCAAAGACGATCTGATCCCTTTCCATGCATCGCAGCACGGTCGCACATCAGTACTCTCGTGGTGGAAACATGGGTTTGAGCAACACCCAGATCTAGTGCATCCTCCAAAACCTGGGTCTATTGCTCGTGCTATCGATAGAGCCTCTCGTAGCGGTCAAGTGCAGTCTCTGGACTGGTGGGTGTCGTCTGGGCTTCCGCTGGACTACACAGAAGCTGCTCTTGAAGGTGCTAGCGCAAAAAATCGTATTAATGTCCTGGAATGGTGGAAGTACCAGAATCTTACCAATAACCTGCCCCTGAAGGTCGGGCGCGTTATGGAATTGGCGAGTCAGGCAGGGCATGTGGACGTACTCAAGTGGTGGGCGACGTCGCAGCTGGAGTATACGTATGACCGTCATGTCATGCACCATGCTAGCTGCGTGGGGAAGGTGGAAGTTTTGCAGTGGTGGCTTGGAAGCGGGCTACAGATCATATTCGACCAGGATGTGCTGACCGGCGCGACACGGCATAATCGAAGCGAAGTGTTGGAATGGTGGGATAAAAGTAGGTTACCGATTCAATATCGTATGTGTGACATCGAAGAAGCACTGGAGGACGCGATTGGCGGTGGGGACAAAGCAAGGAAGTGGTGGAAGAATAAAGGTGTGGATTTCAATGCAGACGATAAGGAGTGGATGAAGCTGCAAAATTTGAACTAGCCGGTGTTTTTCTGAAGTCATCCACGATACTCAATATGATCCACCTGCGAGCCATACCATACTATTACCTACTTACGAATTTGCTATGAGTCTACGACATTCTGCTTTCTCCGTGTATGTTTGTCTTTTCGGATGTGTTGCATAGGCCGTCGTTTTCATACTCAATATATAACGCGCAAGACTTACTACAGGTCATAAATAATGCGTGATGGATACAGCAGGAACTGACACCATAAAACTAACGACACACTTGATGTACCTCTCCCAAACGTTGTCACTGGGCATGTAAATGCCTAAATGCAGGATCACTGAGAATATGCGTCTCGAAGCAGTTAGAGTAGACATACCGTCCCAAGACTTTGTTCATCCGGAACATGTCAACCTTTTCGGTACCGAAGACAGCTCGCATGTTGTCGTCGCACATGATCTCACGCCTATTGGACGGGTTTTGAAGTTCATGACCACGAATATACTCCCATAGTTTCTTCACGACTTGGGGGCGGGAGAGCTTGTCCACGCCAACAACCACTGACAGGGATTCGCTGTAAAATGAAGAAAAGATGAGGAGATCGCACGGTACAAAAGACGTAAACAGGGGCGTTTGAAGCACCTGAGTATGTATTCCTTTGCGAAGCCTCCTCTTGCACCTCCACTACGTTTCTTCTTTGGCTTCTCCTCATCTTCGTCATCGTTCTCGCCACCGGAATCCACCACGGCTGCACTCTTCTTCGTCTTACGCTTCTTGGGCGTAGTAGATGCGCCATTTGACGCGCCACGCCGCGACCGGGAGTTGAGTTCTGATGCAAGTTTCCTGGCCAACTCAGCATCGGCCTCTTCGACGCTTTTCGCAGCGCTCTTCTTTTTCTTCGGCGGTGGAGGTTTCTCGTCCTCTTCCTCAGATGCTTCTGCGTCCTGCTCCTCCACAGCATCCTCTTGCTCATCCTGTTCCTCCGAAACCTCCCCTTGATCATCCTGCTCTGTGGCTTCATCCGTCTCTTCGTCGCGTTTCCTCTTCGAGTCGTCTGCTTGTGCCTGCCGACTAATATTTTCAAAAATATTCGAAATCATCGTGTCCACCTCTGTCCTCCGCTTCTTCAGCCCTTGAGTGGTCAGACCCAACGCGGTGTCCTCCAACAACTTCTGGCGAACGCGCTTCGCGCTGATGGTACTCAAATCAACACCTGGAGCAGTGAGGATGAGCGTAATGGGGCCTTCAAGATCTTTGAGGTTGAAGCTCATGGTGGTGATGCTGGGTGCCAGCTCAGGCGACGTAAGCGTGAAACTCTGCTCGAGGTTTGAAAGGGGGTCTATAAGGATCTATAGGATTCGGGATCAGAAGACCAAGAAGTGTATACTTCTTGTAGTTACGCTGATTCCCAGGGTTGACGTCAATCTCGACACTTTGACAGCCCGCCGCCGGGCTCGCACACGGGGATGTCTGAGCTGAGCTGGCCAAATAGCCATAAATAGGTGCCCCGACGGTTTTACTTGTTCAAAAGGATTCAAACTGGACCTAATGGCCCCAAATTACGTCTTGATGTCCTATCATGGCTAGATACCTACAACCACAATAAATAACGTGCGATGCACTAATGCACGATGTTCCACTCCTGTCGGGCGGGATCGCCTGGTGGCGGGAACACCCCCAAATCTCTCTGACCCCCCTGATCTTGCTGCTGTTCTTGTTCTTGCCTCCTGGCTCTATCCACAATGCGTGTGCGGACGTAGATCAGGACCGCAACAACAGCACAAAGAGCCACCAGCAACATCGTCTCTGCAAACTCGTCCACTTCTTCCTCCCTTCGGTGTCCGCCACGAATAGCACCGTCAAAATAGTCCTCAGGACCAAAATCAGCGTCCCTTTCATTTTCCGCGTTCCGTCTCTCTCGTGCCCACTGTGTTTGAGAATAAGAAAGGGTGCGATGAAATGATGGAGGAAATACTCGCCTGGACTGGATCGTCATCTTCAGCAGCAGTAGCACGCGCGGCTTCGCCCTGCCTTCGTCTGCGGAAATCGTCGCGAGCTTTACCTGGATACCATGGACTCTCATCATCCTCAAACTCTTCGACGACCCTCTCCTCCTTGTGGAGGGCAGGTTGAGCGCCGCTGTCCTTCTGAGGCGTTTCTTGGGAGTTGCCATCTATTTCTCGTTTCAAGCTCGTCCTCTCTGCTACAGATACTGGCAGCATGTCAGCTGAAATTGCGGACTCATGACAAGAAGTGCCGCACATTTATCCTCATCATATGTCCATAGATTAAGACCATCCTTGCCACCCTGAAGAGTGTACCAGAGACTGCGGGCATACAACTTCATCAAGGAGAGCAGCACAGGCAGGTATGCCTCGCTATTCGTGTCAACCGCCATATCATAATGCCTCTTTGCAAGATGGAAATCCTGTGAAGCGTGTTCATTAACCAGAGTAACATACGAGAGTATAAATGCTTACCTGAGGTACACCAATACCATTCTCATACATCCAGCCCAAATTCCACATCGCCAGCGCACTGACCTGCGTGTCAGCAGCGCTCTGATAATACTTGGCCGCTTTTTCCCATCTGAGTGCCTCGGGCTCATCGGGAACACCAAGGCCGTGGTAGTAATAGTCACCGACCTTAACCAGTGCATCAATATTTCGCTGAGCAGCGGAACGCGTCCACTGAGTGAGGGCGAGGAGAGCGGTATCATTGGATGCCTCAATAGGGGCGAAACGTGTGAGACGGAGCATGCTCTGGTCTGTAAATAGATTAGATTGCTAGGGCCTCGACTTTCATTGGGCTTACCTTGGTCTAGGACATAAGCTAGATTATTCTGTGCTATCTCAGACCCTCTCTCCGCCGCAACCCACCATTTAAGGATCGCAACTTCCTTGCCACGTTCGGTGCCACTATACCAGGCAACTTCCGCATCTATCAGGAGGTCATCATCCCAAACTCCCCGCTCAGCAACAAGTTTGAAGAACGAAACTGCAGAAGCGCAGAAACCTGCTGCAAAATCTTGATTTGCGGCACGCATGTTCAGGGTGTGAATCTTTGCAAGGTAAAAGTGAGCCTCAAACGTTGAGCCAAAACGGACTGCAGTTTCGAAGTACGTGACAGCGAGTTTGAACTCGCCGCGGTCTGTTTGTTATTGAGAAAATGCTGGCGTTATGTTTGAACAAAGATAAACTTACAGTAGTTGTACTTTCCAAGATTGACATGGGCCTCTGCGAGTTCCTGAGCTGCTGCCCTGCTGAAGAATTCGATAGCTGTCTTCATGTCCTGGCGTCCAGGCACAAGCTCGTCTCTCCACATGATACCCAACAGATTGAGGCACTCTCTTTCCTCGAACTCGACCCCTCGTTCAAACCACATCATGGCCATTGCATAGTCTTGTTTCACGCCTTCGCCCCGGAGATACATCCGCCCAAGATATGCCGCGCTCTTTGCTGCGTATCCAGGCTGCTTGATGTTTTCCGCCTTATAACCAGGTGCATTATGCAACAAGGGGTTCGGAGGGTCACGAGGCCAGACCTGCCGCGCAATCTGGAGGAAGTAAGTCTGAGCTTGATGGAAGTCCTGAGGGACCCGTCCAACCCCTTCTGAGCCAGAACCGATACCACCTGCAGAAGCGTAGATGCTACCCTGGTAATAGATCTTCCCTAACTTGAATGCAAAGTCCGTTTCTCCTCTGTCTGCGTTGAACTGAACTTACATGAGCAGCGAGCAACACACTATGGAGGAAAACCCACAATGTAGTACTCGAGAACGTCGTCCCATGTCTCACCAGCGGTATGTGCTAGGCCAGCCTTGACTGCGGGCTTAATAACGTTCAAGCCGGTGGATGCAACACTGGCGCCCGGGCCGAATACACCCCCATCTAAGTCAGACAGGCGCGTCGCGGTCTGCGGTAGGGTTTGACCACCAGGAGGACCAGACAGGAACATTGACATCGCTAGGATGGTTTATAAGAACTTTGGAAACTCGGGGATTGTCGGTTATTCACCTTCATCTGCGGCAGCCTCATACCATTCAACTGCACGATCGCAGTCTTCAATTGTGCTGATACCACTCCAGTATCGATATCCGAGGGCCATTTGTGCGCCTTTGTCACCGCCCTGAGCAGCAAATGTGTAATATAACAATGCTTGGGCTTGGTCGATGGGAACGACATCTGCAAAACCTGTGGCATGAAAAAAGGCGAGAAGAGCTTGCGAGGAAGCGTTGCCTGTCAGTGCAGCGTGGTGCGACAGTGAATCGTATGCGAGTTTAGGGTCGGACGGGAAATGAGAGCTTGGAGGGAACTAAACACAGAAGTTAATGCGCTAAGTCTTAGAAGATGTGGAAGCAAGGCCTACCAGAGATATATAACCAAGCGTAAAAAGCGCATCCTAGATTCCCTAGCTCAGCAGAATGTTGCAGTAAATCCACCACCTTTATTGCCTTTCCACGCATCTCCTCATCTTTTCTCCTCGCAGCATTTCCACTGGGTCCACCAAACAGACGGAAAATAAAGAATTGTTGACGAAGTTTCAGTGCTATGCGAATTGCACTTCCTAGAGGGCCTTGGCCTTGTAGATTAGGAAGAAGCGCGGAGAGAAGAGAGGGCGTTGTAGTGGTTGGTTGGGAGAATACGTCGTGGGTATGTGATGGTGCATGTGCGGTGAGGTTAGAAAGTGTGAATAGAGCAGACTTGTATGCTCTTGTCGCTGCGCGATATACACGTGTTAGATTCCTGGTGTGCTCAAGGAAACCCTTCTCACCTTCTGCACCCTGGTCGAACTCTGGTTCCGAATACACGGTAGCCTACACAAGAATGAGCATTAAATCCACACACGCGGATATCCTGATTCTGCCTGCATACGTCGTTTGGGACTTGGGCACTCTGTTGCTCCCGTTCTAATAGGGTGGACTCAAGACTATCCTAAAGGATACGTTAGCATTCATGACCGTGTAAATACCATAACACTGACAGTTTGAGGCTGGGCTGAGGCGGAGAACGCAGCGAGCGCCACCAAGCCAAAGGCTAACCACGTTGCCCGCCTTGAACTTGCGTTTTTTCGAGAGCTCATGACTTCATGAATGGTAGTAGCTTGTGACGCCTAGAAGCTCAGTCGAGAACTTTACACGAAATTTGGCAATGGTGACCCACTTTGTTGAACGAGCCGCAACACCAACTGGCTAACTGAGCGGAACCAATAAATTTCTGAAATGCCACGTTTGCAAGTTCGGTTATTGCATCTTATCTGATAACATAATATATCGAAGCTCGAAGTGCAAACGCTGAACGTAAAGCACACTAATCAAACTTGTCTGGGTCGACCAGCCGTGCAGTGTGTACAGCAGAGAAACCTCATTGCTTCAAACCTTAACTTACCCGCGTCGCCTTGCTGTATACAACAGAACACTCGTTCCATTTTTACTTCGACATTATTATTCCCCTCTGAGATCGCGATCATCCCAGCCGGATCACAACAGAAAATTGGCAAGCAGACGGTGACCATGAGCAGTGAGCGTGTCGCTGGATTGAAGACACGAAGCACCCCCGAAATATTTAATCTATCGGACAAATGCAACACCATGGTGGCAGCCAGTAGCAAATGGAGTATCTTCCACGGTAATAATGGGTTCTTCATAGCTTTGGCTACCCCTGGCTCAGGGTACCGACCTGCCAGGTTGGCATTTACATTAGAGCGTGCAGCAATCGACCCGTTCATCATGTCCAAATGGCGTTTGGTATTTGGAAATGACGTCCACACGACGTTAGGGCAAAAATAATCATTGGTTATTTGTAGGTCGCACTGACAACACCAAAAGTGGTGCAGAAGCTCGTCGCTTGGCGCCGCAGCTGTGTAGAGGCCAATCACCGCATGGGAGACAAATCCTCGCTGAGTAAATGCCGTTAACACGTATTCGAGACGGAGATTGAGGCTACCGGAAACTTGGTGCGGATACAGTCTGGGAATTTTCGATGCCTTGTGCAACGCGAAAGTCTGCAGGAGGGTGAATGTAAAGGATGATTATTATGAAGTGATAAGTGGCGCTAGACGAAGCGGGAATAGGTCAGACGTACTCAATGCGTTGGGAAAAAAATGCACCTCCAGGATCACGATACGCATACAGATGGGCGCCAATGACGGGTACAAAAGGAGGTATACACTTTTTGTCGATGTTGAAGGTTCGTTCCCACTTAATATTTAGTACTCGGCAGCGCGCTGCAATCTCTACTAATCTGACGACTTGAGCATTAGATGACCGAGGTCGAACTCAAAAAAGTAAGTTCAACGATGGATCGAAGATGCGCCGAGTAGGCAGGCGCTAGAATGAGCGCTAGTCGGCAGGGCTGGGCTCTCTAGATCTACTTGGCACTCGGTGAGCGAAAAATGGATCTCTAAAGAATAATCACCGCTCACAAGTGACCTTAAGTACAGCCAGGGAACTTCGGCATATGCTGTTGGGGGCAGACCGGTGCTTGCTATTTTTACAACGATACAATTGCCTTCGGATACCATACTTCACAGACCAGCTTCGAAGCACCGCTTACAACGCGGCAGTGATGCGGCACGAAAGGATTCGAGGATAACAATATATTGTTTGCTGTAGGCATGATGGCCCTCATAACCGCATCATGAGCAGGGATCTGATACGACCGAGATATGACCGCTCACAGTGCGACAACCAAAGTCAAGGTATAACTGCCTGAAATCTCCCTATCCCTGATTTCCTCTTGCCTGTTTCCGCTCTAACACATGGATGAGAGCTGTTCTAACATGCTCGTGTAAAGCTGCTCACATACACGAATCAGATTTTCCGGAGTCAGTATATGAATTTGATAGAGGCGATATCAGTGGCCACCAGTATGTAGGTGAGTATGTCGGCTAGGACCGGTGACTTTGACTTTGACTCCTCTCAGAACTATGATTGACAAGCCGCAACCCACACAATCACACAATCCGGCACAGTGCGATCAGCTGGATTGTGGGACGTAGTGTTGAACACAGAACACGCACGATCATGATGTTAGCACGGGTGCGAGGTGCGGCGACATGGCAGACGCACGGAGAGAGCTTTAGTAAGTTAGAGGTTGCCAGTCACAAGGGGGAGTCCCTGGGGATCCATGCAAAGAGTTTCTCTTACAGTACCTGTGGTGACTTCTTCAGCCGGCGTCAACTGTCGCTCAGGACATTCTGCCGCGTTTGAAGTGGCCCTTCTCGTAGTATCAGATATCAACATATTTTGATCACAAATTAAACGAGCCTCGATGCCAACTTGAAGGAACTCAAAACAAAATATTGTCGGAGTCCGAGGTATGTACCATATAAAAGGTATTTTGGGAGAAGGAACGAATACCGGTAATTCAAAGTTGGTTCATTACGTGTACTTGAAGACACCGGCCGCGCTCAGCCATCTGATGTGCTTCAAGTAAAGTGGGTTGGCCCATCTACCATATGTCGCATATTGATTGTCTCAAGTACATCCATTACTTACTTCCGCGGTTTGACTCTGCCAAGTTCTGTTTTCCGGGAACTTTACCGCTCTATCGCCGGTTATTATCCTCACTATGATACGATACTATCGTACAGCTGGAACCTCGGAAGATCCCGGTGGTGGTCCCAGCCTAAGATCGTCTGGTCTGACTCTTGAGAGCTTGAGCTACCACCATTATGATTTAGCAACCTTTTTGCACATCGCACTGATTAATATCACTTCCACAGACGGGCGAGGTTTGTGCAAGGCAAATACGACAAAGCCGCAGGCGACGGAGGCTACATAGATCCTCGTACTCCCTTTTTGAAACGTCACGACGTTTGACGCAATGCAGGCGGTTCCGGATGTAACTTAATATTGGCTCGATCTGCAACAGCGACTCCATCAGGACTTCATCATGCCTTTCTTGAATCCAGGACATTGCCATCGCTCTCTCAGTTGGCCAGCCTCCAGGAGGCTGCCGCGATATGGCCCTATACGTCTTGTGGGACTTGGGCAGTGTCATGCCAGAATCCAAGGTGGTCATCCTCAAAAATATGTTTTTGTTTATGAGGATAATCTCCGTTGCAGCTTCTAGGGAAAATAACTATCGGTGGCAAGATCTTCATGTTGGCCGGTATCTTTACTTCACCTTTGCCAACGATGTCTACATTCATCACGCCAACATTCTATGTCTGCTTTCCACGTTAATATTCTGGCCTGGCTCCTATTCCGGTGCTGTGCGCGCACTTGGCATTGCAAAGATTTTAGTAATGATAAATTTGTAGGCACCTGCTGACCGTCTGGAAAACAAGTGAACAACCACCGTCCCTCCCCTTAACAGCACAACGCTTGCTCAGCTGTATTCATGGCTTCTTCTCTTTTTCTTTTTGACGATGATGCACTCAATATATCAGTCTCTGCCCACCAGCCTGCAGGTTCGTACTTTGATCTTGTGCCTATGGCGCTCAGCGATGAAAGGTGCACTTATTCTGAACGCCCCTTATATTATTTGACGAGAATCAACAGTAACACAAATATACCATTGGATGATTATTTACTAGCCACTCCGTCTTTCGAGAAGTGCGTTCATTCTTTATAATTTTACGATTAGCTAGTGACAACTTGGTTCTTGTGTCAAAACAGGACTGTGGCTGATGATTCCGCATGGCATACTCGTGTACTACATGCGCCACAGCCCAGACATCCCCTCATTTACCAGTGGTGTCATGGTGAGAATATCCATCATTATCATGAACACCCATCTTACTTAGTGGCGCTTTCATTTAGATTCTCCTTACGCTTACTCGCTGATGAACAACCAGATGGACGTCTCTCGATCTTCCGCCCCCTCCCCCATTCTCGCGATGCAGGATAATTTGCTTGAAAATTTCCGCAACGTCTGCGATTATCCACGGCCTCCTGTTCCTCCGCATAACCGCAGTGGTCGCTTCCACCCATACCACCCTCATGAGTACCATAGTACCTATTTTTGTCAGTGGGACAACGAAGGAAGGCTTTGCAACCATGAGCTTCAGGCTACACCTAAAGATGTTCTTGCCCATCTGCGCGAACACCATCGCATTGGGGTCGACAACAAGGAATCCTGCCGTTGCCTATGGGCTACACCTCATGGTCTCTGTGAGAAACAGCTGAAGATCCAGAGCTTTGGGCGGCATGTCATTACACACATCGGTATCCGAATCAAATGCTGGTCTGTGGCATTACGGTGGCTCGAAATGACTGCGCCGCCAAGCATCGTCAGCAGCACCCGAGTTGCTCTCAAGCCGGCTTCATTACTATTCCAGGTAGCAATGCTTAGCCGTTTCTATGACCATGTCCACCTATCCTTTGCGATGTGGCGGATGGTTTGTCGCATGAGTTACATGATAGGTTAGTGTTCAACCCTCCTGGAAGTTCATCATCCCAAACCCAGACACTCTTTCTATATCTAGCTAAGCTGGAAGGTCGTCACAGTAGACGATCAACACTAGCGGACAATCAGACAGCGGTAACGTGGATGAGCGTATGGGATTCGGTGATACGGTACGAGATAAGATATCGATACATCAGCGGTGAGCTATATATACTGAATGAGCGTTAGCAGCCAAACACCGACAATTATGGCACGGTGTCCAATCAACGAAGGGCGCGTTAATCACATGAAAGTAAGCGCATGCTTACACCCTTCCCCACTATCCTTGAGAACGTCCCTTCTCCCAATTGTCCAGAGCCTCGCAGTCTTCCAAGTCCCTCCTCGGCAGCCACTCGTCATCTTCTTCGCCAAAGCCAACCCAACGTACGAGGTACTTCTTTCCCCTTCCGACCTTTCGTTCGTCGATGATTCTATCGATGAAGGTTTCTAGTTGTCCGTTCTCCGTCACCACGGGTCCAGGTCGCGGATGTTCGCGTGTAGGGAAAAGAATGGGGTCGTTCGCGTGGTACGGGCGCAATTGGCTGGCGTGGAAGGTTGGGAATATGTTTGGGGAGTTTGGTAAATCAAGTGTGTATGTTGAGCTTCCTGGGTGTGCGTCCAGAATGACGTATGGACCGTCATATCTAGGCATGAACTTCGCAACTCTTTTGTCCCCCTTCTGCATATACTCCCGACGACGATGTTTGGTGGCGAGCATGACACGATCACCGACCTGTAACGCGAGAGCTGGCGCACGACTCTTGTTGATGTTCGCCGCTTGGGCTGCCTTTGCTGCGAGTAGATTATCTTGTGCTTCCATTACATCGTGCTTGAGCTGTGACAGCAAGACACGTGCGCGTTCTTCTTCAGACTCTTCGGAGACGGTAGCCTTTGGAATCAGTGGTGGCAACATACGGGGCGAACGCCCGAGGTGCAACTGAAAAGGAGAGAAGCCAGTACTTGCATTGACAGTGTTCATGATGTGGAAACGTACACGGGGCAGCGCACGAACCCAACCCTTGTGATTTCTGTCGACGTAGTAGCGAAGACATTGATTGACTGTTTTATTGGTACGTTCACTTGCGCCGTCCGTTTCCGGATGATAAGAGGATGACAGTTTAAGCTTAACACCAGTCAGTTTATGCAGTGCACGCCAGAACTTTGACAAAAAAAGCTTATCGCGGTCCGAGACAATCTCTTGTGGTAGGCCATTCTCGCAGTACCAATGGTCGAAAAACAAGCCTGCGAAGTGTTCCGCCGATATGTTGTCCTTGCAAGGCACTAAACGGATATCAGAATTCAACCGGTCTGTCATCGAAACAAGCATGTTAAATCCACTGTCTTCTGGCAACGGCCCAATGAAATCGATAGCCACAGAATCGCCACGACCATCTGGAACTGGTAGAGGATGTAACGGCCCTGCGGTTGCTGTTGTGCGAGACTTGTTACGCATGCACTCTGTGCAGGAGGGAATATAAGAATCAATGAGGTCGCGCCGCATGTTCGGCCAGTAGTAGGAACTTCGCAGTAGAGCATACGACTTGTCCGCACCAAAGTGACCAGCAGCATCATGGGCAGCGTTGAAGAGATGTTCCCGAAGGTCATCTACCCGTGGAATCACCAGTCGGTCCACAATATAGAAGAGCCCTCGTTCGTCACAAGACAAGCCGGGTAATGATCCTAGCAGACTGTTCAGCTTACTACACCAGGGATCAATAGCGTACCCTTTGATAATCCGGTCCAGGAGGGCTGCGTCTGACTGTATGGTAAGTAGAGCTGCACACAGATCAGCAGTCGACACAGTGTCCCTTCGCCGTGAAAGAGCATCAGCGGCTACATTGTCTTCCCCCTTAATGTAGTGTAATGTCATGTCGTACTGAGACATATATTCCGCCCAGCGTGCTTGGCGACGAGAGAGATCTCGTTGCGTGTTGAAGTTCAGGAGGGTCCGATGGTCAGTGTATACATCAACATGCGCACCCAGCAGGTCCAAACGCCACTTCTTCAGCGCCCGAATGATCGCCAGGAGCTCCTTTTCATGTACTGGATAGTTTAGTTCTGCACTCCGCAGCTGCATTGAATCAAAAGCAACCGGTCGCGCTGTCTCGCGAGTCAGGCCCCAGGATAACATGGCGCCCGTCGCGTAGTCAGAGGCGTCACAAGTAAGGAAGATCTTGTTGTCCCCTGGATTATCGTGATCGATTGTTGTGAGACATCGTGGGCTGACGACGAGGTCTTTGATGGCTTGAAAGGCGTTTGCATGGTCCTTGTTCCAGCTCGGAAACTCCAATTCTGCAGATTTTGTTGTCAGTGCAGTAAGAACACGCGTATGTCCAGCGATGTTAGGTAAGTGGTCTGAGAGGTACCGGACGATACCTAAGAACGCGCGCACTTCAGTCGCGTTACGTGGCTGCGGCCAGTCCAGGATGCGAGCAACCTTCGAGCTATCAACTTCGATACCCCGAGCAGAGATGTGGTGACCTAAGAAATCAATTTCGGTGTTAAAGAGTGACGTCTTTTTTGGAGAACAATACAAATGTGCTGTCCGTAATGCCAGTAGGACCTGTCGCACATTTGCCTCGTGTTCCTCGAGCGTTTGTGACCAAATGATGATGTCATCCAGGTACACATGGCAAATCTTACCAATCAAATGTCGTAGCGCTGTCGTCATCCGTCGTTGATGTACCGCTGGAGCATTTCGTACACCCATGGGCATTACCGTCCATTCATACTTCCCAAAGGGAGTATGAATCGCCAGGAACTTCATATCATCTGGGTGTACTCGCGTCTGAAAGAATGCGTTAGTCATATCAATTTTTCCAAAAAACTTTCCTTTAGCGCAGTCCTTCAGAATCTCGTCAATACGCGGCAATGGATGGTTGTCTGCGACAGTATTGTCGTTCAACAGTCGGAAGTCATTAACCCATCGTGGCAAGACAGTTGGGTCTGCCTTCGGTATAATAAACGACGGCGACGACCACTCACTCTCAGAATGGCGCAAACGCCCACTGTCAAGATGTGAGTCCAACAGGGTTTTCCAGGCAGCGCGATACTTCTTCGGACAGTCATAAGAGCGCTGTTGAACAATTTTATTAGCATCTTTCAGATGGATGCGAAACAAAACTTCAGATGGCATTGTGTCGTTGTGTGGAATATCGGTCGGAAAGCGATCTTTGAACTCCGCTTTCAGCTTGGCGTCCAATGCACTCAATTCATCTTGATATTCGAGCATGGTGATGCGTGATTGCACAGCGGCCACAAGATCAACTCCCTTTACTGGCTCGCATTCGTCGTCAACAATAGCTTTGAGTTCCGGTAAGACAGACTTGAGTTCGTTGACAACATCATGCTTCATCCAAAATAATTGAGGGCCTGACGGCGAGATCCGCTGAGAAGACACAACAGCTGCGGGAGGATGAAGAAGGTCATAGTTCAGGTCCTTTACAATGCAGGTACGCAGCTCGTGGTCAATCACGATGCGATTATGTTCGAGGAATGGGCCTCCAAGTAACAGGGGAGTACAAAGATTCGGTGCGATTATTGCACTGTACAGTCCGAGACGTGTATTTCTGATCGAGAGACGAACAAGACAATTTGACATATTGCGAGAGAAGAAAGGAATTATCGTGAGACAATGCGAGCGAAACAGGTAACGGTTTTGATAGTTGGCGACGGCGTAGTCCAAGTTTGTCGACAAGTGCTTCATCAATCAGAACTAGAGAAGAACCATGGTCAATGAGAGCGGATACAACAACAGAAGAAGAAACAGCAGGCCCATCAACGAGACAGTCCCAACACAGATGAGGGGTCTGTAGCGGAGCCACGCACTCTTCGCCAGAGTCAGTACCATCACCGAGCACTGCTGACAGCATCACAACTGCGATAGTGTGTCGTTCTTCAACATCAACCGCTGCAACAACTTCACCCGTCTTCTTCGGCTTCTTCGAAGCGATCAGAGCAGCTGTAAGGGTTTTATATGATGCGCCATCTGGGAAGCCTTTCGGGCAAGTGGCGGATGTGTGACCTGCGAAAGGTTCGCGACACTTGAAGCATCCATCATTGTCCCGAAGGAGTTGGCGCTCGTTATCTGTGAGAGAGGGTAGGCGTGTAAAGGTCTTTGCGGAGGTGGTGGTAGAGACACTAGTAGCTTGCCCTGCCTTCGCATTGAAACGTGTGCCCGCAGTGAGCTTCTTCTCCCCGCTCGAGCGTGCACGTTCCATGCGCAAGGCAGCATCTACAGCCTCTCGCTGCCGAACAAGATAGCGCATTCGCTTCTCGTCGAGCAAGCGTACCTTCTCAATCCACTTGCGTAGATCCGTTTCGGTAATGTGTTCAGCATGGTAATCAGCAGCGAGTTTGGAATTCATGTGGGACTCAAGGTGATACCGGATATTGACTTCTGTAAGATGAGATGCCGTCCCACGCAAGAGGGTGTTCTGACTCTGGACGTCAACTGCCCACTCGTTGAAGGGGCGATGTCCCTGAGTAGATGCCAGCATCTTGCGTCGGACAATGTCGGACCAACCCGAAGGGAGCCAGTAGCTGCGGACTTCAGCCATATACTCTGCAAAGGTGAGCTTGTCAATTCGCTCGCGGTCGTTAATGTACCAGTCCTGGATAACCGCCTCTTGCATTCCCCAAGCAACCTTCTTTACCATTTCCTCGTCCTTCACCTCCTTGTGCAGAAAGAACTGCGTGCAACCCATTTCCCAGGAGCGTAGTGCCTCTGGAGTCAGCTCGCCCGCTGTGAGAAGGGGCGGCTTACTCGCGGCTGTCTGTTCAACACATGCAACCTTCGGTGTGGTTGACATGGTAGGTGTGTTGTAGGCGTGGGGATCGGTAGAGTCAGAATCGGTGGATATATGCGTGTCGACTCGCGAATGGGAGCAAGAAGTCAAGGGGGATGGTTGCAAGGGCGAGTTCGGAGAGGTGGGTGGTGTTGTTAATGTAGACGTTGTAGATGTGGTCACTGGTTGGATATCAGCGAGCACCGCTAGAAGTTTGTCACGACTGCGCGTTGTGACAGACAGCGGTATCGGTATCTTAGGGCGGCGGGGAGGCAGTTTGTTGTCTATACGGTGATGGGTTGACCGGCGGTCAATACCCAACGGTTGGTTCGAGAGAACGGTAAGGATAACAGTAAGGAAAAGACGTAACGGTTCTTCAACAGATAATGCTCAGCTGGACGTTAAAAAAAAGTGGAAGGTCGTCACAGTAGACGATCAACACTAGCGGACAATCAGACAGCGGTAACGTGGATGAGCGTATGGGATTCGGTGATACGGTACGAGATAAGATATCGATACATCAGCGGTGAGCTATATATACTGAATGAGCGTTAGCAGCCAAACACCGACAATTATGGCACGGTGTCCAATCAACGAAGGGCGCGTTAATCACATGAAAGTAAGCGCATGCTTACATAAGCCTCTCTCAGCTGGGCGCGATTCTCTGTTTTTATTATTTTTGGTCGCAGCGTCTTGACGTTGTCGAACCTCACTACTCGTCACTAGCTCCGCCTTTCCTACGGACTTTTGGGCTGGAACCCCCTCGCACGCACCGGCTACCTGCTTGGTCGGATCATCAATCATTGTTTCCGACTCCGCATGCGGACGTTGGCAATTCCTTATTCATACACGAGTTGTATGTACCTCGCGCGTTATGGTCGATTCATGACGCCGAGGTATAGGCGCCATCATTCGCCGTCTCATTCTTACGATATTACGGTCTCCGTATCGTTTATACAGTTGCAATCGCCCTTGAGGGACATGTTCTACTTCATCTCACACTTATCAGACGCAACTACACAGGATTCGGTTTACTTGCACACAATTCCCTATATTATATTGGTTCATATTAATTAATCCTATCTTATGTATATGTATCGTAATTTATGGAGCGTAACTGCGGTGTAAGTCAACATTAAGGCAAACAAGGATAGGTTGTGTACACAGCTATTGGGTGTGCATACTAAGGGGGGTTGGTCTGGGAGTGCGGTGTTTCGCAGGTACTGAAAACGAGTGGGCTCAGAAAGTTCTCAGGACACCTCGAAGATCAGCCCGTCTATGAGGGACTTTTTAGTGGGAACGGGTGTTGTGCTTGATGAGGGTGGTGGTCATGAGAGCACCAACGATTCTAGATACCGAGAGACAGAGGAGCAATGTCGGGAAGTATTGGGGAGGTGTATAACGATCTTAAGGGTGAACTTGCAGTTGCAGAAAGAGGTCTTCGAGAGAGGGACCAAGAAGATTCAAGACTGTTGCGGTAAGTTGCGCTCGGTGCCGAACCTCCATACGAAGCGGCTTCATCATGTTCGGTTTCGATAGAGCATGCTCGAAGTAGGCGGAGCAGCAAAACAGTGTTCACTTGTTCCGCTACATACCACGCCATGGCTTAGTTGTATCTCCGTCTGCGGAAGTAAAGCACCTCTGTAAGAACAACGAAGTTTAATGAACATTAGTGTACCTAGCCACCGCGGTTTAAATAGTACTCCGAAACTCAAAAACACCGCCTTTCGGGTGGGGCGGTACAAGGTGTTAGCGGACATGCGTAGCTAATGAACGTCGCACCTATCACAACAATCCCTGCGAAAAGCGTGACTCACTCTGATTAGTGATCGGTGGTATGATCCCGCAGTCTGACTTTTTGGTTATACTAATACTACTACTAGAAACCAGAACAATCGTTATACGTGTGTACTGCTGCATCGGCACACTTGAAGCAACTCGACGCGCTTCAATTGGGGTTGGCCCTATGTACAAAGTTCCGAGAGGATTATGTAAGTAGTCGAGACCGTCATCCCTTAACCGTTACGCCAAAAGGCAGTGATAATGAAAGCTCAGCGCTCACGCTTCATTACCTCGGACAGTATTTACGCTGATTATGGGAACTCAGGTAAGCCAACGGGCTTTCAGATTTAAGGACTTCTACCGATTATCAAAGTCACGCTATTATACAGCTTTTTGTGCGTATCACCGCAGACTCAGATGGGCCGGCGAGGCAAATACGCGGAAGCTGTGGGTGACAGAGACTACAATGAGTAAGTACTTATATATAATGCATGTGATCGGGATCCAGTGATCCCTACCTCATCCTTGTCCAGACAGTCCACAGCGATCTGCGGCTTGAAGGCTCGTTATTTCCCTCGCAATATTTGATCTAATTTCCCGACGTTGTGAGCACGTGCACGTGGCTTCCATGGGGCAAATTAATTTTGTGCTTGCACGATGCAGGAACTTTTTCTTCACCCTTAATTTTGTCGAATGCACTGTAACAATCTGCAATCGCTCAAATTCTGAAACAACAACGTTCTTTCAGGAACACACATCATCGGCTGGGCTGGGCTCGCTCTGTTGGCTGCCGCGATGCGGGTTGGCAGGCCCTCATTGGGACATGGGCACCACCCCACCAGGTGCCATTCGAATTTCCGGTGATTATCATAGAGAATATGTCGTGCATAATCTCCGTTGGAGCTTCTACATATCGGAGGCAAATCCTTTTGCGTCGGCCGCTGTGTACACACGTTCACCTTTGCCAACGATCTCTACAACCGTTACGCCAAAATTCTTCCATTATAACGTCCCGAGCCAGCTGCCACCCTGACGCTATGCACGCGCTTGGTGACCTTACAGGGGCTTCAGTACTGATAAAAACGCAGGGCCGACATGCTGGAAGACCACAGTGAACTACAATCGCCTCTCCCTCAACAGAACGACGCTTTCTGCTGAACAGCGCTGATGGATCCTACTGACCCTTCTTGTTTTCTTTATGGTTCGTTAGAGGTACCTGCTTGTCATACATCAATCTCTGCCTGCCAAACTGTAGATTCGCATCATGATTCTGTGCCTCTTAGCTGTGAAATGTGCATTCATTCTGAACATCTCTCGTATCAATCGATGACACTCGATACCACCACAAACACAACACTCGATTATGGAGCTCCTCTGTCTTTTGAGAAGTGCGTCCGTTCTTTGTAATTTTACCATTCACCGGTAACATGGTTGTTCTAGTCGAAGCATAACTGTGGCTGATGGTCCCGCATACCCCAGTCATGTATTACACGAGCCGCAGCCCATACTGCGCCCAATTTACCGGTGGTATGGTGAGAATTTTGATCATCATCGAGAACACCCCTCTCATTTGGTGGGTGCTTTCATCTAGATTCTGCGTACACGGGCTCTTGCTCGCCGATAAACAACCAGACAGTGGGACTGAGCATCCTTCGACCCTCCGCCCCCTCCCCCATGCAGGACAACCCGCTCCATATCCACCGCAACGTCCCCGACAATCCACCATCACACCCTCCTCCCCGTAACCACGGTCCTGGTCGCTTCGACTCGTATCATATTGAACGCCCTCATAAGTCCCATAGTACCTATCTCTGTCGGTGGGACAACGAAGGGAGGCTTTGCAGTCACGAGTTTCAGGCTACATCTAAAGATATTCTCGCCCATTTGCGCGAACATCATCGCATTGGAGTAGACAACAAGGAATTCTGCCGTTGCCTATGGGTCACACCTCACGGTGTCTGTAAGAAGCAGCTGAAGATCCAGAGTTTGGGGCGGCATGTCATCACCCACATTGGCATCAGACTCAAGTGCTCTGTCTGTGGTATAACGATGGCTCGGAATGACTGTGCTGCCAAGCATCGTAAGCAGCACCCGGGTTGCTCTCGAGCCCACTTTATAGAGTTTGGACATTGTTGAGCGCTGAGCCCCCGCCCCCGCCTTTCTTAATGATTACTTCCACGTAGGGACACTTCCTCTCCATTCATACTTATATTAAGATTTACGACACTCCATCATGCGCGCCGTCTCATTTTTACACCAGATCGTTTGTATAGGGCATATTCTGCTGCTTGTGCACAGTTCACTGCTATTATGTTGATCCACTCACTTTAGATTTTCCATCTTATTAACTTGGGCCACCGCCGTACAGCAATCTATGTCTTCGATAGAAGCAACCCAAGGCAAACAGGGTGGCATGTATACGTGGCAGTGAGCTCTTAGGCGGGCTCCTTGAATTTATCCAAGTGCACTGGGTGCAGTATCATTAGGTGTGAATTTTACTAAAGTTGTATAAATTACATTGTTGAACAAGTTTGTTAAAAGACAGGAATACGCCGTCAAAAGATGTATGAACCACCGACCCATCGCCTCTCCAGAAAAGTAGGATGACGCGATAATGGGTGCTAAGACGTCCAGTTGTTCGGAACACAGCCTGACACTCGAACAGCCGCGTGGATTATGGGCAGCTATGAGCAACATGGGGAAAATTTTGGCCGTGTCGCCGCACAAAGAGAAAGGAAAGAACGCAAGGTGGTTTTTATATGGGAATCGTGAGAATATTTAGGGCAGGCCTGATCGCGCCGAAGTTGTCTGTGAGCCGATATTTATCTTCATAAAATATATATATTACTCTGTCCACACCAAGTTCCATAATACTAACTCACAGTTAGTAGATATCCTCCTCTCAGTACTACTTTCCGCCGAGTCCAATCCCCAAAGACGCTAGCCCGACTGCTCCTACAGCCGCAGCATCATCAACGAACTCCACATATTTGAAGACATGCCCCTTCTCCGCCAACGCCTCATTTACCAATTCCCTATAATCCTCAATGCCAACCAAGCTCCCTCCATAACACAACACGGTCTCCTTTGCTTCCACCGCTCTCGGCTTGACACTCTGATCTTCCCCAGGCTCACGGCAGAGCATCGCGATCTGATCCGCAAGTCCACCAGCACAGATCCTCAACACATTCAACGCGAAGGGATCCTTGTCCTTAAATGCAGCCTCGAAAACGAGTGGAGCAAGCTGGCTTAACCGCTTCTCGCGCGCGACGAGGAGGTACGAGGGAACAGTCGCAGCTGTCTCTGCTGTAAGACTCGGCTCGGGTAAGTGCACCACAGGCAGCACCTCCGGGGCGTTCTCTACCCCTTGGATCCCAAATCTTTCGAGCACTTTCGCTTTGAGGCTACTTGGGGGTGACGGCTCCATCCCTAACGACGAACGCGCAGCATCGTACATCATCTGACGCATCGTCTCGCGGCCAACATGAAATCCTCCCCCCTCGTCTCCCAAAATCCATCCCCATCCACCAGTCCGTGCAAGCTCACTGAGCATGCCTGAGGGCTCGTGCTGAAATGAAACGACACAAGATCCTGTGCCGCCTATCGCAGCGATAGCGTGTTTGATATCAGGATGAAGCCGAAGGGGGGCAGCAAGAAGATGAGTATCGTTGGCTACGACTAGCCGTGGACCCATGGGTATCCCGAGGAGTGCGGAGAGCGCTATTGAGGCATTGGTGCTCGCGGCAGGGGAATCGACGCCGGAAATACCGAACCATGCGGATGCAAATAATTCAGTGTTGGGAGGGAGGGAAATGGGGTTGATAGATGGCGGAGAGACGCATGTCTTCAGTGCATTAGATACTGCTACTCGAACAGCATCTGTAAATGCAGCCGCGGACATGTATGCAAAGTTAGATGGTACCTCCCAGAGCGCGCCCGAGGATGGTGCCAGATCTGTCTGCGATGACAGCAGACGTCTTGGAACCACCGCAATCGACACAGAGGAAGAGCGACATCAGGCACTGGGTATTATAACAACTCTTCTCGACACCTCAGTTAACCAACGTATGCACGATCACAAGAAGTACTGAGCGCTCACCGATATCAATCGTTAATGAGGGGATGAAGATGTAGCAAACGAAGATGGCCTCCCAGCTGCACCTCTATATATGCGATTGACGTGGTTTGAGTACAAGCACAATACCACCAAGCTGCTTTGCCGCCCAGCCGGCAAACTGCTTTGGGCGGGAGAGACACCTGAATTCGCACATTCATAGCTTCGAAGGGCAAGCACATGGAGCATTGACAGCGGCCTCCAAGACGTGATCTAAATTGATCGGATAAGATAGAACTGATTCTCCCGCAGGCACAGTGCCGCACTGTGCACTGTCGCAGACTGCAGTAGGTCGCAGTTGACCGAAAACGATACAACAAACAACTCCAGTAGTGGGTATCTACATAGCCACTACAAGATCAAGACCGTTTCGCCTCTTTTCTTATCATATTCAATATCACAAAGCCCTCCTCAGACCTCCACTAACGGGAAACGCTATCTTTGCACTCGAACGGCTAGAAATAACTTCAGTACGGTGGGTATCTACATAGTATATAGTATTGTTGCATTTTCCATGTCAGTTCCCCTCCATTCCGTACATAAGTACAATTCTAACAATCACAACACTCAGGAGTATTAAACACGAAGCAAACAAACATGCTCAAACCAAGTAACTAGTAGCAAATCAATCACCGCCTCGCAATATGCGTCCCCGCAAGCTCCTTCTCAAGCGCATCACTAGGGTCATCCATGACCGGCGACGACGGGCGCTGGGATGGCGCGGTGTAGCCAGACGTTGCGCCGTGTACGGGGCCGTATTCCTGCACCGGCGAGCTGATGATCTCGTCCCGCGAGGGGATGGGAAGGCTAGAATGGATGATCAGATCGGTAATGAAGAAAAGTGCAAGGATATGCTGACCTGTCTTGTCTCTTGATCTGGCCCGTGGCCCTCGCCTGCGCGCGGACCTCGGCACGGAACGATTGGACTTCCTCGATAATGAGCCTCTTCATTCCCTCGATAGAGTCTTCCTCCTCGAATGAGAAGTCAAATTTCTGCGCGTCAATCTAGTATGAGCATCCTCGTTCTTCATATGGAACAAAAACTTACAGTGTCGCAGACTGGCTCATCGGCGGGATCGTGCCACACCTGCAGATAGGGGTGGTTGAGTGCAGCCTCACAGCTGATGCGCTTGGCGGGATCGAAGCAGAGCATCTGCTGCAGGAGGTCGATGGCGAGTGGGTTGGCGTGTGGGTAGAGTGTCTGGAAAGGCACGCGGGGCTTGATGGGGAGAGAGCGAATGTAGTCTTGTGCCTGTATGATTCAGGTGAGCTGAGTATACTGGTGAGTTTAACAGAGCACATACCCTTGGAGATCCGACGCGCCGGAGAGTGTCCTCAGAGGGTGTACCAAGGTAGTGGAGGATTTGGTTCAGCTGGTCGACATAGCTATATAATTTATCCGAGGGTCAGTATCAATGTCATCGATCGAACGCATGCGCAGAATGCTCGAACACGAATGAAGTGGGAAGAAACCTACTCCCGTCCTTTGAAAATCGGCTTACCGCCCAAGAGCTCGGCAAGGATACAGCCGACGGACCAGACATCAATGGCCGTTGTCTGTGAGGGTGATGGTCAGCCAGTGTAAATCAACCTTGAACAGTATAAGCGGCGACAATACATATTTCGAGCACAACGACGCGATGGAAAAGGAAGGAAAGTAGTTCACGCACGTAATTTGCGAAGCTAAGCATGATTTCAGGGGCACGGTACCATCGCGTTGCGACATACTCTGTCATGAACCCTTGGTTCCCAGCGCTCTTGCTCGTGCCGCCACCGGGGGTAAAGCTATGTACAACGTGGAAATTAGTCCATCGACTGCAAACATACTGTTGAAAGAGGTACGTACCCTCTTGCCTAGGCCAAAGTCACATATTTTTAGCTCGCAGTCCGCGTTGACAAGAAGGTTTCCGGGCTTGAGATCGCGGTGGAGTACGTTAGCACTGTGAATGTACTTAAGCCCACATAGGGTCTGGTAAAGGAAGGACTGGAAGTGTGCGTCGGTGAGCGGTTGGCCAGACCGGATCTGCGTACAAGGGTCGATCTGAGCGTCAAATCAGTTAGGACATGGAAAGGACGCACGATGGCATGAAGATCAGCCTCCATCAATTCTTCCTGATTTAAGGATCAGTAGGACCCGAAGCGGATAATGAGGCGAACTGACGTAGAGGTAAACTTCGTCGAAGTTCCCGCTGGGTTGAAAGACGATATCCATGTCGTATAGGCATGTTATCTGTGAAGCGAGTATTTAAAATGGAAACCTAAAGCACGCAGCTGCGGCGTACGTTCTTGTGCCCCCTGAAATGATGTAACAATCTGAGTTGTCCATGATCAGTCCTATATTCATGGTGTACTTGGTTCCACAACAGCACCTGATCTCTCTCAAGCATCGCTTGGTGAGGATCCGCTATGATACAGTGACCGATCAGCCCGATTTGAAATGAACAAGCGCAGAGATGGGCACCTTGGTGTTAATGTTAGTGATCTTCTTGATCGCGCATCCCTCGCCAGATCGACGGTGGCGGGCAGCAACAACACAGCCGTATGCACCCTGACCAAGTTCCTTGACGAACTGGTACTCGCCATCGACGACGAAAGTGCTATTGAGGGCGGTGAAAGTGTGACGCGAGATTGGCTGGCGGCTCATGGCTAGACCCGTTACTCAAGCTTGAAATTCGGTTAGCAGGGTCTGCTGAAGTTCAGATAAGTCCTACGGAAGGAAGATAGTGAGAGAGATGAAGAAAATACTTGGTGCGGTGAAGCTTAAGGGAGGGTGTACAGGATATAGATCACACCAAACATGTCCATACATGATGTAGCCTAAGACTAAGTCACGTACGCAGTAAAGCTTGGTTGTTCTGTGCACTGCATGGTGATACATACATTTACCGGTGATAAGCGCGTCTGGCGCTCGACGTGACACGGGTCTTGACTAGGACTCTTGAGCTTGAATATCATGGTCTGTTGGGAGGAAAGGAAGTACTGCTGCACGCATTATATAATGACGTCCTTCTACTATAGTGCTTAGTAGAAGTGAACCACCATGTTCACTCCCTGCTTAAGTCGCAGCCTCACACTGCCCCTTGATACTAGTATTGGGTGCATGGACACACAGTACTTGGCAACGTGCGTGACTACTAGTACTGTCCAGATCAAATGAAACACTTCAGACAACGGACAAGAACGTGCATTCCATCATAGTTTCGTAATCTATTCATAAGTTCTTCCCCACACGGGACGGTAATTGTGCTCAGCCGCTAATCTAGTTAGTATTAGTGCTCCACGGACTTACCACGGATTACTGTTGCCAATCGACGAACCGATTTGCACCAAGACTTGTGCGGTAGCGCCTTCTCGACATCTCGACACGGAAATCACGCTTGCGGGAAGTTCCGGGCAATATGTCACGGAATGCTCTACGCCATACCAGCAAATTATTGACTCTGGTTTCCAATGTTTGAGCCCTGTCCAGCATACTTATTCTGCTATTAGCGCCTTGATGCATCACCTCAGCTCACTCTTGAGAAGCAAACGATTTCCAATGAATACACGCTCAACGTTACACACTCAAAACGCCCCCATCAACCCCGAATAACCATCTACAGCAATATGCATCTGTTCCCGCCGCGCATATGAGCGTCAAGTCAGAAGATGGTTATGTTAGTTGCACACGGCATCGGTATCTGAGGTAGTTGCGAAGCCGATTTGGCTGTTGGTAGTGTCGAAGACCGAGTAGTAGCGTTGACTGTGGGACAGGTCGTCAGCCTCGTACCAATTTTGAGGTCACTCAAACACCAACAGGAATGCATAACCGTTGATGAAGTCCAAGCCAGAACCAGAGTCGCTGCCCAAATCAGAAACGATAAGGTAGATGCTGTCGCTGCTGCCGCCCACGTCACTGTTGAGGGAACGGGGCCAGATTTGGGCGTTGGGCGTCAGGACGTAGGCCTTGCCGCCAATCTTGAACGTCAGGGACTGCAGCTTAGCATACTGATCAGAACTGATCGTCAGGAGACCAGTGGTCTCATCCATCGTAGCACCAGTGGCAGTCTGGTACTGGCTGAACGCATCTAATAAATTCCAATCAGTTGGGATGGCTCATTTATGAGTAACTTATCCTACCGGAGGCAATGAGGACGAGAGTCGTGCCGGTGTCGACAATACCAGCAGTCTCGGACAAAATGGTGGAATGCCCATAGGCAATAGACTGGTCGATACCCCAGTAATTGCTAGCAGGTGACGTGGTCGTGCGAGGGACGTAGGTCACTGGGCTCGTTATCTTTGAGCTATCGTGACCACCAAAGGTAAGCTCGCCGGCGCTGTTAGGGGCAGAGGCAGGAACAAAGTAGATCCCGAGGGCTGATGTGCCGATGTGTCCCTGGCTGTAAAGGTTGTCGATGACAGTGGGGACTTCATCAACGCTAGAGACGGTGCCTTCCGTCAGGTCAGTCGGTCCGACTCCGAGAATCCCATCCACGCCGTCGAAGCCGGTTGCTTGGCTCGCGACTCCGATAGATTGTGTAGCAATGACCAAACCAGAAGATAAAGTAACTTTGTCCGTGTATTCCTCTCCGGAGAAAGAACCGGAACCATAAGAGACGTCCTACGAAGTTGTCATAGGCAACTTTTTATAAGCAGAGAGGAAAAGACATACGACAGTGTTACCAGTATCCACGCTAGTACTAGTGGGATTGTATGGTGTGTCTGCACCTACCCAGGTGTTGGAGCTGCCCGTATCAATGATAAGTGTATCTGGTAAGCCTTTCAATCAGAAGTCATCTGGAGTCTCATAACGACTAGTCTTACACTCAGTGGCGGGGCTGCCGACACCAACTTGGGCAGTGTAAGAAACGACAGAGTTGGTTATGCTGAAAGAGGATTTGCCAGTACGCTTGCCCTTGGAACCAGCCTGCTTCATCGCCTGAGCGCGAGCCCTGTCGGCTGCGGCGACATTAACGGCACCCCTGGCGTTCACCCTAGCGGCGAAGCTGAGGGTTACCCTGCCATCCTCACGGCGCAAGGGAGATGCGTCCACAGAGGACAGCGCAACGAGGAGAATAAACAGGAGAGCCTTAGAGGGGAACATTTGGGCAGGCTGATGGCGTTCGAAGGTACCGAGTGAGACCAACTCGAATTGAGGTTTCAATGACCAACGCAAAGACTTTATATGCGTTGACCTCCACCTTGGCCATGTGATATTCGCAATCTGGGATTTAATTCTTGTGAGCAGCAGAAGTGAACTTCTGGATGTTCTATTGGTTACTGCAATATCCACATTGCTGCACGTCATCAGATGATTCGTCGCTGTCAAAATCGCCGAACCAGGAGCCAAGATCTTCGCGCCGACAGCCGCCCAGTGATCGCTCAGAGTATTTACCTTGATATCTGGATTATCACCAGGATGCTTTAGATTGCCATCGTGATCAAGTAAGTTGCCTACCATATTGGTTCTTGAAAGAATCGGTGCAAAGAACATCTTTTGAAACATGATAAGAGCTAACCAGGGAAGCATAAATCCCCATCAGATGAAGATAGCAGAGAGTCCATGATAGTGTACGAACTTGAATACTTCGTATATGGCATCGCGATCTTTTCTCAACGCCCTGAAGAAACATGTCAGCTCATCATACCAGCTCACCATTCCAACCGTATGCATAATCACAGCCCATCCGTAACAACTCGAGGAGTTTCAAAATCGTTACTCGTGCTATGACAAGTGTTGTGCCTCGGAGACTCCTGGCACGTACGTTATGTCTGACAACAACGCCCCGAAATTTGGAGAGTCATCATTGGATGACGTTCATATATGTACATGGAGGCCATGCGCGCTGAATGCTGAACAATGCACATTGTTCCACCCACGTTATGGCTATCTTCCGATTTGCGTACGCAGTTCGTCTTAAGGAGGCTTTAGGAAACTCGCTATGACATCGTCAAGCTTGGCTATGAAAACGGCGATCCAATCATATGGACTTTCGTAGATCTTCTATTAAGAACCAAGATAGCACATATATGTTCGTTAGCACCGGGCAGTTGGGCGCATGGTGGACGGTTAGGTGCTGACCTAGCCCGTGTATTATCCTGTTTATCACTGAGAATACGTTTAACGCGAGTCGAGCTGAGTGTCAGTCAGTTGACTGGAACCTTTTTGAAGTTTCGTCAAAACTTACAGTTACAGTAGTACAACAGCCACTTAGTTTTCCGCAGTCAGACAGACCTTAAAAAAACAGAGTCGTTCCTTCTTTTGCAAGGTCTTGGCAGCATGTTCACTACAGATGATAGCAGATCATCGACCGACAAGCACCATGGGTGTCAAGTTCAAGTTGTTCAACAACCATTACATAATAGCAGAAATGCACTTCCATCGCATCATCGATCTCATCATTCCATGCATTGAACCGCTTGGCGCTGGCCCGCATCACTATATAGTATACCCATCTTCGATCCAGCACCAACCCCAACCTATGCAAATAGGGCAACAATTTTCAATCAACGCTCGAAATAGTGCACGTGCGCATCAATCCGAGATGTCCCCTTCTCAACTTCACCACGAATCCATTCACGTCCTCAGCCTCGAGATTATTGATAGAGTACTCGCGATGCACGACTCTTCTGCCGTTTATTTGATCTAGAACGAGTTTCAGGTCTTCCGTAGATCCACAGAAGTTCTGGTCGCCTTTTGGATTCGTCTGCCCGAACGCCTCCGAGATAATACTTTCAATAGCGCGCGGATCCATGAGCGGGGCTGTAATATCGAGCAAATCTTTTGGAAGGCCTTCTTTCGAAGGGAGCGCGAGGTGGTCAGGCGACGTGGGGTTAAAGCATTTCTTGCAGAACTCCAGTGCACTGTGAAGCTCTTCCTCACTCAGTCGACTTCCCCATCTCTGATGCACCCTGGATGACTGCATTGGAATGATAGTGAGCATTTTCATCGTCGCATATACTATACAAGAATGGCACCTGGTCGAATAGCAGCGAACGCTCGATCATAGTTGTCCTCATCAACGTCGCTCAGAATATCAAGATCCGTCGATCGTATCTGTTGATAGGCGCTCATGACCACCATCTGGAATCTGGGGTATGTTGCATACGGTACTTTTGTTAGCAAGAACAAATACATCTGCTTATGGATAAACCTTGTGTAACTCAACGAAAACCTCTTCGTGTGCCACGCAGCTGCATCGACTTCTGAACAATCTCCTCGGACTGCAGCGCATATAGACACTGCCGCAGATAGTCCGGAGGTCATTGCAAGGTGTATCCCGGAGGAGAAGAATGGATCTATGAACGCTGAAGGCTTGGAAATCAGTGTCATCATACACAAAGAAGATGCTGAAGTCTGTACCACCAGCGTCCCCGACCAAACGAAATCCAGGTCCCCCGTAGCTCGAAGCAGAGTAACTGAAGTCAGACGCTGATCGTATCAATAGGTCAAGTTGCCCAGGTTGTCCCTCAGCAGCCTCCTTTTGCACTATCCTGCCAGATCCGATGAGCTTGACTAATGCTGGGGCGAGGGATATGGAAAGCCGATAGCGATCTTCTAGAGAACTGCCTTTCGAGGCACGAACTTTCTCGTTATAATTCACCTGATTCATAACGACGCCGATCGAAGTCGTTCCATCGTGTAGAGGAATAAACCAACTCCAGCCGGATTCGTCTAATACACATCGGCACATTCTCACCATCCAGGGAAATACGACGCGCACCTGTCAGTGTCTCAAACCAAGGGGCACCCTCCCTTGGAGTATTCATGCCGTATGTACCGACTCCCGTCCAATAACCCCAGAGCGCAATGTTCTTCAATGACGTGTTGAAGTGACGGTCATGTAAGTATTTCGTCGACATCAAGCCTGAGCGTCCGGATGCATCAACAAGATAATCGAATGAAATCACTCCGGTTTCTCCATCTGCGGCACATAGCCACTCGGCAGCCACAGGCCTGAACGGCTCGGTCGCAGAGAAGCGGAAGGATTTCACTCTGGTCCGTTCAAACACCTTTGTTCCGCAGGATCCCGCATGGTCAAGCAACATCTTGTCGAATGCTGAGCGCACCTATTTGGGGCATTGACTTTCAAGAAAAAACAAGATGTCAAGTACATACCACATTCCATGAACTATTGGCATGCCCAAGCGCAACGAAATCTGTGTCTAAGCGCAGGTGAGTATCTCTTCGGCTCATTGCTATTATCACCTACATCCTTCCCGTTTGAATTGATTGAATTTCATGGCAGCTCCGGGCTGTTGCTGACAATGTATCATTGGGCCCTATTATTCGAGAACGCTTTTGCCGCACCTTATGTTTGAAACCCATCTCAACCAATTTTTGCTCCGCGTCGATGAATCTCAGGTAGTGACGAACCGAAGGAATTAGGCTCTCCCCGATGTGATACCTACATGATAATGATCAAGGGGAACGCATGAATACTTTGGATAAGTCTATTACCGAGGAAACTGAGCAGCCTCCAACAACACGACGTCAAGCCCTTCCCTGGCAAGAGCCGAGGCAGTATAACTGCCAGAGGGACCTCCGCCGACGACAACGATTTGAGCATGCTACGCAGCGGCGTCGATGTCAGTGCTGCTAGCAGATCTGCTGAAGGACCAACCTTCGGTATCTTTGAGGCCATCGAATGTAAAATGAATTGACGATGTTTGCCAATGCTCTGAGCTTTTGTACTCGGCGCACCTGAACAGATCAGGTCCCAGCGATATTGCAAATCTATGGAAGAACACTTCCCGAACTAATTTGGAACACGTCAAACTTCGGTGGGAGTCCCGGTGTAATCGTATCGATTCGTCAGTTCCTTCACGCTCCAGTCACTGCATATATATACGGTATTAGTAAAGCCTTCCTTGTTCTGGTGACCTTTGTCGTGGAAAATCAATTGATATTTGCAAGGACCTTAGACGTATTGAATTCGTGAGTTATTCAATACCAGTAACCGTAGCATTCAGAACACATACATAGCTGCGCCAAACCAACTCAAAGTCAAAGAGGAAATTTAGTCCTCTTCATTTTGCTGTTCTGGTACGCAAGTTGGAAAGTACTAGTGAAAGGGTCGAAATACTTGAGATATTTATGTAACCTGTCAGATGCCGAAAGAAGTTAGTTACTTGAACACGTCGTCGGAGTTCGTCGTGTCGTACATCGAGTAAAAGCTGCTCTCTGGGAAAGAACGATTCAGCATACAAGAAACAATAGCCGTTGACAGACTCGAAGTTAGAACCAGAGTTACTCCCGATGTTACTAACAATCAGGTATATGCCGTCGGGAGTACTGCGAATGACAATGTCCAACGATCGAGGTCAGATTTGCGCATTAGGGGCCGCCAATAATACAAGGATGAGAGCAGCTTGTTATATTGAAGTGAAATCTTTAGCAAGCCGGTTGCTCCATCATGGCTTGCACCTGTCTCCAACTTATACCTGTTGCAGGAATTCGATGTCGTAAAGAACACCCACCAACGGCAACGAGAATAAAAGTTCGATACCAAGTGTCTTGTTCAAATCAGACGTGGTCCTATAACTGATGGATTACTCAACGCACAGATATTTACTCACCGGAGATGTTGATGTGATAGGCACATAGTTGATGTCTCCAATAATTTTAGAGGCATCATAGCTGCCGGATGTGAGCTCGCCACGAGCATCACCAGCGGATGCAGCTGGGAAGTGAGAAGAACACCTGGGGCTAAGGGTATATCTGAATATTCCTCTCTAGAAGTAGAAACGAAATCATTCCCGCTGCCGTATGCCATATGCCAGCTGGCAAAAGTTGTTATTGTGAATACCAAGCATGTAGAACCTACGAATACGCACAAAAGAATTGTCTGTATCCTGGCTCGCAGTGGCTAGCCTCCACGTAAGGTTTACTGGCCCTGATCCAGGAATTTGAGCTTCCAGTAAGTATCCCCCAGGAACGTGTCTGTATGAAAAAGATGAGAAGAAACTGCTGGAGAACGAGTAGCCTACAAAACGCTGGTGGACTCCCCATACCAACCTTAGCGGCGTATATCATCAACGCATTGGTCATACAGATGGAAGGGCTGCCGCTATCTTGTTGTAAGGCCTGGAGTCAAGCTGGATCTGCGGCGGCGACATTCTTGATTCCAGCTGACTTGAGAGTAGCAGTGCTAGATGGTGTCCGAGAACGAGGCGAAGCCCTTGCTGACAGCGAGAGGAAAGCAAGTGTTCTACTGCAGTTACAGACCAGAAACTCGCACCACAGACAGACCAATGCTGCTGCTATCCTCTACTACAACCTCAGGACTTAGCGCTGCCGCTGTGACTTCAGAGGCTCGCCTGAACCTGCCTGCTGTTGAGACCCGGGGTTCTCCGGAAGGCCCGGTAATTTACAGTTTACATTAGCTATGTAGATAGATGCAATAGTGATAGTCTTCATAAGTTATCAGAGATTACGGAGTGCTATTCTAAGGGCTACAAAACTAGACCTATCTACCTAACAATTAACGAAAAACGTATCACCTTCCTCGAGGATATTAGTGTACCTCACAGATGGTGCGGGATGGTACCCATACGAGAATATCTCTGGGCATTCTGAAAGGGGGACAAACGGGTAGGCACTATAGGACCGTGTACAGCAGCCATGATGATAGTGATGTTGATGTTGAACGAGTCATGCTCATCTAGTTGGTGCATACACTGGTGGGACAGTCGAAGCGTGAATCTAGGGCGGGATTGGTTGATACCAAGAGGAGAGGTCTCTGGCGTCGTTGGCTACGTGGCGTTTTCGAGAGGGTAGCCGGATGAGAGGCAGGCTGCTGTGGTGGAGATTGTTATTAAATACTAGATAGTGGTGTATGAGACACAGAAAAAAATTAGAACATGATTGGGGAAGCTCACCTTCAAACGCTGGAGGACGAGAGCGGCGAATGTGGTGGAGGAGTGTAGTTTGGTGCAGTCAAGGTTGAGGGGCGGGAAGTCTGACGCCGTCATCGGCAGCAGCGGTATTAATAGGTGGTATTTAAGTGGGCAGGCGGATGGAAAGCGAGTGGATGGGCGCTGTTGGACAGTGGTGTAGACAAGAGAAAAATACATAAAATTACCCTAGAGAACAGACAATACACTAGCCCATAGCTCTGTACAAGCGCTGGGTGTGCTCACGAACGGCATCTTGGGGCCAAGCGCACCAAGAGGTGAATGTCTTTTGGCGGCGGGAAGTGTGCTTTAAACGAGTAAAACGAGTGGCAGCAGGTCCATACAAGGGTGAACCAGCAAAAACAGATGGCGAGATGCGGGAACAAGCAAAAATGTGCGGAGGCAGGTGTAGGCAAGTGCAGACGAGTAGCTGCAAGCACAGACAAGGGCAGATGAGGGAGTAAATATTAGAACAGATAGGACGAGCTTGAGCGCATGATCCAGATTCCAGAAGGACTTGGAGAGAGCATCAATAGAGTACTTACATAGGATATTTGGAAGTTCGAAAACTTGAGAGGGCGCGGAGATCAGGTTGAAAAACGTGCAATTACTGAGGAAAACATCATACGAGTGAGTGGCGGCGCGAACCGTAGATGAGCAAAGTGAAAATACGGAGGGCAAACAAGAGGAAACGCACGCGGACAAGCATAGACGCACGAGACAAGCACGTGCAGACATGGACGCGTTTCATGAAGAAGCCGTGTGAACAGTGAGGAAGATCAGCGCCTGCGAGACGATCACAACTGGGAGATACTATCAACAGGGAAATGATCAGGACCATGAACAAAGGGAAGTCGACGGATAGCGAAGCAGAAACGGTGTCTGCAGTGGCACCGAGACCCGAGTCTCGACGGCGATACCAACCTTGGGAGAGAGTGTCGTTGCACCATAGATTTGCGCCTTACGTGTTGAAGACAGGTGACTGGAGTCCTGGCCTGTTATGTAAGTTGATCTGTGCACGTACCTTGTTCTTCTGAAGATTTGGGAGCCGAACAATTTCGGAACAGTAACAGGCAGTCGTTACTCTAGGTCTCGAGAAGACCCTGCAGTCACGAGGATTCGTCATGACATAGGGAAATGGGGCCGGCTTCCGGTGATGTGCAATGTGCAATAGAGTACTTCCCCGTTACCCAAATCTCGTCACAGCGATCTCCAGAGTCCAGACGGATGCCGTTCTATTTTGAGGGGGTCTTCAAGTCACCCAAGGCGTCCGAGAGGTACCTTCTTCTCTAGCTGAGTTGATCGATGTTGATGGATCGAGACTGTGTCTGGCTTGAGGCTGATGCTAAATAAAATAAAATAAGATAACATTGCACATTGCTCACAGTTGGAAATTGGGGACAATGTGGTAATCCACCGAGGGCGAGACGAGATAAATGATTAAAAGAGCTAGACATGTAAGTCAATTAAGTTCGCGGTGCTAAGTAGCAGCACCAGATACATTACAGATAGAAGGCATACAAATGTCTGAAGACGATAAAATGGTTGCACAAGAAGAACCGCCCCGAATCCTGGGCACAAGCGTCAACGCGACTCCGGGTGGTTTCACATTCCGAGTCGGTCCGTCTTCCGTTCAGCCTAATCACAGTCTCCACCGAAGTCGATACGTCAGTCCTCACAAAACAAAAGTTGTCGGCGCCATGGAGATGCTATCTTATGAAAGCTTCCTGCAGCTCCTACAAATTGGACTCGGCAACCTTGCTGCTGTCATGGTTCTGTGCTCGCAGCGCCAGTACCTACGCGGCCGCCATGCACTGGCTCTCGTCACCCGTGTCCTGTGTGTTACGCTAGGCCCAATTTCCCATCCTAGGCATGGGTCCCGTGGCAAGTCCAGCTCACTGAGTGTTCTTGCCAAGAACACTCAGTGGGTAGTGAGGTGGCGACCGGGGGAGGGCGGGTCAGTCAATGGTTGGGTTAGCTGCACTTCATCAGGAAAAGTGCATGTTACTTAAGCTTACCTTAAACAGACTTAACTCGCACTTTAGCAACTTTGTGATTAAATTGCTTGTACCGTATGTACCTTGAATGCACTGGAACACATTAGAGTAACATTTGTGGTGCACTAAAAAGCGTAGGATTAAAACTATTTCCACTGAACTTCCAAACCTCTGAAGTTCATGGTATTTACTAGCCACAGTGGTATAATGCTGTGTACAAATACATGCCATATTACATAATGTATATTCGTGGCGACAACGAATCGATGATCATCATTGGGTGCCACGAGTCAAGTGAATCCTCTGGCGTGAAATAACCTGGAGTCGAAGACATATTCTCATTCGGTGAAGCTGAAAGTCGGAGGATTGAGGATGCGGGTATGTACTAGGAGAGTGTTTGTCTCAGTGAGGTCGAATCAGTTCCGCACAGCCTGAAAATTAAACAGGGAGAAACGAGCAGTGAGGAGGTATCGAACTTTGTGTGAGGGTACGTGCTAACTTATCTGGAATCCGAGGAATACTCTGGGAGTGATAGGGATACAAATATCGACGTGTCAAACTATATCTGATACCCGAAGATCTCATCTTGTTCTATGTTCAGGCGCTCATCATATTTCTATGAATCATATTACAACTGTCTTGACTTTTCTTCCCACCATTGCTTCGTTTCTTTGTCCAACCTCTCCAGCCTCCACTCGGACTCCGATGTCCGCATGGATGTGTCGTTAACAGACCCTCGTCAAAATCCTCACACGAATGTGATCTTTGCCATATCCTCAGGATCGTGCAACATACCCATTAAATGAAGCGAGTTTTCCGCTGGGTGGAGAGTGCCAATATCAATTATCGAGTGGTTGATAGTTTATCCTCGCGACCGGTAGTCTGTGAACGCGTATGCAGAAGTCAACGGCAGTTTTCTTTTTCCCCCGGTCCATGAATGCTACATGTCCTCTGCATCGGTGCTAGCGGTAGCACACTTTGCTCTAGGGTTTCGAGTTCTACAGGGGCCTGCGTACGTGATTCATGGATGTTTATCCTTTACATACGATCAAGTTCATTGACATATGCTGGAGGAAACCGTAGTTTGACCTCGGCGCTCGTCTCCGAGTATGCCGTCTCACGAGATCTCTTCGTTATCTGACTCGCACAATTTTGAACCAGAAACAGAATGCTCGAACAGAGACTAGTGTATCTTTCTGGCCCGTACAAGAGAGGTACAAGGAAGAGCTCGCGAATATCGTGCATACCCATTGCGTTTTACCACTCCTATATGACAAAGGCTTTCAGCTCATTATAGCGGAGAATTATGATGGCAAGCTGGCTGGTACAATTGCCGAAGTGCACTTCACGCTTGTGCATCACGGAATTAGGAGAAGTCAGTCTCCAATGCTGTACTTCGAGAGCTCATAGTACGGCGCAAGCCATCAAGTGGTCCTTGCAACCCCGTCAAGAAGCGCTGTCTGGCAGATGAACTATCATTACAGTCGCACCGCGGCCCGCTGCTCCAGCAAGAAAAGTCGTGTCGAGTAGTCGAAGAACTGAGCTTGGCGTAAGCTTCAAGGCAATGATGTTCACTTTACTCAAAGATACTAAAAATTTGTCCTAGCTTAGCATGTGCAGTTTCGTCCAATTTCCCTTTGAAATATGTTATCCAACTCTCTCATAGTGCACCGCGGCCCTCCGCGTTATTTTATTTCAGGATATGCCACTGGGTGTTTTCGACACGGCGGTGAAAAAGGTACCTGCCGGCGAAACTCGGCCCTCCCTCAAGTCACCAACTGTGTCATGTAAAAATTTCCTGTTCACAAAATACAACGACTTCAGCTTAATTGGCGGGCGGATCAAACCGTTTGTTGGAGGCGAGATAGAAAAGCTGCAGCTAGTATGAGTATGACTTTTAATCCAGACTGACACCGCTATATAAGCTACTTAATACCTAGACTGTGACTTACCTCCTTCATCCTAGATATCATTCATCATGGCTACTCATGCTCTCGTCTCCCAGTACATCCAGGATGTCAAGGAGCTTGACTCTTACCTGTGAGTAACCTCGTTTCACTTGCTTCTAGTCCTAATACTCAATTGCCTTGCAGTACAGGATCTCCAATCACCCTCACAGGGTCTACCCTGTCTCTTTCTCAGATTGCTGCTATCGCCCTCTACCCGCCTTCTTCTCGCAGTAATCCCGTTAAACTCCAACTTACTGATGACCAGAATGTCAAAGCAAAAGCATCTGCTTCCCGTGCTGTCATCGAGAGCAAGGTCGCAGCAGGCATTAGTGTCTATGGTGTCAGCACTGGTTTTGGTGGTAGCGCAGATACAAGGACGGATGACCCTATTGCACTCGGCGCCGCCCTCCTGCAGCACCAGCATGCCGGCGTTATTCTCCCTACTTACGCACCCACTGCTATCCCGACCCTCTCTTCTTTTAGCAACTCTCATCTCAACGTTTTCCCTTCCCCCGCCCCGCTCTCTGACCCATTCACCAGTACTACTATGCCACCCCCTTGGACACGCGCCGCTCTCCTTGTCCGCGCTAACAGTATCATGCGCGGACACAGTGGTGTCCGCTGGGAACTTGTCCAGAAAATGACAGAGCTTATAAACAAAGGCGTTACCCCTGTTGTTCCTATCAGGGGCAGCGTCAGTTCTAGTGGAGGGGAGTAATCTATTTTTAGTTTTGTACCTTTCTGTGGTACTAACCCACCCCTCCCACAGACCTATCTTCCCTCTCTTACATTGCCGCAACACTCATCGGAAACCCTGCTATCAGGGCTTGGGTTCCTTTGCCCCGCCCCTCTTCAGCGGTACCCAGTACATCCTCAACCCCCTTTTCAACTGTAACATCTTCGCCACACTCCTCACCCCAATTGTCACCCTTCTCTGTGTCTACCCCACTTCCTCCCTCAGCCGATGCCCTTCCCCTACCAATAGAAACTCCCAAATTGGACAACTACGAACCTTACGCCCTCCTTCCTGCCCCGCAGGCCTTGCAGGTTGCCGGCATCACTCCCCTCCCGCTCTCGAGTAAGGAGCATCTAGGGATCCTGAATGGCACGGCATTTAGTGCAGCCGTAAGTGCGTTAGTTGTGAGAGGTGCGCGGGGGATGGGTGTGCTAGGTGCCGTGAGTGGTTTCTTCATTTGTCTCCTGCATGAGACTGACCTGTTTGCGCTTATAGGTCTAACAGCCATGTCTGTTGAAGCGATGCTCGGTGCGAGGGGCAGCTTCGATCCATTCGTCGGCGAGGCAAGGCCACACATTGGACAAGTACATTTTTTCGGATTTTTCGAGCGGTCCAGAGAACTGATTGTTTTTTTTCTCGTCGTTTTCTTCTGATGACTAACCTCCGAAAAATTCATGCATTTTCGCACCGCAAACACTCGTAATCTCCTGGTGACTCAACGCAGATCCACTCCGCACATCTTATGTACACTCTGCTCGACGGGTCTTCCTTTGCAAGTGCACATGAGGTAGAAGTCAAGATTGAGGACGATGCCGGCGTGTTGAGGCAGGATCGGCAAGTTCCGCTTTTCTTCGTCACGTTGAAACTGAACATTAACTCCGCACGCAGTTACTCTCTCCGCACAGCCCCCCAATGGCTCGGTCCCCAATTCGAGGACCTCGCAAATGCAGCACAAGTAATCACAACCGAGGTTAACTCCAGTAAGTCCTACCCCAGTCCCGTAGCCACATACCAACTTATCACATTACCCAACAGCCACCGACAACCCGCTCATCGAACCCCCTTCTGCGTCCAACAACCAGACCGGACAGATTCATCATGCAGGCAACTTCCAAGCGCTCGCCATTACGAACGCGATGGACCACGTCCGTCTCAGCCTCGCTCACATCGGCAAGCTGATGTTCGTGCAGCTCACGGAAATTGTGAACCCAGCCATGAACAGGGGCTTGTTCCCCAATTTGGCTGGTGGAGAGGTCGGATTGGATTTCGGGTTCAAGGTGCGTGATCTTGGTCTGACTGCGGGTGGACATGACGGCTGATAGTAATGATGCGGACAGGGTGTTGACATCGCTGCTGCGTCATATACGGGCGAGTTGAATGCACTGGGTGGCATGAACGTCGGCGTCGGCAACGTGAGCGCTGAGATGCACAACCAGAGCGTCAAGTACGTCTTTTCTTTTTCTTTCTTTCCTGAATTAACCTTACATCACTTTATACCTCTACAGTTCCCTCGCGCTCATCTCAGCAAGGTACACCCTGACCGCACTCGAAGTGTCCACTCTACTCGCCGCCTCACACCTCATCGTGATCTGCCAGGCGCTCGATCTCCGCGCACTCGGCGAGGAGCTGCGGGAGGCGCTCCCAGGACTCGTCCGCTCATCCCTCCTCAACGCCTTCCCTTCGCTCACTGACGACACCACAGCTACCTCGCTCGTGGCCGCTTGCCTCCCAGCGCTCACAGAGACGCTCGACCACACAACGACGCTCGAGACAAGCGCGCGGATGCACAAAGTTGCAGGCGCATGTGTGGTATCGCTCATCACGGCGCTGTCAACCTCTCCAGTGCAGGGCGCAGATCTGGGCGAGCTCCCGGTGTTCATTGCATCGTTTGCCACGCGGTTGGTGAAGAAGTTGACGGAACTGCGGTGCGCGTATCTGGGCGTACAGCCGAATGCGGTGCGCGGTGCAAGCCCGAGTGCTGAGGAGACAGAGGTGGCGTGGCGCGGGCCTGCCCCGGCAAGCAAGTACCTCGCGCCGCGGACGCGTGCGCTGTACATGTTTGTGAGGGTGACACTGGGCGTGCGAATGCACGGGGCTAGGAATCTCAAGGGGGATGTGTTTGGGACGCGGGATGGCCTAGATGGGGGAGACGGGACGATCGGGAACGGGGTTTCAGTTATCTGTGAGGCGATCAGGGATGGGAGAGTCGGGCGTGTTGTGGTGGAGATGCTGGAGGGGATAGAGGGCCTGTGAGGGGCCTTTACAGTGATCGAATTTCTGCGTCTTTCTACGGAGGCTGGATTCCAGGCATCCGCACACTCATTCGTCCTCCTCCCCCCGGGCTGTGCCCACTTTAGCATCGGCATTCATTCAGTCAGAGTAGATTGGGTGAGGTGGTTCTTGCATACAATTACTAGTGTTCCTCAAAGTAAATTCTGAACTCGCTAAGAACTCGCTGAAGCTACGATTAAGCAATGTTTAGATTGAGCTGGTCCCTTGGGCACGGTAGAAAATATAAAAGAAAAATGTGGCTGTGACCAGCCCCGAACCTTCCGTTAGTCACACAAAGGTTCAGGAGGAGGAAAACACCTGTTTCCGTGGCGTTTTCGACGCGGAAAAATTGTAGCTAGTTAGAGCCAGTTTGGCAACAAGATGTCGACCAACATATGGCATGAGAGGTTCTCGGCTTGGATTTCACCAAAGGTCGGAGCTTTAATGGAATGGTCCAACCCTAGACTAGGATCCAGAATGAATCCGGTGTGAACTTGGTGTACATATGCATGTATTTGCGGAGCTTATCTCTGAGATTCATATCCTTGGACGTCGAGTGGTCAGTCGATCATGCTCGGGCAGATGAAAGGTAATTACCCTCTAAGCCTACTGAATGGATAATATAAGTATGGTGCTCTGTCGCTCAAGCGACACATGAGGTTTATTACCGAGGGCGGATTGACGCGAAGTGTGATCTTGAAAATGCTCCGTCAGTATTTCGAAAGTCCCCAGAAACACATGTTCTGATGGAAAGCGGAGAATTATGTGCACAAATACGCTACAAAACAATACGTGGTCAATCCCATCGCACTCGCCGAGCATACTCCCGAATTCGAGAGACAAATTGATCCTCGACTTCATGTCCGACACCAGTGGCGACTTTGATGATGAGCTCATTCAGACCTGTTGACCCAAGGATATCAACATGATCCGAAGTATTTGCGCCACCCCGGGGAATGTTGGGAACAGGTTGATGAGGAAACTGTATTTTGAGGGTATGAGAGATGTTGTATGACTGGAGGGGGCATGGACAACGTACCTCAACAGTGGTAACGTTAATTCCCCCCGGATTCCATCTTGGTCTCTTCCAGCCTTCTACACACATCGCTCCCAGGCTCAATAGGCTGACGGTGCCATCTCCTTCACCCATTTTCACACCATTACGCACCTATAATCGGCTTACATATAACGTGCATAATAAAAGTCGCTAGCTCACCTTGGGCGTTGTGGTCTCATGCGTGTAATCAGCATCTATCCAGCTCGTCCTGGAAACTGGCATATCTAAGGGTGGGCGTACTGTATAGTTGCATTTGTCGGTAGGGTCGGTGCAAGTCGAATGCTCGACCTCTGCGAACGACTCGTCATGTTCGTGTGGTCCATGAGCATACCAGTATGATCTCTGTTATCGAATTCAGTCTTGGAAAACACAATAGCAAATCTTAGGGAGTACTTCAGTTTCCTTTCCATGGCCGTAAACACAAATGATCTTCATGGAAGGCGCATTTGGTAGCCTAGGCAACTCACCGTCAGGTTTTTTATAAGACGAACTATGAATAACATACTGTACTTCCAAAGGGTTTGACCATTTCCTCGGATCTAGCGCATTCTTCTTGAGTACTTCTTCATCCCGCTCAATACCGAACGAGTAGTTATCCCAAATCATTTTCTGTCTCTTTGTGAGCATGATTGTACAAACAAGAGAGAGTCGGTCATCAACCTGAAATGTTGAAGGAGTACGCTCCAAAATCCATGTGCTTGCGTCATCAGCCGTCATGTTCTTTGTTTGCTCGATACTTGAGATACTGCCATGCGCAGATAGTGGCACGGCTGCTTGTCGGAAGGCAATCAATTCACCATGAGTATGTGATGAACCGGGCTCGTCATCAGGTGCCCAGCTGGCATCGCCCCAAACATCCGTTCCTCCCTGAAAATTGTTGCAGAGGCGCTTGACCGAAGATGATGGTCTGTACTCGCCTTGATCCACATGCTAGCACTGCCAGCCCAACTACAGAATAGCTTCTGCCGCTCCTTTCGCGAGAAAAAGCGCTCGAGGACTGCAGGGTATCATCAGATGATAACTTAGAAACATGAACCGCCCTGACCGTATGCGCCAGCAGGATTCATTTGCACTGTATCCTTCATTTCACCAGACAAGAAAGCGGCCATAGCCTTTGCCTTCAAAAATTCAAACGATAAACTCATCAGCAGCAAACAACGGTAATGTCAATGAAACGGGGATTACCACGCCCTGAAAACGCAATAAGTAATTGTTATTCAAGGGAGGGAAAGACTTACGAGATGTGTCCCTCCAATGGTAATGTAGGACTCGATGTGATTCTAAGCAGAATTTTCAGCGTCTTGTGGTACGAGGGGGCCAGGGGCTGACCTCTACCCAATCTAGTCCGCCGCCTCCATGTTCGGGAGACTCGACCCATTTGAAGCTAGAAGAAAGAGGTCAAGAAGAAATCGTCAACTCTACGCCTAAGAGATCTAAGACCTACAAGTACTTTTTACCAATTCATCAGTTTTACAGGAGGGAACTATCTTAGAGCCTAGACCTTACCAGCATTACCTAAAAGTACCACAATTGAGACGGTGACAGCAACGAGAGACACATGGACATACTGTGCTACCCATTGAGTGTGCAGCGATGACGGTCTTCTTGCCTTGTCGTTTCCTGTCATAGAATATAAACTTGTCTGGTGTGATATTCGCGTTTTAGCACCATACTTGAACCCTTCTATTGTAGACTTCAACCTTGAGAAGTAGCCGTCTCGTTCTTCCAGGTTCCACATGGAAAGCCTCCAGTCATATGGGGTCAAGTGAAGATTGTTCGTGTCATAGTTTACTACGGCAAGATTCTCAACGACCTTGGACCTGTGTATATGCTGTCACTTCTAATTCTCAAAAGAACGTCACGTTATAAGAGACGCACCAAATCCAGTACCCAGTCATGAAGCTGCTTGCAGCACCTATTCCTTCCGCAGCTCGAATTTTGGCACCTGGAGGGTCGAGACCGGTGACCGGATCCAGCATCATCGCTGCTATCCACTTGTCACGATTGAAAGCTACTTGTGTGACCATATTGAAGCCTCCCCAGAGTTTTTCGCGGAAAAAAGCGCGATGGTCGGGTGAAGTAGACCACGATTCCAAACCCTAGTCGCGTTCGGACGGTAATGAATATCAAGTAGACGCAGTTTAATAGATAGGCTTACGGTGGATACGATGCCAGGCACGAGCACGATGGGATAGTGCGCCGTCAAGCCTCGTGCTTTCATCGCCTCTCCAGCCTGAAACTCGCGTCCGTCATTATTCAGCTTCCAGACCTCTGGAATATTGCTCCGAAATCGGGTCCATTCTAATTCGACGCGTGACAGATCAATGTCTGGTATTTTGAGCGAGATGTCGTACTCTTCTATGAGGAGAAGAAGGTTGCTGTGAATATCCTGAAAGTCTGAAGGCTGGATGAGGATGAAACCCAATAATATTCCAACTGTACGACGTATGTCATCATAGCTTGGAGATAATGTATAAATAACATACGCAGGATTCCGAGCGGGAACAGGAAACGAGCCTTGACGAAGAACCGACGTTCTTTCTAGGACGGATCACTATGAGCTGATATTGAAACGAACCACAATGCGCCGAACATACCTTCATCTTGTGCATCTGAGCATCGAAAATCTTCGCTTGACGTTTAAATTCCAGTTGCGCGTCGTGTACTAGTACCCTATTAAGCTGCAGCTGATCCTGTTCCTTTCCGGTGTCACTAGTATCGGACGAGGGTTCGGCTGCATCGCTCGTTGACCAAGTTCTTGTCCGTTGCGACAAGTTGGACATGGCTGCGAAAGTTCATAGTCAACACGCTTGCTGGTCAGAAAACATAATGTGAAAACATCTACCTCCTGTACAGCACTACCCTGTCTCAGTGTCTGCAGTCGCCGTGTCTCAAGAATTGAAGCAGCAGAACAAACAAACGCAAAGCTGCTTGAAGAATAATAGCCGGAATGAAATGATTCCGTTGATAAGATAATCATGGGGTATATAAACAACGGAGCTAGCACAGATATCAGCCCATAATTCATCATAAGCCACACCGTAACGATGCTAGTAGACCTCGAATCCATTCAACCCTCCAAGTCTGCTTTACTCGTCATTGACGTACAGAATGACTTCGTCAGCGGCAGCCTCGCCGTTCGCGACGCAGAGCAGATCATCGACACCGTCAATGCACTCCTCACGCTTCCATTCGCTCTTAAAATCGGCACACAAGACTACCATCCCGCCAACCACATCTCCTTTGCGCGCAATCATGCAGGCAAGAAGGAGTTCGAGAAGATTACCATATCTCCTCCCGCAGAGTTGTTAGCAAAGAGGAAGCCTGAGGATAAACTGCCACTAGAAGCGCTCGAACAGGTGCTGTGGCCTGTGCACTGCGTACAGGACACGACTGGTGCAGCATTTGTGGACGGCCTGAAGCACGAGTGCCTGGATGTCGTACGTAAAGGCTGCGACGTCGGGATCGAGTGTTACTCTGCATTTGAAGATCCATGGGGACTTACGAACACTGGGCTCAAGGACAAGCTGAGGAGCAAGGAGATATCGAATGTTTTCGTGGTCGGCATAGCGGGAGATTATTGCGTCAAGTTTAGTGCACTTGATGCAAAGAAACACGGCTTCAGGACGTTTGTGATCAGGGATGCGGTCAAGAGCGTGTCTGATGAGGGTACAGAATGGATCGAGATGACCAAGGCAGGCGTAGAAATCGTTGATACGGCTGAAGAAATTTTGACCTCGAAGACCTTCTCTCAGTAGCTTCTGGACTCTGGAGTAGTCGGATAATATGCAAACAGATCTAGTACTGGCAGATAGCGAAAAGTTTTACAATCACTGTACACCGAATTTCCTCAATAGCTCGTCTCTCGAAATCAGCACCCTTGTCCCAAATGCCTCCAAAGCAATCTGCATGCCGTCTACATCCACACTAGCGTCCAGCTACTATATGCACCTGCTGGAAAATGCCACCTAGCGCCGCAATCACTGCGTCCTTATCGAGCTTCACTAAGTCCCCCTCACTTACATCATCAAGACTCGACAACATCTTGTCCGTGAAAGCAACGAGAAGAGGGACCACATCAGGGCACTCGTTCGGTATTCGTGGATACTCTCAAGCTTGCTGGGCAAGTAACACCTGATTGTCCGGGCGCGCTGCAAACCAGACGTCCCATTCCGGCCATACACAATCGTCAGCGCAGGCATTGCGAGTAAATATCAAGATGAGTCGTAGCGAGAGTTCTCTGTAGTCTTCTGTATTCTGTGACGGTGTATGAAGGATTTCGGATATGGAAACACAGCGGTGTATGTGATGATTGATCGCAGCTGCCTTGGCGGAACTGTGAGAGCCAATACTCGCTGTTTGCGAGGGCGAAGAATATTTCCAGATAATGAAGATCACGTTCTAGATGGATAAATCGATCAGGTGATGTATCACCAGGAGCAATGCTATCGTCCTGGATACTTCCGAAGGTCACGGAACGTAAGGCCGGGAGGACTTAATCACGGACATCATCTATAATATTCGATAGTTGCTCTCTGATAACATGGGCGGTCTTCAACCCAACATGTCTGATGAAAGGGGATTCTGTCTGCTCCATCGCGAAAATGATGCAAGGCACTACCGCAGCTGTCGTCTCAAGAGTGAAGATGGCTTCGTCAGCATCAGCAGCGCACAAGCAAGTGCAATGCTGTTACGCAGATCCGTGCCTAGGCGAGCACGACGGAGCCGGTTAACATAGGTGGGCTGGCGATGGACTTGATTGAGATAGTCGAGCAGCACAGAGGCGTCCACATTTGCCTTCCAGGGAGCTGCCGGACTCCAGATCATTCTGGTGTGCACGACCCCTGGTTTGAAGAGGTCATCCATAGCACAACATGCGGCAAGGCAGAATGCTGATGCAGACGCGATTTCAATATTGCTAGGTACGGTAGCTTTGAAGACACCAATGTTCCACGTTTCCACCCCGCTGTCCTCGAAATGACTTCTGAATTCCGTTTCGCTGGCAAGGCGGGCTAAAGGCTCCAATATAGCTCTAAAATGTGAGACCTTGGTTGCGGAAAACGTACGTGACCTTGGTGATTGTGAGAAAAAGGACAGGGGCGGATACGAAAATATGCCGGGTGGGGAGTGGGAGTAGGATCATTTTGAATTACGGTAGTGATATCTGGACTTAGCATAAGAGTCGGGACACGGGGGAGGATCATTGTAATCTTGTCACTACACACATTTGATTATCAGCCCCACCACACGTGAAGAAAGTCGGTATGCGTACCTGTTATCTATGATTTTGATTTCCTCGAGATTAATCGTCTGCCAATTGAGGATCGCGATCATGACATGGGACATCTTGCAATGGTTTTTTGGGAAGGAAGAGGACGCGCTCGATCAATGGGCAGCAGCCTGCGGATGATATACTGATCGCCAGAGGTTGCAAGAACAAATGACGGCAATGGTTTTCCTTCTTCAAGTACCATGGCAGTGACGATCTACAAAGGCCATGCAAGAGAGGATGTAAGAACCATTCCAGAGTACGTCGTCGAGATTAATGTTTGGACCAAGCGCACTGATTATGTTATTTCCTTCGGGAATCGTACTTTCCGATGCGCCGTCAACGACGTCGAACCATTATTGAAGCACAGTCACCACGAACAGCAGCAGCTCTGTATCATGACTGCAGTGCTCATCCACACGAAGCATTGCTACATGATGATAGTTGACATGGCTAAAGAAGGGCGAAAACCGATTATTGCTGGTGTGAGCAAAGAAATACAAAGAAGTCAAGGCTTTCGCATATATCAAGACCGAAGGGGATGGAGAGGGACAATCGAGCCCGTCCTGAACTAGCCTGAAGAGTTTGCCCCAAATCGCCCATGACCCATAACCATGATTTGGAAAAGGGACTTCGGGAATCCATCTCGCGGCGGCAGATACGGCGTCGGGATCAAGGGATGTCTGGCAGAGCCAGAACACGGAACGTGATATATCGATAACTGGCTGCTCATCAAGATATTCTTGAAGGTGGTTCAGAGTCAGAAAGGATGCGAATAACTAATATTAAACAGCCAAGGCTCTCGTCGACAATAAAAATCCCCCTGGTGGCAATACCTTGTTGAAAAAAAAGGGATCCAACCATCGTCCCCCGATGTGAATTGGTACAGGAGTGACTTCTACCTGCTTAGCATGCGGGATGTCTGTGTTCCCGACGTCCACGCTGCCGGCCTAGGAAAGTACGGAGATTAGCCAAATCCCGATGGGCCGATATATAGTTCGATGGAGACGCCGCGATCGATTCGATGAAAGAAATTTTACTCGTTCGAGATGTTCGTTTTTTTTCTGCACGAGTCATCAATAGATAGTTACCGAATCTCAGATCATAATCAGATTTACCGCTAGCTATACAGGACCCAGGTCTATCAGAGCTAATACTAGAAGCCAAAGGCATTCCTCTTCAGGCGTGATCTTCTGGATCGTTTTCACTGGAAAGTCAGGTCGTGTCGAAATTGACCACCACGCTCCGATGCTTGAGACTGATAGGAGAAAGCCTAAGAGCCTAGGGCAAGACAGGGCCGACCTCGGTGAAAGGTAATACGTCTGTCGTCGATACAGCCCGTTGTTCAAGACAGAGTGGTGAACCCATCTCGGAGATAGCCAATGCCCCTTGACAGCCGCTTGCAGATGCATCACGAACACAGCAGTCCAAGTGAACTCGCTGCATTCAATACGACAACTTCTCCTAGAGTATCGATTTCAAAGTGCCAAGCAATCACTGCCAGTGCGAACTAAATAGTACATCAAGGACTTGTCAAGGACCCGGGTACTCGTGCACTGTGCTTGCACTGTATACATATGGAACTGATCCATGAAGGGCGCCCCTCTCCTGAGGCCTAGAATACATAAACTGACGTGCTGTACTGTCATGTACTATGTTTGGCCCAGGCTCTGAGCAGTGCTGTCGGCGTCAAGACAGAGGAGTCATGATAGAGTCAATATTGAGAAACTGACCAAAACATTCGTTCATAACATCACCATTGGACTGACAGTGCTATAGAAAGCTCCAGAATATGAGTGTCTTTGGATTCGTTGGAAGAGGGTCGATTTTAAAAACGGGTGAGAACATTTGCAAAGGTTGTGGCAAGAAGAAAGATAGTTACGTACGGTCTTGAGTCAACTTGGAATTATTGCACTGTGGTGCAGTTGACTCAAGACTTGCTGGCAGCCATGTCAACTACTATGGTCGGCCATGCGCAGCGAGCTCTCCTGTATTCTCCTTTTCGACGTTGTCTGCACACCAGAGTACGAAGTCGACCGTCACTACTTTCACCATCGCGCGGGAATCCGTTCAACTCACAACTACTAACACACACACGTCTTTCTCGTGCACTTTCATCAGCGCAAGCGTGTGTCTGCCGTCTCCCCTTAAGAATCGTGGACCGCTAACGCTCAACAAGACAGCCAACAGGAAGCGTCATATCCTCCGCGATCCATCCTAATTGTGAACAAACTCCGGACAGAGCCTGTGGTTGGGGCAATTGATGAACTACTAGAGTGCGTGATACATCATTCAGCCAATTAACACGTTGTGCTCAACACCCAACAGCCACGTACAAAAGACATATCCAGGTGTGAAGGTGTTCTCTGAAGACCGCCCGGACATTCCTTCCGGTGCAGAAGTGTGGCGTCCCGGTGAGTAGATTGTACATGCTGAAAGCAATTTGCTTGAACCTATCACAGGGCCTAATGCCGAAAAAATCGATCTTGTTGTGACGCTTGGAGGTGACGGTACCATTCTGCATGCTGCTTCGCTTTTTAGCCTAGGAGCGGTCCCTCCCGTGCTAAGTTTCTCAATGGGAACCCTTGGATTTCTGCTTCCGTTCCGTGGGTGTACAACTCCTAAAACCAGGACGTCACTGAACATGCCACAGATATCGACGACTTTGTGAAAGGGCTTGAGGCAGTGTTTCAGGGCAAGGCAACCATCCTCAACCGCATGCGCTTGTCGTGCACTTTCTATGACAAAGATCGCAAAAAAATAGGGTCCTCTGGTGATGGTCGGGGTTGCAACATCGCGTGTACTCATGATGCTAACTCAAACACAGAATGGCAGGTCATGAATGAAATTGCACTGCACCGTGGGTCAAGTCCACACCTTAATACCATCGATATTTATGTAGACGGGCAACATCTCACGGAGGCTGTCGTACGTACTACTATCTCCCAAACACCGCGCGTTACTGATTTCCGTAGTCCGACGGCGTGATTGTGTCCACACCTACAGGATCAACGGCATACTCCCTCTCGGCTGGAGGGCCTATCGTACATCCCTCCTTGAGTGCTGTGGTGCTCGTGCCAATATGTCCACGAAGTTTATCGTTCCGGCCACTGGTGTTCCCTTCGTCTTCATCTGTGACTCTGCGTGTGAGTTGCCCGTCCCGCTTGCTTTGACAGCACGTGGAAGCAGTTACTCAAACATGCGGTTGTGGCTATTAGATTGGCGATCGTTCCCGTGCTGCAGCAGGTGTCTCGATGGACGGGCGGGTATCGCATGTTCTTAATCCAGGGGAGTCCGTTACGGTACAAGCTTCGCCATACCCAGTTCCTTGCATTAACCGCTCGTCCATATCCGATTATGGAGACGAACAGCCAGGCGAGGAAGGCGTTGGGCCAGGGAAAGAGGATGATTGGGTTCGAGATATCAATAATTTGTTGCAGTACAACGCAACATTTAGGAGCAAGGCACTTCTTCGTTACAGCCCTAAAACTTGAGTTCGAGGTAATCACCGAAGATACCGTTCTTCCGTTACATGCTGTATTTGACGCTCGATGTGAAGCTCTTAGGCGGCGCTCGGTCTTGGATGACGCTTAATCGAGCGCCTTTGATACTTAATCGTGTAGTGATACACCATGTGTCCTTTGGGGTAGGCAATGCTAGCGGCAAATCATCAATGATTTCACCACGACGGAATCCGTGAGTTGCTGGACTGCATCAGCGTTTATGCACTGTTGACCTTGTGGACGCAGCTTCTCAATTAATTGTTAGTGAATTAAGGAACAGGTAAATTTCATTTAAAGACCTGTTCATTGCATTGTCTCCGTATTATCATAGACGCACATATCGAGTGCTGTATGTGATTTGATGCGAGCTCGCGCTCATCCACAACGCCCTAGTAGTACCTAGTAGTATTACATATCTTTATTTCAACAAATTTCCTTTCTGAATTGATACAGCAAATCATAAGGACATATGAAACAATATTGAAACATAATGAACGTCGCACCACTCAACATTAAATGAAATGAGGGAACGTAATACAAAAGAATGGGCGTGTTCAGCGCAAAATGCGGCGCTCGGGTATCCAAGTTGAATTGAAACATTACTGCCCATAAGAGTCTGCATGTGAAGATAGTTCTAGTAAAGTAGGAGGTGCAAAGGGGCCCGGTACGATGGCGCAATCAGCCACTCAGCCGCTGAAACAGACGTCTGGGAACGAGACCGCTGAGAGCTGATGATGTGTGTGAATGCTGCTCTCTCTCAGCACGCTCTGTCGAGCCGCCAGACCGATAGCTCGGCGGGGGTCCGGACACTTTGAGCTCTGGTTGGACGTGCACATCTATGATCTCATAGCGTGCCAGACGTGACATTATTGTCGGCCATGCCACAGAGCTGATGCCCACAGAACCCTGCTTCCCATTCGCGAGCACATTCAATGAGAAGGATATCCGGCTTTTGTCAATCCCGGTGAGATCAGTCTCGAATGCTGATCTGGCAAAAGTGACTGCTTGCTGCAACGATTTTCCTGAGTTAGTGCACAAACTCCTAGGGTTGAAATACTCACATCAAAACTCTGCGCTGGGGGAACATACATCATTTGGTTATTCAAACGATACGTGATAACGTCTGCAGGAGCGGGGGATTGGCGTCTTATTGAGGTTCGCATGACGAGTAATGAGTAGTGCGCGCGGTAGGCTTGTTATGCAGAGGAAAGCCCTGGCCGTGTTGTGGCTTTATACTACGCGAAACAGATTCTTTATGTACCATTAATACTACCGTAGCGCCGCCGTAATCACCCAAATTATCTGACGGTCACAGGCGGGGGCTCTGGCTGTGGCCCGGGTCCACAGCGTGGTGCCAAATAAACATTGGGCTATGCAATCTGGAGAACAACAAACCACAGCACACGTACAGCCACACAGCCACACACAGCTGCCAACTACCCACTAGTAGTCTAATTAGTCCATTAATGCATTAACACCGACTGGTATTCCTTTAATATCAACAAACAGTACAGGAAGTCGACAAGTACGTTAAACCTGAAGATCAGCTAATAGTCCAAACTGGCTACCCATTGTCCCAACATGACGCACTGCTTTCTGCACCGAGGAAGTGGACTTTCCGTTGATCTTGGATTTTTTGGCTTTGACTGGACGCTCTTCTGCAAAAGCATCCCCTATCCCCTCCATACATGCGCCCCACAGCCCGAGCGGCAAAGTGTCTCGACAATTCGAGGACTTCTGTGCAAGGAACGTATGGAACGTCTGCCCTGACAACGTATGGACACGAACAGGAACCCGTTCTGATACCGAGAGAACTTGTGATAAATGGTGAATACTCTCGATCGCCATCAGCACCTGGGCCATAAGCTGGATATTACGACTGCTGATTGGGGTGGTCTCAGATCCGGTGTTATGTTCTGAGTCGGCAGGTGCAGGCGTAGTACGGAAATCGAGACCATGCCCTTCCGACATGTAAAATGCCAAGAATGCACTTGCCTCCGCTTTAGTCCACCTCTCTTTTTCTCGTTCCTTACTTGCGGATTCTAATGCCCGTAGGTGCATCATTTGCACGACCCATCGCAAAACGAGGGCGCTCATGAGTTGTTCGCTCGGTAACCCCTGGACAGCAGCGGTACCGCTACGGAGGGCGTGCAGGAAAACTGACATCCGCTCGGATGCGGACCTTAGTGGTAAGGGGGTCCAATTTTCTTGACTGTCGCCGCAGAATGCCGACGACGCCAACAGCCTGCCAATATCTGGCACCGTCACCCCCTCCGGGGCAACGCGAGTGCCTCGCCTAACGTACTCTGTGATACATTTGGGCCGCGGTGGAAGGTGTGACCGGGATCGGGATGCAGTCGACGCCGGAATCTCTGACTCTTCATCTGACGCGCGGAGTTTTTGGAGCTCACCACGCAATGGGGCGAGGAGATCGGCTCCATCGTCTTCAGAGTCTTCTTCCATGACGTCAATGAGCTCATCCTCGTCATCCTCATCCACTTGAGATGCGTCAGATTGCCCTACTTCAGGCTCCTCAGCTCCCTCGGGCGCTTCCGGCAACCCTACGGCATCTTCCAAAATGGCGTAGATCCACTCCCGGATAGGTCGGCCGATACTCCGTGCGACATTTTCCGCGTCGGGGTTCTCCAAAAACAACCTCGGCCAGAAAGTGCCAGTATTCAACATATCCATGAGCTTCGGTTGGAAGTGGCCCGACCGGTATGCAGCGATGTAGAGAGTGTGGAGCTGGTGAAATTGAGTGTCATGTTCCCCTGCGTTGTCGTCGGCTCCATCATCGCTAGATAGTAATTGCGCACGGGAGAATAGAGCCGGCAACCGGCAAGTTTCTGCGCGATGCAGTGCACAAATTTTGCTAGGCCAAAGACCATCCGGCCCAAATGTATCTCCGTCGTATTTTTCAATTGCGTACTGCAATGCTGCATTTACGATCCGGTCAACGATGGCATCTATCTCTCCGGAAGCCATGGTACTTGGTGGTCTGATCAGGAGTGCATGCACAGATCTGTCAATCAAATCCATGACTGAACCGACCTGATGCCTAGCTTTGCGTTTCTGAGTGGCAGCGGAGAGTATCCCACTTAACGTGGACCCGACACGAGCAATGCGTTGCGATAACGTTAACTGGCGCTCGAAAAATAAGTTTTGGACGTTTCGTTGTGTGGAAGACTGGTTGGAAAAATCGTTGCCCACCAGGGCACCCAGCAAAGGTAACAGGGTGACTGGAATCTTGAAGTGGGATGCCAAGACAGCCGGGGTGTACACCGAAACTGACAGACTGAGATCCGTGCTATGCTCTGGGGGTATTAAACCTCTGCGAACCCCCTGTTGAGCAGCGCTTTTCTTTTTTGTCTTTGATTTCTTCACTGTGCGGAACTCCCCATTCCCGTCATCGGAGCCAGCATCCACGGAGTTAGGTACTGCCCACAGTATGTCATCAAGCTGGATATATCCTGCATATTTCCCAGAATTGAGAATGACAAAGTCTGAGTCATTACCAACGACAAATGCCCCGAGCCTGCCGGCGAGTTCGACGGCATAAGGATCGCCTTCTTCATCTGCGAAATGCACTTCCAGGGTATTTGCTGAAGAGGCGACTTCACGAAGTGCATGCAGGCATGCATGATATGCAAGTGGTGGGATCATCCGCGTCTCACGCAGAAAGCGGGGAGTTGAGCGTGATGTTTCGGAGGTTCTGAAGAAAAGAAGACTCCGTTCAACGATCGAGTGATTGAGACGGCTGATGAGGGTCGGAATCTTCAGTTCGGGGGCAGAACCTTTTAGGAGATGGCTTAGATGAGCTCAGATGCCGCCACGATGATAGGGAAATGAATGTACCGTCAAAGACAAAATATACTTTGAGTCCCACAGCCATCCATGCTTTCACGACACCTTCGACGCATGCAGAGAAAGCTTTGTACTCGCCACCATAGACCCAAGGTAATTTAGACTCTTCATAAAGCTCATAGATGAACCTGAAGGGCATAACATAAGTCGCTGTCGCCACAAAGCCATCGACGAGATCTTCATATACTCACGACCAACCATCAACCACGATCGAATTCACGTCGTTCAAGCTCGAGGGGAAATCGATGGCTTTGGCGAGGATTCGCTGATTCTCTCGCAGATAGGTGGTAAGGCCATGAACGCCCATGACAAGTCCATGATGTGACGCTGCGGAATTGACGAAAAAGGCAACAGGATCTTGCCGATTGCAAGTTATGCAAAAACAACATGGGAACCCGGGGGGGTTTTCCTCTTATCATCCCATTGATACTATGATAGAGCCTACTACGTGTATTAGATTGTGCTTCAAACCAAGTAAGTTTAATTGTTGGTTTTCAGTAACCTGAAGAAGTACGGTTAATCAATCAAATTATCGCTGTATTGCATGGTGCAAATGTGACCCTTCACATAGTTAGAAATATCTCTGAAGATCTCCATATCTACTGGACCCATTCTGGCCAGGACAAGCGACAGATTACCCTGCAAGCTGTCAGGGTGCAATAACGATGTGAAAGACAAGTAAGGGATAATGAGCCATGGAATACTTCACTACAGCAAGCGCGATCACCCGGGGGAGCTTCGACGCAAACAAGGGCTAGCAATGATGCGGGAGAGCGCAAGAGAGCGAGAGGACAAGGATTTTCATCGCAACCAGGCACAGCGCTGTGACGGCTTTATCAGCGACAACAATAAGTAACATTGTTCCCCTTTATGTCGCTGGGATGGCAAATCCAAGTGACTGGCGTGTGTTCTGGTAATGTTTCTTCGCGGAAAATCTAAGTTCATCATCCATGTGCAAGCGGATAATGACGGGAGTGCGCTCACTACTCAGTACAGGTCACGATGTACGCCCAAATGAGATTGGGGCACAACAACTGAATGGAAATTTAGATCCGCTACATTGGAACTTGAAATGGGGGACTGATGCGTCAGGCTATTCCAGACACACGCAAGCACTTAATCGGAGGACACAGGATAAAATGCTCGTAAATAGCTTGACAGGACCGCAGTAAGTTGAGAAGCTATGGACAGGATGACTCACGGATGCTTGATTGACGGTGAAGTTTCCAACGCCTAGAGAAGGTTCTGTGCAGACATGATAAAGAAAAGAAAGAGCGGTTCGGTTCTACTAGTTTCCTGCCAGGAACCGAGGACGGATGAAGTTAGGTGGTCAAAATTTTGCAGAAAGCGCTATGGCAGTGGTACTCGTTAATCAACTTCTGGAAGAGACTGACTTGGGTAAACACGCGTACGGCTTGTATGCTGTATGCTACATAGAAAATGCAGGCAGCAGCAATGCGTGTAATGATTAATTGTTGTGTCACTGGTGGAGTGGGGTTGGCACACCACTGCAAGAAACCACAAGGAATTTCTTGACGTATGGAGTAAAGTATATATATCAGGAAGCGGCGACCGATAGAGCTGTGTAGTACGAGAACCACGTCATCTGTAAGGAGTAACAAGAGGTCAAACGACATTGCAGTGTTTGGGATTAAATTCATACCCCAAAGTTCGCATCATGCGCAGTTTTCCATTCTGAAACTACAAGTCTCGGCGGATAGTCTAGAATGGGTGCACACAACTTACCAGAATGGCTGAGCATGCCCACATCCCGCTGCGCATTGCGCCAGCCCTAACTTCGTAACGTATAGTATATGAAGCGTTGGGGAGCATGCTGTTCAGGTCATTACATGCACGACATTGCACGCGTATTCCGCATTGAGGCTGAAGCTAAAGCTTTCAGTCTAGTCGGCTGCATTGGTATTAGTAAGTTTCACAATCATGGTTCATGACGTTGTTACTCAAAGCAACGGCAGCCCCCGAGTCGGGAGGGTGAGCGCTGTGCTGTGAGCAACCATGACTCACGGAACATTTCTAGATAAAAATTGAGTCTTGAATGTCACGGAAGAGGAGCAACAACTTAACACGAATAGTGGGTTTTGAAGCCTGTCACGGTGGACCGTGTGGTCACCGGGGTGGCCGCAGTGACTAACTTACCAGAGTGACTAACCACCAAAATTATTGGTCACGTGTCTCACCACGTTACCTGTGAGTGAACCTCAAAACGTTTAACATCAACGGACACCGAGTACTGAACATCCGTGACGGCTACAGTGCTTGAGTTCATCGCATTGGACAACGGGCACGCGATATTTCTGTACAGTGACACATACATGTCCGTCGAAATCTCCAAGAGAACGCGATCACAACTAGCCGTACCTGATCATGTCCTGAGGTTACCCCTCGCGCGCTCTCCTCTCAAGCACGCCAGAGTCACGTCGAGGAACCAGTTGCAGTTGGAAATACAACGAACACAAAGACGAGGAGGACGAGGAAGATATGGATGTTGAAGAGGAAGAAGAGAAGAACGAGAATGATGAACTCCTGCTGTCGCCGAAGAAGAACAAACGGTCGTCCGATACATGTCCTGAAGACGGGCTCAGTCCTACCAGTTATCGCGAACCGAAACGCGTCAAAATCGATCCTATTACCGCCATTGAGCTTGCTTTTGATGGGTGGTGACGCAGTAGAGAACCGGGAATTGGCATCACAATCCACCAGGAGATTGGCAAAACCATTTGTACGCGCTGCCACTGAATCGGCACGACAGACACCTGCTGCCCCTTCTGCTATGAACTGCAAGGTTAAAACAGGCTTCATTTTCCTTGGGCGTGCACGCTCTGTTCCCCTTCCTACAGACTATGTTCCAGAACTCGACCTTCGAACTCTTTCTCCAATACGTTCGCCTCGGAAGGTGCCCAACCAACTGAACATTACTCCTGTCCCTCCACCCACAGAAGCGGCTCCGACATCTCCGCTCACACCACTTTCTGCCACCGACGAGGGTACTCTCGCCACAGAGCGTGCAATGGATATTGACACTGCGTCCGCTATGTCCCACTTCACAAACGTCCCGATACTTGACCGCAAACTTTCCGATCCAACCAACCAGATGATCAATATCGAGTCTGCGACGCCACGATATCAAGACGGATATCCTCTGCATATGTCTCTTTCCCCTCTTACGCCTCTCCCGCCTACTTCATCTGTAGGTTGCCTTCCCGGCGTACAAAGTCTGTTAGCGGCCGCTGCTAAGGTCAGTTTGGCCACCTATTATTTACAGAAAACTGACACTCGGTTTGATAGAAGAAAGCCAGACAGTCTCAAGATGCTGCGGATAACACTTCTTCGCTGCTGACAGTCAGTGTTACAGGATCTTCAACCTCTTCAGCTGCTCCGTCTCGCCTCCCGCTTCCATCCACGTCCGCTTCGTCGTTCGTGCCTCCCCCACCTGTACCAGTGAAACGGGGGCGCTCCGCAACCGTCGGAAGTTCGCACACAGCACGCTCAAAGCCTATTGTAAACGCATCCAAAGGCAAGAAGGCAATGCTTCCACCTTCTGGCCCTCGCCGCGTGACACGTAGCGTATCAATGAAAGATAAGAAGCCTGAAGGCCTGGATGAAGGCGACGCACCACCCGAAGCCAGCACTCTAAACACCTCACTGAGTACAGGCGATGAGCCTGACAGTGTGGCATCATCATCTCAGGGCTCGATTTTCAAGGGTAAACTGCAGTGCATTATTCTGGCATCCTTTCTGACAATTGCATTTCTAGTTCCAACTCTCGACAAGTCATCAGTCAAAGGTCTCCCAGACCCTGCCAAGCTTAAACAGACATCGCTTGCCACTTTTATGAAGGCCAAACCTGCACCTTCGTTATCTAGAACTGATTCATCGTCATCCACCTGTGTGCAAAAGCCACCTCCTTCTCCCTCTAAGATTCCACTTCCAGTGTCCCCGATTAAGCGGCATGCAGGAACATCCCCAGTAAAGAAGCCGTTTATTAGTGGCTCCAGCATTTTTGGTCCATCGAAACCCAAGTCTTCCCTATTCACATTGTCATCAGCTCTAGAAAAGCTTGCTATGCCTCCGCCGAGTCGGCCGAACACAAGTTTGGGCTTCAATGTCAATTCAGACAAAGACGGGCACACAAGAGCAGCGCATTCGGTAGTTAAGGATGACGGTGCTGTCACCGGCTCATCGAGGACATTTGCGAGACCGACGGCATCTTCGCTAAAGCGTCATGCTACAATTGCTGGTCCTAGCCGAATTACCTTGGTGGGGCAGATGAAAGATAGGAGCGGAGCACTTGGGCGCACGACAACTGGTATCTTTGGTTCAGGTTTGGTGAAGCCATCTATGAAGGCCAGTCGAAAGACGAGTTTACCAAGTGTCATGGCGAGTCCAGTGAAAGGCGGAGGCACCTTTGACGATAATCATTTCCCCGCGAGTCTTGGAGGAGCGGAAGAGGATCCCGGGCAGGAGAAGCAACTGGATGCGGCAACCTCACCCATACCGTCAGACAGTAAAACCTCCGAAGAGAATAAGGAGGCCGACCTCGTGATTGAAGAACTACGAGGCTCAGCCGACAAGGGCAAACAACGCGAAGGATGGGACTCGCGCCGTGCATCAAGCGCATTGCATGCTTTATCGCAATCCCTCTCTGCACTGCCGAAGACTCCGCCGAAGCTGGTCGCGGCGGGCACGCGTACAGGGCTTCGGTCATCAAGTAGTACATACTATGGTTCATCAGGTTCAGGCTCCAAATCCGCTCCGGATGGGAAGGACAAAATCAATGTCAGCGAAATTATCGATAGTGCAGCTCTGCAGCGGAACGTACATTCCAAGAGTGACGCCGCTGCTAGTCCCGTGGAAGGTGGCAGTGCAGGTAAGAGCGTGTTGAAAGTGTTGAAGAAGTGTGCAATATTTGTGGATGTGCGGACGGATGACGGTGATGACGCGGGGAGTCTATTTATCGACATGTTAAGAGGGCTCGGCGCCAAAGTAAGTGACATAAGGTGGTACCACTTGATCTTGATTGATTTTCAATGGTTGCCTCCATCCAGATACTCGGTCGTGTGGGGCAGAGCTGTACACATATTGTATATAAGAATGGTTCAGCGAGCACGCTGGCCCGATATCGGTCAGTCGTTTCTCGTTAACATCATCCACGACCTCAATGGTCATTGCGTTAGACTTCTGAATGCCCCAAAACCACTCGTCGTTGGCATCGCATGGGTAGTGGAGTGCGTTGAGCAAAGATCGAGGGTAGATGAGGTGAAGTTCAAAGTTGATCTAGAACTGGTCAACGTTGCGGGCACCAACAAGGTATGCAGCGTCTGGGGTCGCACTTCACGCTCTCATGTCGTTCCATTTCAGAGGCGACGTTCTATGCTTCCGAAGCATATGTCACCTCTGGCCGATAGTGTTGGGTCGAATTACATTCCGGTCAACCTCTCATCTGATGACAGTGAGGGACAGCGACAACCAGATGATAGCAGTGGCTCACCAGGTACATTTTCCTGGTATTTCCTTTACTCGTGGTTACTCACGCACAGCACCTTGCAGCACAAGACGCAGATACAAGTATCAGGTCTGCCAAAGACGAAGACAACCTGCCACCGCTCGAACGTGCACGGAGACGGCGGAGCACTCTTCCTGGTGGACAGACACGACTGATATAGAAGTCTAAATAAAAGGGTGTTACATTGGGTTTAACTTCTTGCTTGGCTTCACCCTCTTGCTCGATAATAGGACCCATTGTTTTCATCTTCTATACTTTTTATTTACCATCATTCGAATTAATCCCTGTCAGGGTTGGGGAAACGACTGTTCTCCGTACTTATGTCCTCTCCCAACCTGCATTCGATTTCGTTGCTTAGGTGGTCGAGACTAGTAGTCTGAGTTTGAAATGCACAACATCTGGTCCTTCTCAGTCGGCAGCACTACGTCCTAAAACCTGTTAGCTCCACCTGACTGTTATTATAGTCACCGTTGCAAATGCCTAAACGAAAACGCGCACCACGTCCAGCCTCTGAATTGGGGGAAGATGACTCTGATAGTTCCTACGACGAAACATCCCGCACTGAGGTGACAAAGAAGACTAGGAAGACGCGTCAACCAACGCGTACGACGCGCAAGAAGGGCCACGAGGGTGATGGGTCGACTATGGTTAACAGTATCTCAGGCCATTCAGCGTCTATGCACGTCATAAGTGCTGTCGAGTCAATGCGAGTCGCGCTCCTGGAGTGGTATGACAGAGTCCATGACGCTCGAAAAATGCCTTGGCGCAAGAAGTTTGACCCCTCGTTCGACACTGAGGAGCGTGCACAAAGAGCCTACGAGGTAATATTTGACTTCGAACACGAAAAGGCTGCTCAGAGTTGACTCTGACAGATTCTTAGGTCTGGATCTCGGAAATTATGCTACAACAGACTCAAGTCGCGACAGTGATACCGTATTATAATAAATGGATGGCAAAGTACGTCGACGCACTCAGTTCTCTGGATCGTCTGACCTAATTCGTCTAGATTCCCCACCATCAGGGACCTTGCAGCTTCTGATATCGAGACCGTCAACTCTTTGTGGAAGGGGTTAGGCTATTACTCACGTGCAGCACGCTTGCTGAGTGGTGCCCAGAAAGCCGTCAAAGAACTACATGGTCGCTTACCCGATAATGCAAAAGATATGGAGGCAGAAATACCAGGCGTGGGTAGATACAGCGCAGGGGCAATATGTTCTATTGCGTATAATCAGTGTGTACCTGTGGTAGGCTTTCTGCCAGAATCACTGCATCGAAGTGTCTCATTGCTTCATAGCTTGATGGCAATGTACATCGACTTCTTAGTCGCTTCACAGCGTTGCATGCACAGCCGAAGTCTAAACGGACCCTAGATATCTTATGGGCAGGCGCCGAATCATTCATAGAACAATCGAAGCGCCCTGGCGACATAAATCAAGCTTTGATAGAACTAGGAAGCACTGTCTGTACAGTCCGAGATCCTGTGTGTTCCGATTGCCCCCTGCGTCTATGGTGTAAGGGATATCAGAAGACGCAGCCCAATGTTAGCTTTCTAGTTCATGGAGTCCTGATCACCTTCTAATGAAGTACTTTGGTAGGCATCACATCCAAGTGCTGTAGATGCTGATATCGAAGACCTCTGCCTGGTTTGCGATCCTATGCCATCTGATGAAGACGATGGATCTGTGACTATATATCCCATGAAAACTGCACGCAAAAAGCCCAGAGAAGAGCTTGATTCTGTGAATGTCATAGAGTGGCGAAGCATAAACAACGGAGATCGCTGGTTTCTTCTGGTCCGCCGACCCCAAGGGGGTGAGTTAATGTCTGCGCAAAGATATACGTCCTGACTCTGTGTGGATATAGGACTTTTAGCTGGTTTACACGAATTTCCTACAGTACCCAATTTGACAGGCGCAAAAGCTTCTTCATCCGATATGGCTAAAGTACCATACAGACTTCTCCAGGAACTTCTCATGCATCCACCACATTCCTTACACAGCGAAAAAGAGCCATCGAAGAAGCCAACGAACTCTAACCCATCGTACCACGTTCCAAAAATAACACACGTGACGCCCGCGGGCGATGTTGTTCACGTATTTTCGCACATCAAGAAGACCTACCGTGTTCAGTGGGTGTTGCTGGAGGGCGAGGGAGATGAGCCCCCACAACTTCGCCCAGCTGTTTCCCCAGATCAAGGTGCCAGGGAAAATGGTAATTGCGTCAAAAACCCCAAGGGAAAGCAAAGACCTTCAAAACGATCCGAGGTATCCGAGGCGGAGGTTAATCCAATTCCGCAGACCTTGAGTGTTCAGTGGGTACCGCTCACCCAAGTAGAGGATACAAAGTAGGTACTCTCACGTCTTATGCTTATCACTGCTAATGATGTTGTGATCCCCTTCAGCATCGGTACTGGTGTTCTCAAGGTGTGGAAGCTGGTTGAGAAGCTGTGGACCATCACACGGTAATTATATCGCGTCGAGCTTATCTTGGAAGTCTAGCCAAAGTTTATTTTATGATATACATGCCAATAACTAGTTCCCAGGTGCATCGTGAAACCCACCAATCTTAAGATGAGTTGGAGCATGTGTAATTATATGCTTACGTGGATGAGCACATAAGCCAAAAGTTAATTAGCCCGAGGAACATTACGCGGCAGAATACTCCAAGACACATGCTTCAGCAAGGTCCCAGACCTTCTCCAGTTTCAGACCAGCAGCAGTGCTATTTCCCAATCAGGTGAGACCAAGGCAGCAATCAAACGTTACTCACGAGAGTGTGAGACAGTCTTGCAATGTGCGCTCCTTCGCGTTGTGTAACAACAGCATGGACATGTCTTGCTGATATGAACGCATATTTCCAACACCAAAGTTTGCAAGAAGGGGTTCAGGAGCCTAGGTGCATGGATGAACGAAGATGAATGTAAACCAGCCGACATAACATACCACAACAGCTCCCAGCATTGAAGCTTCAACTGCTGCTTGCTTGCGGCTGAGTTGGCGGAGCACATAGTCATCTGAAATTTGTCAGGGTGCGGACGACAGGTTACCCTACATTTGACATACGGATAAGGACGCGGCTGTTTGGACCCAGCGCCTGGCGAACATTGTGGAGGATGAGCGCAGATTCGTGGTCAGGCCAGTCGTGAATGATATTTCTGAGCTGCAGCTACTGTTAACTTCACTGACTATCGCCAACGGGGTTTTGAACTCACGTAGTAGATGTCCTTGCCCTTTACGGGCACTTGTTCGAAGAAGTTCAGCTCCTCGAACTCGACTCTGTTTTCTGCCACAGCTTCAGGGCAGTCTCTCGCCCAAATCTAAATTCCGTCAGTTTGGCAACAAGCGCAACCTCCTGCTGACTTACGCCTTTCGCCTGAACCAATGCCTCTGGAAGATCATGGATTGTAATTTTCACGTTCTTGTGCATGTTGGCCAATGGCAGGGAAAATGCGCCGATACCTCCTCCAACATCGACGACGGTTGAGTATTTTTCGAATGGGAAATCTATCATTAGGTCAGCGCGGATTCCCCTTGTCTTTGGGCGCCCAAGTACTTACGAGTCAGGACAGCGAGCGAGCCCATGATGCCGTTCAGACCTCTCATCGAGCGATGATAGCTCTACTATAGATGTCAGAAAACCTTCGCGGGCAGTGACCAGCATCCCTACCTCACGTCGACTGTCCTAAGGGTAAAGATATTAGAAGACTAATGGCGAGCAGCGTTTGCAAACGTACATCCTCCCTCATCCAGTCGAAGAACGTTCCTTGGATGCCCTCTTTGTTGTTGATGTACATGATGGGCGCATCCGTCGGTTCATACGAGTACGCAGTCTTTGGGTCTTTGAGAGTCTCATAGAAAACTGATGCTCCTTTGGCACATGCCTCCACATGAAGCGATACCATGTGTCGGACAGGGTTCTCGCTGTGAAGGATTAGAGACAGACGGTTGTTGCCAAAAACGTCCGTATCAACTGGCAAATTCTGAGAAGAAATCGAACCAGACGATAAATTGCACCTTACCTTCGTTGTAGCAACCTCGCGTAGCTAGGAGACGCATCATCCTGGCCAGTTTCTTCGGCTCGATGTTGATAATTTTGGAGAGCTCGTTGACGTGAATACCCTTAGGGTAGTCCAACAGAATATTTGTGATATTTTCCCGAACAGCTACTCGTATGCAAGCGTAATCGTACACTTGGACAAGCTGCATGCATTCAGATTAGCAGTAGAGTGCATATATGATTCAAGTTCTCACGTTAATGGCAGTATGGGCAGGTGGAGCAAGTGTCGTGCATAGCTGAGAACAAGCACCTTCAAGGGTACGAATAGCACTCTTCAAGGCAATTTGGTCGACAGCATCGTCTAGTGGATGGGGTTCCATCTGGTCAATGGTGGGTACATCACCGTACCGCTCATACATAGCGATGGCATCTCGTGCAGATGTGTTAATGAGAGTTAGGAGAGCCTCAAGTTTTGCTTTGTTGGCCATCGTCGTGTTTGTGTGGGGGGCTCGTAGATGGGTGAAATAAGGTGATGAGAGGGCTGAGCAAATATTCGCAAGCCTTTATAATTCTTCCACAGTAGAGCGACCGATAGCTTTACTTCTTGAAGGCTTCCCTTTTGTGATAGTTCCTTCTGGCAAGAAGACTGCTGAGGGCCCAATACCTTTGATGCTCCCAGGAGGTACCCCGGCCATCTAGTCAGATAAATCCCACAATAGCTTATCACAAGATTAACAGAACAGACCTTCGCACAGTGGACGTCTGTTCCTGTCGGACAGTGAGACTCGCAGATTTACTTCGAAGCGTATGCTCAAGAAATCGACGTGCGTGAATTGTCTGAGCCCTCCTGAGAATTGATAAGGTGTTGGATCCTGGAAGCCTAAATTAAAATAGTCTACGGACCCCGAGGTCGCTATAACCCATCCGCCGCAACGGGTTGGTTGTTCGATATGCGGGCCTATGCGCTCGACATGGAGTAAGTGTGCGGGGCGCTGACTGTCAAGTGTCAATGAATAACGGTAAGGTTCGAGCAGCTTCATAAATGGCAGCTATAGCAATTGATACGAATTGCGTGGAAGACCGCGGCTGTCCTGCACCAATTGCAAAAGACTCTCAAGCTGATGGAACTGCCATCAAGACAAGTGTCTCAATGATAACTTGTCAGCAAAATCCTATCGGTACAGATCGGTACTATCTGTTCTCACTCATTCATGGAATTTGAAAACTGCGATCATTGTCCCTGCGACAAAGTGTGACAGTCCACCTGACGCTGATGCAACGTCTGAATGATTGATGACCGATGGTGTCGGGTTATCGGATAAGCTCGATTCATAAGCCTCTACGGACTCCGGGATTGTTATAATCCAGCTGATCTGCAATGCGTTGACTGGTCGACATCCAGGTTAGCTCGGCATAAAGCAAGTGCGGGAGGCTGGCCGGCTAGTGTCAGTAATCGATGATTTCCGAATGGTTTTAGAAATCACGGTTCAATACACAAGCTCGTCTGAAGGTGGACGGGAGACCGCGGTACGGCGACAAGGCCCGATATGCCAAACTGCTGGAAGTACCATCATGGAGAAGGTATCTCGATGTATCTTGCCAAAGTCCCATCGATAATTTTAACCATGATGTTCGAACAGGATGGCCTGCATGGGATACATCATAATGGTACTGAAAGTACTGCCAGAAGGGCATAAATTTACTTATCACCAGGTGAGAACTTGAATACGCATTTTCCCACCGTGATTGTCTTCGAGATCTCTCTAATAGTAGGCCTTAAACTTCTTATTGAATATTTGCTAGACAGCTATCGCTAATTACATAGGGCTCCCTTTCCGTTTTCTTTCATGGATGCAGTCCACTGGCGCAGGTTGGGTGACCGGGTTTGCAATAAAGTCGATCCCGATTGCTCCCAATCGTTATCATCTAGTTATTTTGCGTCATGTCAATTGTCTGCACTGACATTACAATCGATTGCACTGCGCAAATGGCTCAAAACTCTACATGGAACACTATGAGTCGGAGTCGATGGCACTCCTGTCGCGGATGTATCTTCAGATGCTTTGTAGGCAGACTCTCTGCCAGTAGATTCAAGTATTTCATTCTAGGTTCATCGGCCCACACACTGGGTGCTCTGACAAGTAAACCGTCGAATCTGATATTGCAAAGATACCCTCTGGTGTACTCACCACGTGGGGGGAGGCGCTGAGCAACCCTCTGCACCTTGCGGGAGGCTCATCACCTTACTTGATCATATGCGTAGCTCTTGTTGACCTGGTCACCCAGTCACATGTCAGGCGTCACATATCATGGCGCCCAAAGTCAACGGCTTGGGTGTACCAAGGTTACCTTGTACCTCATCTGGAACGAGGCGATAGCTGACAGCTGTCGGGACGCTACTTCAACGCCGTTTCTCCAAAATCTGATGGATCTTGTCAGTGACGCCATTTCTGTCAGTTATGAGGCCATTTGCTCTCCCATCATCGAAATCGCGCCTGGGAAATGCAGGGAGCAAACATATCACATATTTCAGTGACGTAGTGTTCTCGTCCGAAAATGATTCTGGGGAGAGTTCTTGGCTGGTATCGAAACGCGGGGTCTCGTGGGATGAGCATGATAGCCTATAGTACCAAGCGCTCAGTCTTTTTGGGGCCGAATGACAGACCAGAGTGCTATACACGTTGGTATGTGGATCTCATACCATAGTACAACAAGAAGCAGTACCCGCAACACAAGACACTCTTTTCGTCGTCCTTGCTTAATGCTGGCTGATATTAGTGCATACTGCAGGTGCGGCACTGTCAGCAATCAATGGCGTCGGGGGCGACAACATGTTGTTGCGTAGTACAGGCTGCGAAGTAGTCTCGTTGACGATGTCAACGATCTACTAAGGACCTGGAGTTGCGCATGCAAGTTGCCGCCATGATAGATAGATTCTAATAGATTGACCAACTATCACGGCTAGATGGCCGAGCGGTCTAAGGCGCTGGAATCAGGATCCAGTCCGAAAGGGCGTGAGTTCGAATCTCACTCTAGTCAAATCTTTTTGTCCGGGTAGGTGGTGTTTTCCATTTGGCAAAAATGACGTGTCGAAAAATGAAATGAATACATAAATATGTAGCCCCAGACATTGTATTGTGAGTAGTCAGAGCAGTATTCTAGTTGGGAGGTATAACACTGTAGGTCAAGTTATCAAATGTCCGAAGTGGTGTCGGGATCTGGAGGTCCTTCCTTCCATTTCTCCCACATCTTCCTGCAAACCGTGCTCGCAAGAATGAAGGGATCGGGCGTCCTTGCCTTTTCCCACATGCGAACAGCGAGTTCAGCGTGGGCACCCGATTCAAAACTACGTTGTAAAGTGGTCAGAACCTTGAAGGATGGTGAAAGAAGGTCGTGGATTGGTTCCAAAAGAGGGGTGAGAGGAGGAGGTAGCTTGATTAATGTAGACTCTTGCCTGGGTTAAATATCATTTAGCTCGAATAGCGATCATGACATAAGTGACGTGACTCACCATGGATGCCTCCCTTCTTGCTTAGGGAGCATCTGGCCATCGATTGGATATGGCGTGCCCTCGAGCTGTATGTTTTCTGATGCACCCGCTGCTGTGGGCGTGCCATGAATCTGCTCCCCGGTCTGTCGCTGGTGCTCTGCCCAATAATCATCCCACTGCTTCTGCACATCGTCCTTGTGGCGCTGCCAATGATCCTGATGGTCCAGGTCCCACATCATGAGATCCAGTCTCTCTTGTGTTGCCCATCGGCTCCTACTTGTCCAAAGGTACCATCCCTCCTCCCAATACCGTATATCGTCAGACTTGGGCGATGATAAGTTGTCTGCATTGGGCTGGCCCTCTGGTGGAAGGGGGAAACCATAATCCTTCTGAGCGGCTTTCCCCTTGAGCGCATCATCGTGGGCGATCGCTGTTCTAACCTCATGAGCGAAGACCCTGCGGAAGCACACCGAACGGCAAGACGGTTCACGACCCTCGGTCCGTCCGCGAGTAGTCTGAGAGCAGTAGGAGAAGCAGCGTTCATCGGTCTGTGGTGAAAACTTTCCTGTAAAGTGCGCTCGATGTTACAGCTGATTCCAGTAAGTGAAGATTAGGAACTTGCCAGAGGGATGCCGAGTCACTGAAATGGAGGGGAGAGGCCACATACTTGAGCGGCTTTGTGGTTCCTTGCGCGTGGTTGATTGAGTAGAAGTATTATGAGGTAGCTCCTTTCCAGTAGAATCCTTGTTTTCCGCGTCTGGAGGGACCATTGGGTTACTCATAAGAGAACGCGGTGAAAGTCGGTTAACAAGGGCTTAGGCAGCCCTTGGTGCATGTCTCGCAAGCCCCGCGCCGGCCTCTCGGCAAATTGAGGTTCGGAGTTTCAATTGTCCCCATTATAGCAGCTGGCGCAAATTTTGACTTTTCACCGCATTGTCTGAAGATTCGCTGTCGCAGCATACGCACAGAAAGGTTTACTTTCTTCTTTCGCTGTGGGGAAAGTCCCCGGAGAAACAGGGTTATGCCTTCTCGTTCGCAATGGAAATCTCCCAGCTCTAAGAGCGCTGCGGGGAACGAGACTGGTCGGGAAGGTCGATTTATTGGACTTGTCACCGTGCTCAGGACCAGTTCCGCTTGCCTACCCTGTTGCTTACTTGACTTCAAGTGCTCTTTCAACTGCACGACTATGCGAAGATATGAGCCTGGTCGTGTTTGAGTATCTTGGAAGACGGTTGGCGCTTCGTTGCTCATAGACATAGTTATGCGATTGTCGACAATGCTTCTGGCATGTCTTCAACTCAATGGGGCTCACTCTCATTCGATGCGGTTTTTCGCCTTCGTGCGTTATTTTTTGAGCATTCAAACGGTTCGCCGTTCGATCCAAGATGTTTAATGTCGTTCGCGGTTTTTGATTATGGTGAGTAATTGCTTCATTTTTGTTGATTCATGATGTTGGTTTTTTTTTCGTTGAATTTCTTCAGGGAGTTGACCTCTTCGAGGGTGTGCTCCACAACTTGACATTCTGACACTCTGTATTTTCTTGGAAACTTGATTCTGATTCTCCCTTATTAGACATACCGTGGGCCATTCATCAGGATAGTGGGGTTGCGTGGACAGCGTATTGCAAGTCTGACTCGTAATGTTCGTCTCCATGTAAATTTTCAGTAAAGATGTACACCTTCAGAGAATTGATATTCTGCAACCAAATGGAAGCAAAGTTTTGCGCATGGTGCAATGTTCTGCGGTACGTAATGTCATTCACGCCTTATCTACCCGTGGTTTGGGGTTTATGCGATCGAACAAGTGGCATGAGGCCCGTCAGTACAAATTGATACAACGCGACGCTTTCCTTTATTTCCTCTTGCTTTTATCTCTCTCGATAACAGATTTCTGAATTTCAGTGGCGCTCACCACGGCTAGTACTGATGTTCAACGCGAGTCTCCAGGAGACTCTCGCCCGCTACTCTGATCCATCTCGAAATCCATACACGAATGTATTCCGATCACAGGTACACGGTCACCGTACAGTGCGCCGCGTCTGAAGACATTCGCTGATACGCTTGGTTTTTCAGACCTCTGAGCCGAGTTCGTCGCAGCATCCGGCGCAAACGCTGCATCCCGGACTTGGCGTATCCTTTGGCGTTACTTCCGCAAACCAATGGAGGCTACACTTGAAGTTAGACATAGAAGCGGTCAGTAAGAGTTACTTCTCTGTGGCACCTTGTTCAAGCGCCACAATGTAGCCTGAACAACCCGTGCAAGTGCTGGACTCCAGAGGATTTTATATCCAGTTACCGACTTTGAGGTCAGCCTATCACAATCTCAGCGATCAAATGTACTCTTGAGTCTGATTAGGGCTGCAGGACCCATACCCAGCCGTGCACGCAGCAGGTTCTACCAGAGCATGTCAATTTTGTCGCGTCTTCACGTCGCACAGGTGAGGAGTTAGCCAATGCCGTGCCAGCTCCTACACACGACGCTGCAAATGTGATTCACAAGCAATTCGAAAATTCCGATGTTACCCGAAGACTCTCGTCAGAGTAAGTGTCATTTTTCACGCGCATATATTCGATCTGACATCAGTTCCAGATCCCATGTTCCCCCAAGGTTCTGGTCCAAGTCAGTGCCGTTATTCGTGCGCGTATATTCAGTCTGACATCAGTTATAGATATCAATCAGACTCTGAATCTACCAACGATATAACAAGCGTCGTGCCGCCTCCTGCCAGTACCGTGCCACCTCGGCCACTCGCGAGTTACGATAACAAACCGCCTGTACACCCCTGCCACCAAAGGTCGCCTGCCAGTACTGTGTCACCTTCCGCGTCTGGCAGCCATGTAGACCCTATCGTTACTGCCGACAAATTAGACGCCTCATCTATGCCAGAAATATCTAGGCCTGCAAACGTAGGCAATGCGACGGCGGAGAAAGAGAAAGGGGGAACGGATGAGAGGGAGGCAGAGGGGAGGGATAGTGAAAGGATGGATAATGAAAGGACGGATGCTGAAAGGACGGATGCTGAGAGAATGGAGACTGAAAGAATGGAGAACGAGGGAATGGAGACACTGAAGACTGAAAGAATGAAGACTAAGAGACACGAGTCGGCAACCAGGGAGGCAGAGCCAAAGAGAGAGCCTCGCGCGTCTACAACCACAAATACCACCAAACTTCTCCGAATGGAGCGCAAGCTTAACAACAAGGATCTCTTCATGGGCTGGTTACAAATCCGAGAGTGCATCAGAACTTCGATACCCTCGTGAGTGCATAGCACCCAAGATTGGCGATGTCTATATCCACTCCTGCAAGAAAGAAGGAAAACAGAGGTTTCAGCTATGGGTGCGGCAGATCAACCGTGGGATGACCATCTGGGTGAAAGCGCACATTTTCCACATACACCCCAAGTTACTCGATCGCAGGTTAACGCTGATGTCGACCGGTGAACCTTACTGGACGACGAGAACTTCGCTTTCGGCTTCAGGAAGTAGGGACAGAGCTAGCAAGATGGCAGAAATGATTCTCGATAACTAGCCAGGTCACCGGCTTGGTCCTGCACACGACATTACTTTACACCAACTATACACTGACCTAGCGATGCTACATTACCACACCACTATTCTCAGCCTCTCGAGCCTTGTAAAGTTGTAGTTGACTCCACAATCCTTACCACGAACTTCACTTGCTTGTGCAGCGATGTCGGAATGGCGACTTCGCAAGTAGGCAAGGATCAAAGGCAGATATCAAATTTGTGCGTCTGTTTCAGGCAATCTGGTTCCAAGGTGGGTTTTGGCCCATTCGAGAGGTCCATCTACCCATGTATCAAGGTGGTTAGAGGCCCAACAGGTTTGTAAACCGTCGAAAGGGACGACCCATGTCGTACGCCTCTCTCCATTCCGGGTATAGGTCAGATTCTTCCATTGCTGAAAGAAAGGCGGCACGCAAGACGCTTCTGATTTCACTGGGTCCGCCTTCGTGACTGAACTCAGGGTCATCTGCATCTTGTAACCATCGTGGAATCACTGCGCATTCCCATAAAGGGGCGAACAGTCTCTGCGGAGTGGTGGTGTGTGCGGGTATCGGTGTATCGCCCGGGTAGACAGAGCACAGTTCAACAGCCTTCCTGATAACATGGTCCCCAAGCTCAAGTCTGCTCTCTGCTGACTCGGGATCGTCGTCAGAGCCTTGAAGCTCAGAGAGACCCTCTTATCGGCCGCACCCGGGAGGCTGCTGAGATAGCTAAGAGAGTGCTGGCTCCTGAAAGAGCTGTGCTGCTGATGGCCTTTCCTTTCCGTACGTGTCAGACATCGGCTGCACAATTCAATCATTTAGTGTCCTCAGCGGTGGAATATCTTTCCTCGTGGTTTCCAGGGGCGGCAGATCGACGTTTGGCGCCTCATTCTAGGAAACTTTTTCGTCAGGTGTTGGATGAATCTTTCGAAATAGGGAAGAAGATGGTGTGTCGCTCATCATTTTCTTGATGTATCAAACTGGAAGCAAAATACAGACGGGCGATGAACTACCGCCCTCTATGGTAACCAAATTCCTGAACGAGGGCGACACGTCTCCGGCACGAGAAGAGTTCATGAAAGGTGTAGCTTTCCTTATAGAGTTAATGCACGATCTAATCCACAAGTAAATTTTAAACTCACATCCTACACGGCCGGAAGAGAAACAGTGAGGTTATGTAGTCGACGCTGACATTCACTCACCATTTTACATCCCAAGACTGCATCAACTTTACACTCATTCCTGCTTGCGATGATACTTCACCCAGACGTGCAATCTCGCGCACTCGCGGACATCAATGCCGTCTGTGGAGATAACATCCCAAGCTTTGAACACAAACCATTACTGCCCTACATCGAAGCCACTTATCGAGAAGTTTTTAGATGGCAGCCCATCGGACCACTAGGTCAGTCGCGTCGCGTTCCGACTATTTGATTATATTACTCATGTTTACGCATAGGGCTGCCACATGTGGCGTCTCAAGATGATGTTTACGAAGGATACTTGATCCTGAAAGGTCCGCATATTTAGTACACTGAACTCAAAGGACATCGCAGGGTCAATCGTCGTGGTAAATGAATTGTATGTGCTTTGCCTTTAAAGCACTGTCTGCGCTTGCAACCTAGATAGCACCAAGGGCTCTATCTCGAGACGAGGGCCTCTATCCCAGGCATCTCAATTTACTCTTGAAAGACATCTAACCGCTGAGAGGAAATTGAAAGATGAACCCCTTGCGGGACACTTCGGCTTTGGCTTTGGAAGGTAAAATAACCCCGCAAGGCTCGTTAATTTATCTCTCAATCAGACAACTTATAGGCGTATCTGCCCGGGGCGCCACTTCGCTGAGCTCACTTTATGGGCCGCTGTGGTTTCCATTTTGTCTACTGTTCGCATCACGAAAGCGAAACCCTCTGAAGGCATAGATATTCCAGTGATTCCGGAGTATACCGCTGGTCTCGCCGTGTTAGTTTTGTTTTCAATATCTGGGCAGTGCTGATCTCGTCTAACAGTCAACCAAAGCCTTTTGCTTGTGCCATTACGAGTATAAATTTGCAGAGTGTGGAACACATGTCTCGGATAGCTTAAGAACGTTATTCCTACAGAACACCTGTTTACGATACAGCACTGTCTTAGGCTGTTCAGCAGTCGAGATCCTGATTTAAGCGGTAGTGCCACACAGCAAACAATAGTACACAGCTTCAGAGTTGTACTTACACCGCGACTGTCACGGAGACTACGTGCCTCATACCCGCCTCCTTTCCTCTAAGCCCTTAATATTCTAAATCATTCAAATGTCGCTCCTAGAACGTCTGAACGTCCCAATGGACAGCGCCCCTTCCATAGGCCCCATTCGTTCAAAATCAGGCAGTCGCTCATCGCCATACGTGCGTACAGCTTTCCTATCCCCGCTGGGCTCAGTGTAAAAGAATGACATATCCTCCCTCGATGCTTTCGCAACCGTTCGAAATACTACGTTGATTTTTTTTGGTCAACCCGCGTCGCATACCTCAGAACCGACCGAACCGAACGCCAAAAGGCGATTCGGACGCTCAATGGTCGCATGATCTCTACGAAGACCCAGACAAGCCTTCTCTATCCTCGAGACTCACCCTGAACGCTGCTCAGCCTCGTAAACCTGATTCGCGACTTGCGCAGCGCGCGCTTAGGGATGCTACAGGAGACAGTAAGGGCCTGAGCATCAAAGGCGCTAGCTCAGCGCCGTTGGGGAATGTGGTTGAGGTGAAAGGTCTTGTACGAGGCACCACTGCGGCTGATGTGGAGGTACGCTCGTCGGCGCTTGCGGCGTTCTCAAGACAACTGACGGTTTGTAGGCCATTTTTAAACGCTGCGGCACAATAGTTTCCTCTGAGACTGCATCTGCAAAGGCGTCTGAGAACGTCATCGTGCGCCTCACATTCAAACAAGTCGCGCATGCGGACGCAGCTGTGGCCAAGTTCAATGGTCAGCCTGCAGACGGGAAAATCCTGCAAGTGAACATCGTGGGCACGAAAGCGATTGGTTTGTCAGGACGACTCGGTGGAGTGGACATCGTAGATGATAGTGTGGACGTTCTTATGGAAGGTAGTGATGAAAGCGCATCGTAAGTTACAAGGCTTAAGGTTTACTTAAAGCTTATCTCCGCTCTTACAGAAAAATGAGGTCGGATTCAATCATAGCCTCAGATCCTCGAGCGTCTGTCTTGGTTGCGCCACCAGGTACAGACCCAAAGCATTACAGCCAGCAGTCAAATTCTCGTCCGGATGCGCAGAAGTGGCACCGTGGCGGCAGAGGCCGTGGTCGGGGAGGTCGTGGCAGGAGAGGTGCAGGAGGTGCAGGCATGGAGATTGACTAAGGGACGAATCTTCTTGGGTATGGAATGGATGAAATAGTATGAACATCCACTTGCGTTGGATTCACCTGCATCATCTTGTGTGCAAATTATCTTAGCATATGTATTTTGCCTTGTGCTTATAACCCATCTCATCTCATTCAGTATTTAAATCGCAGTGCGGCCGAGTCGAAGGCACGACTATCTCATGCGTGAAATCAGCATAGGATAGCGTCAATTCAGGCATAATAAGTGATAGTGAAAGGAAGTAGATCATGATACCCAACCAAACAGGACCATCTTGTATGTCCATGGACTTCACCCATAAAAACTCGTCCCGCAGATCCACCCAGCTCTGGTCGATAATCACGTTCGTTGTGAGCTATGCCCACCTGCGCGATCATTCACTCTCAGAAACGAGGGCAACGATCATCCTTGAGAAACCTCGTCAGCATCCGTGGGAAGATACTAATGACACGCACACGCACCTATACAGATAGTAGAAGAACGAGAGGAGATAGAACCCTAACTTCATAAAACTCTCCTTCTTATGACCGGAAAGAGTTCGGAAAATCTCTGTGGCGTCATACATGTGGTTCTTGTTGCGTATCCTGCACAGCGCATCAGCTCCACTGCCGAGCGCCCGAGATAAGAATAGGGACATACTTGTTGGCGTTGAACAAGACGAGCGGGAGATTCAAAAGGAACGCAAACCATTGACCAGAGAGCAGGAACAGAACGGTTAGGAAGGCATGAGCAATGTTTTCTGGTAGGACAAACTGGAACGTGGGTATGTCAGGAATAGTACTGTGGGTGGGAAAAATGGCGACACGTACTTGGTTGAGCTTGTTGCAGAGATCTATGGGATTGATGTAGTCGCATTCCAAGTCCGAGAACATGATGATCTGCCCGGTGGGAATGAGGGACTGTAGACGTGGATATGACAGGAAGGAAGACGCACGAAGAAAACCATCGTGAACAGCAAACCAGCTGCCATGAGGACAGAGAACAAAAACAACCAGCCTGTTCAGCAAAAAAAAAACGATGAATCGAGGGCATATTCAGCGTTTGAGAATATGAGTGAGCGAACGGATGATCTGAGGTCAGCGAGGAGGTGCGATAGAAGAGCTGTACGCACCAGTGCCACCCATTTTGTTACAATGTAGACTCCTTAAAAGACGTTAATCGAAAGAAGTAGAGAGTCTGAGGGAGATGAAGCAAGGAAAAATGGGACGCTGGGTTTGATGGCTGCTGTAGACGTGGTTCAAATGGAAAGACGCGTGTTTCCGGAGCAGCTAAAAACCACGCGACGCTACACCGTCAATGAAAGTCATTGTTAGCAGACTAAAACGTAATTACTGGCAAGTAGAGCCTACTGACCGGATATCGATGGAAGCTAAGGTGCGAACGTTTGCGTCAGACGGGGCCGCCAACATACGCAACTCCAATAAAGTCACACACAGTCACGTCACAATAGTCACGTTGACAGCGTGCATAAATTCGGCAAAAATAGTCGACAAGATATTTACTCGTGAGTTCAACGTGAGTCGTGATGAACTCCCTCAGGAACCTACACAGCCCTTTTTGTGCTCTTTCCAGTCCTTGCGCTGACAACCCTCTGAACAATACTTCACAACCTTGCACCTGCTGCAGAGTAACAACGACCCAGCAGCACCTCCTGCCTTTCCACAAACAGCGCAACCACCACGCATCACTGGTGCTGGCGCAGGCCCAGGCGTCGGTGGAGTCCCCATCCCAGTAGCACCACCTTCCAGATTACCAACCTTTTCCAAGTACGAAAGTGCGAACAGAGGACTAATCGCTGCCCTCGTCAAACAGGGCGCAAGCGACTGAAGCATCGGGAATTTCTTTACAAACGCCTCTGTTCCCACCCCGGCACCGCAAGAACAAATAGGACTCTCGTCTGGCTCCAAAGTGAGAGGGATGGTGCCTTGGACGCGATACTCGCAGTTGGGTTTGTGCTCCCAGGTACGGCACCGCTCCGTCGCAGCCACGAGGAGGTGCGCCCATGCCTTCCTCTCTTCAACACCCATCCCAACAGACTGCATGTTTGCAGGCGTCAAATGCGTAAAAGCCTTGCTGAAAGCCTCGAACTTCTCAGCCGTGGGAGAAGACGGCATCACCCAAGCATCAGCGACCATGGTGTGCGAGCCGACGTCCAAGCGGAGGTCCGTAATATAGAACATAACAAAGATTTCGCTTTCTTCTGTCGCCTGCATAGCATACCCTAGAGGGGGTTTGCCCATCGAGAGCCCGCTTGCGCGTCCGAAGATGAGATGAAGTGTACGCTTGATATCTAGTAGCGTGGACCCTGTTGCCAATCCCTGGGGGATGCTTCTTTCACGCTCAGACATCATGAGGGAGACGTGAGGGTTGACCCAGTGAAGAGCCTTCTCGTTGGCGATGCTGAAAGGCACGCATTGATCGAGGTTGACGCGGTGCATGTTCCAGAGAACAAGATCGCCTCCCTGTGGAATAACAGGGAACATATCCATCATGTCGGTTCCTCCAAGAGCGAGTTTCAGAGGCAAGACAACCTGCGCCGAGTTAGAAATGAGTATTTGGAGATATATAGAGAGAAGACGTACTTCGATGTATAGCGATTTTCGTGCAATCCGGAGCTTGACTTTCTTGGCATCAATAGGAAGCGGGTAAGGGAATTTCAAAGAGTGGTCTCCAAGAGCGATGGCGATTGAATGCATAGAAATTTGATTTACGGTGGGAGTAGCGCCAGTTGTCAGGGAAGCTTTCATCTCCGGTTCAACGATATCCACACGAGTGGTGAACGTCAGAGGTTTCTGGCATTCTCTATCTAACGTGACGAATGTGCATGCACCAGACGTCTTCTTGGAACGACCGTTGATCTGCATATTCTTGTCCTCGGGACTCTCGGGACCAGCATCAGGGCGCTGTCTGAGAACGTGCACGAAATGCTCGTCTCCGAAGTCCGCGCGGAATAAGGACATGTCGAACCCCAGCTTCATGACGAGTGGGGCAGTCGATGGGGTGGAGAGAACAGCTAGTGAAACCCTTAAATGAGGCTCGTTCATCAACAACGCAACGGACGGCAACCAGAACCACACCACGAGAGGGGAAGTTCCATAGCGTCCAGTTACGTCCTCCTCGATGGCTGCAGTTTTGTCACCGCCCTTGCCTTTGATCTTAACGGCACCGAAAACTGCGTTGATAGAGAACGTATTTGAGGTCATTGTCCCCGCCACGTGACACTGCAACACAGGTGTTCCAGCCCCGTCAAGAACAGGTAAGAGCGGCTGGAGGTGATCCCGAGGAACGACGAGGACGACACAGACTGTTTGCGGGAGGGTCTTCCAACCGCGAAAGACGACAGGCCTTTCGACGCGATGCATTTCCTGCGCCTTTTGTAGAGACATCCAATCCATAGTGAAAACACCGCGAAGGTGCAGCTGGCAGCAGAGTTCTTGGTAAAAGTTCATCCCGGTGAGAAGGTTCCTGTCATTTTGAATCTTGTCAAGAAGTATGTTCATGGTGGGGTCCCACGCTGTAATCACCCTCCTCTTGATGACACCCAAGACCTCCGCGAACGAACGACGATGGTAATGTATGATCCCAGAGAGTTGGACTAGCGCGGGCGATTGTGTGAGCATGGCCATCTTTCGTCCCATGTTCTCATGAGAAAACATGCCGAGATAAATATTGAACAGAACGCCCGCAAGCTGCTCCGGAGTGATGTCGATGGGGCGGTCAAGGTCAGTCACGAGTTTCTCAGCCCCGCCGATCATCTTCCAGGCGAGGCGCTCGTGATTCTGGGGCGCATGCTGTTGCGACGTCCGCACGATCATCTCATGCATGTTCGACCGGTTCGTGAACTGCGATACGAAGGAAGCGGGAATGAGGCCGAGAAGCAGACCAAGAGTCGCGATATCTCCACAGAGTTGTTGTGACAATGTGTCTTCTGGGCTGGCCCCAGCGAGACCTTCTGTGTACAATGTAGCGGATGGAGTTCGCTGGAGAATGGGAGAAGCAGAAGCGAGGATGTTCAACAATCCGACATGATCAAGAAGGTTGGAGGTATCAATGACATTGAATGCGGTCGGTGCGGATGACTGTGCACAAGTTCCATAAGCGTTAGGATCAAGCGTGATGCGAGTGTGCTTCCAAGGCGCAACAGGGAATGGTGTCAACGTGGATTTCGTGGTGTGGTAGTAGCCAAGGGCTTGACAGAAACTGAGGGCATCACCCACAAAGCAACGAATGATGAGCGGGCTCGGAGAAGATGGATGACTACGCAAGACTTTGGAAACTGAAGTGCACCACCTGGAAAACTGCGCCTTGCACACATTTACCACGTCTTTCAGAGTAAGGTCCTCTGGAGAGCTTCCAACCGCTGGCGCAAAGGCCTCTGCCAAGTGGAAACAAGCGAGAGGATCCGTTCCGTAGTGGACCGCAAATTTGTCACCAGCCATGGAGTATGCTAAGGTTGGATTTGGGTGTGACACCTCCGAGGGTCTCTTGCGGATGGCGGAGCATACGCCTGTCTCCCAGTAAATGTTGTAGTGATCTGCCGCCATGTTGATCGCATACATCGATAATGGCCCAGCTGCCCGACTTGCTGTAAACACGCTCATAGACTGAACCCTGCAAGCCTTGATATCGGCAGCATATGCAGATTGAAATGCTTTTGCCTGGGTGGGGGAAAAAGTCGTTGTCTTGATGTAGAGCTGCCAAAGGCGCCGCAACTCGGCGAGAGTATCTCCAGTGCAGATACGGAGGAAGTGTCCATAAGGACCATTGTTCCAGCTGTCGAGACTGCTAGATAGCTCGACCAACTTCTTGCATTGTGATATGAGCAGGTCAAGGGAGTCTTTGTCGAGGAAAAAGTGGAAAAAGATGTTCCAAATTTGAGGCAATTTCTTCGCAACATCTTCATCAGCAAGTAGAGTGAATAGTATAACGTTACGAGCTATTTGATACCTTAGGAAGACGTATCAAATGTTGGGTTTGGGCTCACCGATTACTGCACCCTCGATGTCGCAGCAAGTGAAGTCCAGTTTTCGTGACCCTGAACACAGAACATTAGCACCATCAAAGATTCTTCGAGCATGCTTTTACCTTGCAAGCCAGCGCTGTTTGTGTATACGGTGTAAAGAATATGCCTCGGGTCGCCGCACCCAAGAAGCAGCGCGTCTGCTTTTTCAGTTGGACAAAGATCCTGGGTGAGGCAAACTGCAGATGTATTGCCAATAGGGTAGAAGAACACTTTCCCTCTCCATATGACAGGGTGAGCCATGATCTTGGGGTGGATTTCAAAGATCGTGCAGTCAAACGAGCAGGTCAAGATTCAGAAAGGACAGCAACAACTTGAACAAGTCGACTGAGCGCTCTGCCACTAGAAGGTCCGTTAGCCTCATGGTAGGCTCGGTGCTAATCTAGCTCGCGAAACATGGTCCTAGGCCTGGTTAATTAATTGATTCCTGACAAAGGATGGTGCACGAGGCTGCACGAGGATTGTGACTCCACGAACTAAGTCGGGCTTTCCTTCACTGGAACCACCGACATGTTGGTTCATGAACCTAGAACAGATGGCAACCTGCACCAAAATTTCCAGTCAGCATGAGAGTAGCAGTGAAAAACTTTACTGAAAATTTGAGTTTTGCTACACCGTCACGACGCCAACCTGACTGGTTACGTACATAAGTTTATTACTTGGGCCTGTAGCTTAAATTGCCGAGTATAACAAGCGTTGGAACGTTGGCGCGCTGTGCGTTGTTCGACCTTCTCAAAATCTCTCATGCGATGGTCCCAAGCACTGCGCCTCGGTGACCATAGCACACAAGTACGTTCAATTCAGCAGTGGCCATTGTGGCACGAAAGGTTGCAGAGACTCGTCACACTGCTCGTCACTTAGTAACTTCGGGCATTGAGCTGTTCATATATAACTATCGACCCGAAAAACTAACCAGCACTTTTGAGGAGGTATCTCGTCGGTATTTAACAGAAGCAAGTGCCGGTCTACAGAGATTCACGTTTTTGATCCCCAGTTTGCTGGCCACAAAGGTTGAAGACGAACTTTGGATGGGTTGTTGGAAATTGTAAGTTGCATGTGCGCTTGACCTACATTCGAGATGGAGAATTCAAACAACGCGCGCGCTGTGGTGACATGTGTTTCATGACTTTGACGGTGGATCCACCGAACTACTGTGTGGTGTTTGTGCCCTGCCCGTAACATCACAAATTGTGATGAAGATCTTGTAGTGAGTTCTTTGCCTTGCCCTTCTAGAATCTCGCACACTCATGATGTTGTAGCAAAAATAGACCGGAAGTTCGGCCAGAAGATCACTGAAAAACAACGACCATCAATATTTTCCGAGACGAGCCCATGTGCAATTGGAAGAACAAAGAAGTCGGATTTCCTGTGTGGGTGTACAGCCATGTCTGAATCGTTTTTCCTGTGGCTTCTCAATATTATTGCTGCTGCGCCAGATCAATCACAGATTATCAATCAAAAGTATCTAATGGTGCAAATTGATATCATCAACTGTGGTGCGATTCTGCGTGTCTTCCATCAGAGTCGCGTCCTTATGACATTATAGCCCGATCACCGAGGCAAGAAGTGACGAGGTGCGTATGAGCGACAGATACCGAAGATTTTTGGGATGACAGCGGCGCATTGGAAGAGGGTTGGACGTTGAGGAATGTTCTTGGAGGTGTTGCAGACGGGTGTTGCACCTGGGGTGAGGGAGGTGAGTTATCTGTTTGCTGCATGAGGAACTCTTCTGTCTTTCAGTTCTGACTTTTCATGCCGACAGGTTGTGGCCCTGGTAGTAGACCTTACCTAGTACTACTCCTCAGCCCGCCGGGCCGGCGAGGCGGAGAGAATGCCGGTGATTATTAAAATGACGGGCTTTTTCGACGATAACATCGCACCTAGGCATGCGATGAATTTCACAGATGGAACTCCTGAACTGGTGCAATTTTAGCAAGAAAGAATGATATCGACATCACGAACTACAACTTTTCGAACTCTTCCGGTGTTCAAACATGCCACGCGTGTGATCCACAGCCAAATACTACTTTGATTCGATCGGGGACTCCCGCTTTCTACTTGATTTTGCATGACAACACTCACCTCGGTCAATCAAGGCAGGAACGGATATCATCACCGTAGTACTGATAAAAGCACTGAATGGTGGTATATCTAGCACGAATCCCATCGTTTCACGTCCACGAAGTTCGCCACTCGCTCACACTCATCCGTCGAATATGGTTCTAGTCTCAAATGATCCCAGTTGGTGGCTAATCATCAATTCCAATCGTTTTTACAGCTATATCGCAGGTTCGTGGAGAGCCAGTTGGATAATGTTGGTGATGTCTAATCTTGACTGCGGTTTTGCAGTTGTCTCCTTTGTTGCAGTGATATATGATTGGGGTGAGCGAATTGGTATTGTATCATCATTGCTATCCTTATGGTACCTCCAGCACTGGCATTCGGACGAGAGGAAGGTTGACACCACCACTGGAGCAGACACCTCACTGATAATGGTTTTATAGGTTGAGCTGGTCTGGGTGAGCAGCGCCCATATCAGAAGAACAACAGGTTGAGACAATTGATTCATTTCAGAGGCAACGGTGGTCCCTCATGACTGTTCTATACCTCAGTGCACGTAACTTATGTTATCAGCGCAGTTGGCAGATGCTGACTTCGAAATATCGTAGGTGCGCTATGCTGGGATACTATATACTGTGTATGTTTGCAAGGCTAGCGAGCTTGAGTTGACACTGCTGATAAGCCACCTCTCTCAATCAGCATCTACATGCTGGGTATATCTTCTCAATACACTGCAATTGTTTGTGCTGACCAGTAGCACACAGGAAGTCTTCCGTCAGTCTCGCTGACAGATGTAGTGAGTTTTCTGCACCAATGCCTGCCATTCACGTCCAAACGACTGCACTCCTATGTAGGGGTGAGTGAGGCTTTCTGTGTTAGTTCATTATATTGACCTCAGCAGCTGTGAGTGTGTTCGGGGTGTTTGATTCTCCGATGCTCATCTCTAACTGGGTTTTCAGGCAATAATCTGTTCTTCGCCCTAAATTGGATGAATGCGGCGGTCACTGTCATGTTGGGCGGTGAGTTACTCGGCTGCAATACCTCCGTGATATTGACTTGACTGAAACATCATGTAAGTCATCATAGCCACTCGGTTATATGCCATGTATCTACGCTCGAGAAAGATGCTTATCTTTCTCATTGTAATCCTTCTGTCTCTCACAATCGCCTGCGGAACGATCACCGCAACAGGAATCAACCGTACTTCAGGGGGTAAGCTTAAATTATGGACGAACGATTTAGTACATCAGGCTCATCGGATGAATACCAGAGGAGTCCATCCTCTCTGGCACCTATCAGTGCACCTATGACTATCAGGGAGACGCCCGACTTCTGATGCCCATAACTTGGATACTCCGCATTGTATGGGAGGTCCTCGCACTGTGTCTTGCAGTCTGGATTACTGTAAAAAACATTCGTAAACAGCTGCAACGACCGACGGCGCCAATCATCGAGGAATTATTCAGGATTTTAATGAGAACTCACGCGGTTTACTTTGCAAGGTGAGTTGGTCGTTAGACTGCGGCTATCTTCCTCCGCTGAAGTTGCGCACTGGGCGCCAGTTTTGCAGCTGGTTCTTGCATCGCTCTCGTTTTTTATTTTCCAACGATCTCGGTATGCCGATCTCTCACTGATATTTGCGTAGACCTACTGTTCATCATCATACTTCTATAGGACTCAAATTTCATGGGTTACAATGGTGTTCTCAACATCTTCTCGGTCCTGCAGATGTTTATGCTGGGGCCACGCCTCATCCTTAACATTCGAGAATATCACGCTAAGCTTGTAACCGCCGAAGCCGAAGCCGACACAGGAACTGGCGTGACTTCAAGTGATTTCAGGAGTACACATGTGTCAAATTGGCGGTGATGTGTAGCACTGGGAACGCTCAAAATGATCGACACTTGTCGACTACTCTGCAGGAAGCACGAGAATGTTGTTCGTAGTTTCTATACTGGCCACCCACACTTGCACCGAGGTCAGCACATATGTACTACAATATATACCTACTTCTAGTACTGATTCCATGTTACGATGCGAATGTGGTGTAATCCCATACTTGCTAGAACCCCTTCGTTATCGATCACTTGCAGATGACCGTGGCTTCGCCACTCGATGTCTGTAAGTTGGAGACAAATACGGGAGCCAGCTGCGTCCCATATCTGTCTCCTCGTGTTGCCAACTTGCGAATTGGAATTCTTGAGTTCACGTGACGGCATCAGCCACTGAAAATGTCTTTCAGTAAGTTAGCTAACGCACGCCGTCTATGATAACTAAGCCTCTTCGAATGAAATCGCTTCCAGTACTCGGAGCTGTAAGTAGGCGAGCTTAGACTCGATACTGCACAACCAGAACGTCATCTTCGACATGATGAACACATATTTTCCGGCCAGAATACCCATGTCGCTGCGAGTGGAAGTCGCGTGTGTGGATGCGGGTAATGAGATGCCCCGGCGCGGGTTCCGTCATTCTACTAATCTGCGATGCAGAAATTTCATCCCTCATCATCGTATCGATCACGGAGTCGGGGATTGGCTACCGTCTGTCCCATGTTCCGTCCGCGGGTGACACCCAGGTGGGTACTCGAGTAACCTTTACCCATATCACACCCTACGCGAGCGCCGCTACGATGTGGGAAGTATAGGTGCCGTGCACGCGTCTCTGCAGCAGCAAGCCCACAAACCCTCTGGACAAGTCCACCTCAACCGAGCTCAGCGCTATCAACCTCTAGTAACATGTCGCAGCTCATTCCAAGCACTACACCCCATCGACGGTTTAAAGATCGTACATATACCATATGGGATGTATCAGTTTTCCCTAATAGACGACGTATGGTCACGGGCTCAGCTGACAAGATGGTTCGTCTGTGGGACTTGAAGACAGGTGAAGTGTTGGAGAAGATGGAGGGGCGTTGCAGTGAGGTGCAGACATTGGTGATATCACAAGATGGGCAATTTATAGCAAGTGCTGATGTGAGCGGAGAGCTCATCGCCTGGCACGGAGAAACTGGGGACCCTCTCCAACGCATCAAAGCCCATTCCCGTCATAGCTAGTCGTTGAACTTTTCTCCCAATAGTACAGTGCTGGCCAGTGGTTCAGCAGACGCGACGACAAAATTGTGGTGCACAGAAACCTGGCATATCCAATGTTTACTCGTAGTGATTGGGGAGTCCACTGTGTTCGGTATTCGCCGTCTGGCGAACTTCTTGCGATTGGAACAACTGACATTATCGCAATTTATAATACACGCACGAGGGAACGCGTTGCAAAGTTCAAGGGTCACACCCACTAGAACTTGTCGCTCGCGTGGATGCCCGATGGTACACACCTTCTCTCCGGGGGTGATGAATTTGATCCGACCATACGGGAGTGGGATGCATCCACTTGGAAGCAGGTCGATAACCCCTAGATGGGCCACACTCACAGGATCTGGGCCATTTTTATTCATCCCTCGGGGACTCATGTTGTTTCCGCATGTGAAGATAAACATGTCCGTATGTGGCGGCTCTCAGATCGACGAACCATCGGGATCTTCCAGCACTCTTCCACGACATTATGTGCCACTTTCTGCATGGACGGCAAGGATATCTTCAGCGGAGGTTATGGAAACAAGATCTCGGAATGGGAAGTACCCAAGGGCGTAAATTCAGAGGCATGTTTTCATTCTTGATTCTGATAACACAGTTTGAGCCTGCTTGATGTCACAGATCCTCGCCGTAGACGATGCAGAAAGCTTGGGAGACTGGTCCGAGCCGAAGTCTCCATTAGACTACTCGTCCGGCGGTTCTCCTGTGGAACATGAGCTGGGTGATTCGGACTCACTCACGAGCATTGTGATTGATGGTTCGCCTTGGGCAGCAGCGCGGTGGAGAATACAAGAGGATTGCATCCGAAAACGACATCACCGCACAGGTGAACGACGGGGCTTCTGTTCACAGCATGATGGCCAGAGTCAGGACTCTAGAAATACTGTAGCTGTATGTTTTTTTAAAGACTGGGGATCCCTGAGCAATTTTAGTTTGTACCTCGACGACATATATGCACATGCAGACGCTTGCTCTATATGCAGACATTGTCATTACCATAGCACTAGTAGTGTACCTTCTGTCCTACTAGTTCACCATTGACGCCCTTTCATCTTCTCCCATAACCCCGCATTACAAGGTCGGCGTATACCGAATAACCACCGATCAGTGATTGGATCAAACTTAAAGCTGCTTAGGCCGCGTAGGTGGAGATCTTGATGTTGAACTCTCCCTTGTAATCACTGCTCGCTACTACCGCTGCCTACTAATCACTTATGCATAATATGGAAAAGGATGTGGTTTCAGAATCGAACCACTGTCGAACCGCTGAGTACTACTACTCTGGGGGACGGTACCAGGTACGTCACGGTTATTACGCATTAATTAAAACATGAGTGTAACACAACTTTTCTAGCGTCGCAGCTATTGCAGCACCGACCGCAGCACCTATCGTAGCACCCCCATATATGGAAAGAAAAACGCTGCTGCGGTGTGCTGCGGCGTGCATTGACGACTCTCGGTCACTGACCATGATCATGTGTGCTTCAACCCCAGTCATCCTCTTCTAATACTGTGCTACAACTAGCTATGGTGAGAAATATGGTTTTCTCAGTTTCTATTTCGAATTTTCAGTGCGGGGGACTGACAAGATGATGACAGTCACATATATAATCACTATTACTAGCCAATTTAATCATGACCTGTACCAGTTCGTGCTACACCGCACTCGCACGTAATCGTTCTGAGACCATATTCTCAAATGCGGCTAGTGTCATCTCCGGGTCAGACCCGCTTGCGTTTGCTCTCGTAGGGCTTATAATGACATGCGCAGACCGCGATATTTCAACACCCTGGTCGAAGCTGACTCTCACTGCGACATATGAGATTGAAAATGTCGATGAGAGCTAATCTGTTGGCCTTGTCACAGGCTTTACTTGCACTAGAAGCATTATCTTCTCCATTGACTCAGACCACCCCGTCTGCACCCATCATCGACTTAGGTTATGCTCAGTACCAGGGGTCAGTAGATACAGCGACAAACATCACCAGCTTTCTTGGAATACGCTACGCGGCTCCTCCAGTTGGTACGTTCAGCTTCGTGTGTCGTATACAATCTCAGTTTACTCATTAAGCACATAGGTGACTTCAGATGGGCAGCTCCCCAGCCTCCATCGACCATCTCTGGGGTTCAACAAGCTACCACGCAACCAAATGAATGTTATCAAGCACCCCCAAGCAATTCTTCGACAAATCCCTATGAAAGCATCACTATAAAGAAAAGGGATGTTAGTGAGTCGGAAGATTGTTTATTCTTAAAGTAAGCCCTGCCATGGAACGATGGATGATGTCGACATTTACGATTGGTGGTTGCATCCGGTAGTGTATACACTCCCGGAAGTGAAGTGGTGGCCACCCCGTCGGGAGGACTCCCAGTTGTCGTATGGATTCACGGAGGAGGGTAAGTAGCATATGCAATGTTCCTCTGTCGATGAGTCAATTTTGGTACAGGTATATTTCAGGAGCTGCGAATTTATACAATGGCGCAGACTTAGTCATGGAATCAAATCACGGTGTCATCATCGTCGTGCTCCAGTACCGCCTCGGTTTATTCGGTATGTCCTCACTACTTATTTGGGTTGTCAAATGTATACGCTGCCTACTAGGTTTCCTTCCTGGAGAATCGGTCAAAGAAGGGGGTGCACTCAATGCTGGACTACGTACGTGATTATTGTGATCTTTCAGTCCTTCAGATTCGGTTGAACTTGATATTCTAAGTTGACCAAAATTATGCGTTCCAGTGGGTCCAGGCCTACGTAAGCAGACATTTCTACTTGAGTGTTGTACCTCAATTAATAGGAAACTTATCTGTCCAGATAAGTAGCTTCGGAGGCGACCCCACGAATGTGACGATTTGGGGAGAGTCTGCTGGTGAGCTGCTTTAGGCCCTCTTCGTCATCATTAGCCTTGTTAACTCTCGTCGTTTCAGGTGCCGGTTCCGTGCTACAGCATCTTGTTGCTCATGGAGGAAACACGCAGCCTCCCCTCTTCAGAGGTGCCATGACGAGTTCCACAGCTTTGCCATCACAATACAACTATGACGACCGAATTCCCGAGGTGAATTTTATCTATGAGGTCAATGTCTGTTGCGTCTTGAATGCCACTGCCAGATGCTGTATAGTCAGGTCATCGATGGAACAAAGTGAGACCTTCCAAAGGTTATATGTGGCCATCCCCGAGCTAATACCCTCGACTTACAGCTGTAGCTCAAGTTCGGATACCCTCTCTTGTTTGCGCGCTGCAGACGTCAATACGCTGGAAACATTGAACTATAACATCAACCTCAACAGCTTCCTTGGCACGGTCCCATTCGCCCCTGTCGTAGATGGCACTTTCATTGTGGAGAGACCTACCGTGACGATTAGCAAGGGTCACTTGAATGGCGTATGATCTATGGATTCTATCTCATCAGCAAAACTCAGACCCTTTTCCCTTAGAACTACCTTCTTGCCGTAACCAATTCTCATGAGGGAAACCTCTTCGTGAACCAATCGATGACAATGGATCTCGCAGATTATCTCAAAACGGTTTTCCCGAACTTCGGTTCGGCTCAGGCTGCAGGAGCAGTGATGCTGTACCAGAACCAGGGAAGCAACGTAGACCAGGCAAATCTCGCGACAGGCGAATGTACGTGTCCTTCAAGAAATTCATTACTGTCCCTGATTTCACGAGTCGATACAGCAACATTCGTTTGCCCTACATATTATCTCCTCGAAGCATTTGGAGAGCAAGCTTGGAAGGTAAGTTCGAGGCAAGTATTAATTTATATATGCTCAACAAAAGCAGGGCGAGTTTGCAATTCCACCTGGCCTGCACGCATATGATGTTCCATATTACTTCACTTCGTAAGTTGATGCGATGAGTCAACCTCTACTCTGATGCATACTGCTCCAGGCTTGGTCCTACATACAACAATTCCCAGTTTATCACTGCTTTCTCGAACTCATTCATGGCTATGGCCATGTACAAGACTCCTGACGACAGATACACCCCAGAAGACATCACACCTTCCTGGAATTCTTGGCGACATGGTTTCACAGAGATGATGTTCAACGAGACATCCGCGGGAGCTCCTGACGTGTACACTTTCAAGACTGACATGGCCGTGCTCGAGCGTTGCGCGTGAGTAATGTACCATATTTGCGATGAGCCAAGGTGCTGAGCTAGATGCATGTAGCTACTGGCGAAATGTGTCGACGTATACGGCGCAGTGAATGCGCTGGTCACAAAGGGTTCTGGACGTGGGATCACTTTGCGGCGAGGCTTGGCGCTAATAAAAGATCTGTTTGTTTCATGTGGATTGGCGGCGGACAGTACTTCATACCAAGGACTATATGACTCTTTCCTCCTGTAATTTATTAAAGCCCATAGTTAAGGGTTTTGTTGCATCCAATCCTCCGCCCACCGGCAGATTTACCGGTCAAGAGTACATATGTCAATGTTGCAACAAGATTGCTGTTTACGGTTCATTAAGAGAACGTAGCCCGATGCATCACGTCAATGGAAGTAGTAATTCGACCCTAAAATTACAAGTAGTACAAGTCTACATTTATCTACACATGAAGAGCTCAGCACAAAACAGAATAGACACAAAGGCACTCATGACATATCAGTGGGGATGGGCAATGTAACTTCGTACCAACTTGTATAGCAAGAGAAATGTGAGTATCAGGTAAAGAGGGAAATGCCTGTGCTTGAATTCGGCAAAAAAAAAACACAATTGAAGATCTACTTGGGGATGAACGTCGGTTCCTCAGGAAGATGGTACTACACAGAACTTCTTGTGCCCTTTCCAGTCCTTGCGCTGACAATCCTTTGAACAATATCGCACACACTTGCATCGGCTGCAGACCAGCAACGACCCAGAAGCATATCCTTCCTTTCCACAAGCAGCACAAGCAGCACGCATCGTCGGTGCCAGCGCAGCCTTCGATAGTGTCATCGTGGCAGCACCACCGTCTGTATTACCGACTTTTTCCAAGTACGAAAGCGCGAACAGCGGACTAATTGCTATCCTCGTCAAACAGGGCGCAAGCGATCGAAGCATCGGGTATTTCTTCACAAACGCCTCTGTCCCCACCCCGACCCCGCAAGAACAAATAGGACTCTTGTTTGGCTCCAAAGTGAGAGGGATGGCGGCTTGGACGCGATACTCGCAGGTGGGATTGTGCTCCCAAGTACGGCACCGCTCCGTCGCGGCCACGAGGAGGTGCATCCATGCCTTCATCTCCTCAACACACATCTCAATCGTCATTATATCGTCAGGCGTCAGATGCATGCAGGCCTTGCGGAAAGCCTCGAACTTCTCAATCCTGGGGGAATTCGACATCACCCAAGCATCAGCGACTATGGCGTGCGAGCCGACGTCCAAGCGGAGGTCTGTGATGTAGAACATAACAAAACCGCTTCCTTCTGTCGCCTGCATGATATAGCATATAGGGGACTTGCCCTGCGCGAGCCCGCTCGCGCTCCCAAAGATGGAACATATTGTACGCTTGATATCTAGCAGCGTGGACCCCGTCGTGAATAGATTGGGGACTCTTCTCTCACGCTCAGACATCATGAGGGTAACGTGAGGGTGGATCCAGTCGAGAGCCTTCGGACTGGCAATGCTGAAAGGTACACATTGATCGAGGTTGACGCGGGGCATGTTCCAAAGAGCAAGATCGCCTCCCTGCGGAATGACAGGGAACATGTCCATCATGTCAACTCCTCCAAGTGCGAGTTTCAGAGGCATTATAACCTGCAGCAAGTGAGAAACGAGTACTCGGAGATCGAGAGAAAAATCATACTTCGATGTACGACGATTTTCGTGCAATGCGGAACTGGGCTTTCTTGGCATCAATAGGGAGCGGGAAAGGGAATTTCAAAGAGTGGTCTCCAAGAACGAGGGCGATTGAATGCATAGAAACTTGATTCACGGTGGGATTAGCGCCGCTTGTCAGGGAAGCTTTCATCTCCGGTTCGACGATATCCACACGAGTGGTGAACGTCAGAGGTTTCTGGCATTCTTTATCTAACGTGACCAATGTACATGCGCCAGTCGTCTTCATGGAACAATCGTCGATCTGCACATTCTTCTCCTCGGGACTCTCTGGACCAGTATCAGGGCGCTGTCTGAGAACATGCACGAATTGTTCGTCTCCCAAGTCCGCACGGAATAAGGAAAGGTCAAACCCCAGCTTCGGGACGAGCATGCAAGTCGCTGGAACGGAGAGCACAGATAATACAATCCTTAAACGAGGCTCGTTCATCAGCGCAATGGACGGTAGCCAGAACCACACCACGAGAGGAGAAAGTCCATGGCGTCCAGTGGCGTCCTCCACCATGGCTGCAGTTTTTCCATCGCCCTTGCCGCTGATCATAACGGTGCCAAAAACTGTGTTGATGGAAGAGAATATATTTGCAGTTACTACCCCTCCCACGTAGCATTGCAACACAGGTTCTCCGGCCCCGTCAAGATCAGGTAAGAGCGGCTGAAGACGGTCCCGAGGAATGACGAGGACGACACAGACAGTTTGCGGGAGGGTCTTCCAATCGCGAAAAACAAAGGGCCGTTCGACGCGATGCATCTCCTGCACCATTTGTAGAGACATCCAATCCACAGTGAAAACACCGCTAAGGTGCAGCTGACAGCAGAGGTCTTGGTAAAAGTTCTTCCCGGTCGTAAGGGTTATGTCATCTTGAATCATGCCGAGAAGCGTGTTCATGGCCGAGTTCCATTCTGTGATCACCCTCCTCTTGACGACGGATAAAATCTCCGCGAAAGAACGATGATGATAATGTACGACCCCAGGGAGTTGGTAATGTACGATCCCGGAGTGCCGGATTGGCGCGGACAACTGCTTCTTCAACATGGCCGTCTGTCGCGCCAAGTTCTGATGAGAAAATATGCCGAGGTAAATATGGAACAGAGCGCCTGCAAGCTGCACAGGGGCGATATCGATGGGGCGGTCAAGATCAGTCACGAATTTCTCAGCCCCACCAATCACCTTCCAGGCGAGGCGTTCGTGATTCTGAGTTGTCTGCTGTTGTATCGCTTGCATGATCATCTCATGCATATTCGACCGGTTTGTGAACTGCGATACGAAGGAAGCGGGAATGAGGCCGAGGAGCAGACCAAGAGTCGCAATATCTCCACAGAGTTGTTGCGGCAACGTATCTTCTGGGTTGGCCCCAGCAAGACGTTCCGTATACAATGTAGTGGATGGAGTTCGCTGAAGAATGGGAGAAGTAATAGCGAGGATATTCAACCCTCCGACGTGGTCAAGAAGGTTAGAAGTATCAATGACATTGAATATGGTCGGCGCGGGAGACTGCGCACGAGGCCCGTAAGCGTCAGGATCAAGCGTGATGCACCTGTATTTCCAAGGTGCAACAGCGAACGGTGTGGATGTCGAGTTTGTGATGCGGCAGTAGCCAAGGACTGGGCACAAGCTGAGGGCGTCGCCCACAAAGCAACGAATGATGAGCGGGCTCGGAGAAGATGGCTGACTACGCAAGACTTTGGAAACTGAAGTGCACCACCTGGAAAACTGTGTCTTGCACACATTTACTACGTCTTTCAGAGTAAGGTCCTCTGGAGAGCTTCCAACCGCTGGCGCAAAGGCCTCTGCCAAGTGGAAACAAGCGAGAGGATCCGTTCCGTAGTGGACCGCAAATTTGTCACCAGCCATGGAGTATGCTAAGGTTGGATTTGGGTGTGATACTTCCGAGGGTCTCTCACGGATGGCAGAGCATACACCTGTCTCCCAGTAAATGTTGTAGTGGTCTGCCGCCATTTCGATCGCATACAGCGACAATGGCCCAGCTGCCCGACTTGCTGCAGACACGATATTAGACTGAACCCTGCAAGCCTTGATATCGGCAGCATATGCAGATTGAAATGCTTTTGCCTGGGTAGGAGAGAAAGTCGTTGTCTTGATGTAGAGCTGCCAAAGGCGCCGCAACTCGGCGAGAGTATCTCCAGTGCAGATACGGAGGAAGTGTCCATAAGGACCCTTGCTCCAGCTGTCGAGACTGCTAGACAGCTCGACCAACTTCTTGCATTGTGATATGAGTAGGTCAAGGGAGTCTTTGTCGAGGAAAAAGTGGAAAAATATGTTCCAAATTTGAGGCAATTTCTCCGCAACATCTTCATCGGCAAGGAGAGTGAATAGTATAACGTTACGAGCTGTTTGATACCTTAGGAAGACGTATCAAATGTTGGGTTTGGGCTCACCGATTACTGCACCCTCGATGTCGCAGCAAGTGAAGTCCAGTTTTCGTGACCCTGAACACAGAACATTAGCACCATCAAAGATTCTTCGAGCATGCTTTTACCTTGCAAGCCAGCGCTGTTTGTATATACGGTGTAAAGAATATGCCTCGGGTCACCGCACCCAAGAAGCAGCGCGTCTGCTTTTTCGGTTGGACAAAGATCTTGTGTGAGGCAAACTGCAGATGTATTGCCGATAGGGTAGAAGAACACTTTTCCTCTCCATATGACAGGGTGAGCCATGATCTTGGGGTGGATTTCGAGCTGACAGCAATGAAGATGGTGTAGTCAAACGAGCAGGTCAGGAAGAATAAGGGTACAAGGTTGAACGCCCTGAACAAGTTGTCTGAGCGCTCTGTAGAAGGACCCAGATCCTCATGGTGGTCCTAATCTGGCCCTAAGCTTGCGGTGCAACTTGGAGGCATGGTCCCAGTGGTTGATTATTCACGACAAACGGCAGTGCTGCTTGGCACAAAGAATCCATGAGGAACCTTCTCTAGATGCGTGCAGTGCTGGCTACTGCTAGTGGTTGAACCGATCGAATGACGGAGTTGTGCACGAAAAACTGACAGCTGCAAGGAAATCTCGTCTGCAGCTGCGTTCGGTATTCGGTCGTCTTTAGCAACCGACGTCAACTTATTACATAAAGTAGGTACTTCCCATTCATTTCCCGCTTATTCGCTATGTTTTTGTAGTGCCAACGCTCAAGTCTCTCATTCAAAGGCATGTTTTCATCATTAACTCTGATAATGCAATTTAAGGGTGTATCCTATTACCGCAGATCCTCGCTATCTACAAGGCCGCCCGCAATGCATGCATCGAATCCAGCGAGCAAAAGCAGCAGATCCAATTGGCCCTTGCAATCACTGCTAGCTACCAACCGCCCTGTCATTCTACCACTGCCAGGTTATGGGTTGGTGCCTAGAGGGATGAAATGCACTGCTTCTTCCACCTGTAACGGTCGAGGTGTGCTTGCTGGAAGGATTACGGGTGTCCAGAAGTGCGTGTACCGTACCTTCACAGCGTCAACCCACATGCGATAAGTTATTGTCTCATCAGTACTCCATTCCTTATAAAAGCTGCAGAATGCTCTCCATTGTCATAAGCATCTTCATCAACGGTGCGCCTCAATTCCAACGCATCTCCAAAACTTCTAAAACGCGTCACCTTGCAACACACCTCCAGGCAAGCAGTACTTGAATGAGTAAGAGCAAACTCACATGATGAACGCACTAGAGTAGTGATCCATTGGCATCGGGTAATGATAATTATCAATTCGATTGTATTTTTACTGATGCGTTATTTCATGTCGATTTCACTGAGAATTGAGGCGTGCACTCCCCGGGTGAAATGTCAAGTCAGCATGTCCTATGTGAACGTCCGCGCCTTTCTCACACTAAAATCTTTCCTGTGTAGACTGAGGGATGCAAATTCTACTTGCCATTTGGCCGTCCGACAACTCTTGCGTTTGACCCTGCTTTGACCCCAAGCTGATGTTCCCATCTTGATGCTGTGCTACTTACAGTTTTACAGACGCCACCTCCTAGAATGCGTGGTCCCTGAAGCACTGGGATCGTATGCCTTCCGAAGAGCTTAAACTGACGCTTGCGTTTATGCAGAAGCAGAAGGAGTTATGCCAGTGTGATACGTCGAGGAAGACACTCGTGATAATGGTGTATTATTCTTGCTGCTCTGCCCTGGGCGTCTATGAACACGAGGCAGGTTGGGTCAGTAGTAGTCTTAAAATGACAGTACACGTGGCTCTGCAGCAGAGTCCCTCCGCCCAAGACCGCCTCGACCGTGCTCAAATATCATCAACTTCCGGTGCAATGTCGCAGCTCATCCCAAGCACCACACCCCTTCGAGTTTTTAGAGATCATACAGCTGTCATATGGGATGTAGCAGTTTTCCCTGATACACGACGAATGGTCACAGCCTCGTTTGACAAGACGCTTGGTCTGTGGGACTTGAAGACAGGTGCAGTGTTGAAGAAGATGGAGGGGCATCGCAGGGAGGTGCGGGCGTTGGCGGTATCACGCCGAGATGGGCAAATCATAGCAAGCGCTGATGTGGGCGGAGAGATCATCGCCTGGCACGGAGAAACTGGGGAGCCTCTCACCCAACCCATTAAAGCACATTCCGGTGGTATCTCGGCGTTGGACTTTTCTCCCGATGGTACCGTACTCGCCACTTGTTCACATGACGCAACGACGAAACTGTGGTGCACAAACACCTGGCGGATGCAAGGAGATCCAATCCAGTTTACTCGTAGTGATTGGGGAATCTTCTGCGTTCGATATTCGCCGTCTGGTGAACTTCTTGCGGTTTCGACAGACCTCATTATCGAAATTTATAATTCAGGCACCAGGGAATGTGTTGCACACTTCAAGGGTCATACACAATGGAACTACTCACTCGCGTGGACGCCCGATGGCACACGCCTTCTCTCAGTGGGCAATGAAAAGGATCCGACTATACGAGAGTGGGATACATCCACTTGGAAGCAGGTCGGTAATCCCTGGACCGGTCATGCTAGCAATATCCACAATATTGCAGTTCATCCTGCGGGTACCTACGTCGCTTCCGTATCCGCAGACCGCACTGTTCGTCTCTGGCGGTTCTCAGATCGACGAACCATCGCGATCTTCCAACACCCACTCGCGGCGGCATGCGTTACGTTTTCCATGGACGGCAAGCACATCTTCAGTGGAGCTGATGATAACATGATCTCCGAGTGGGAAGTACCCAAGGGCGTAGATGCATGTTTCCATCCTCGACTCTGATAACACAATTTGAGCATGCTTAATGTCACAGATCCTCGCTGTTGATGCGACCGCCCGCGATGCATGCATTACGGGGGACTTGTCCATTGCTGAAGAATTATTCACACAAGAAATCAACGCCGATGCAAACAACTACATCTCGTATGCCAACCGTTCGTTTGTTATGGCACGAAAACATGACTGGGACCACGCGCTTGATGATGCAAACAGGGTGGGATAAACTGACCCATCATCGCACTCTCACGAAACGCTAACTTTAATTGTGACATACTTAGTCCGTGACCATTCAGCCCTCCTTGACAGGTCATATCTCCAAGGGCATCGCCCTATGCGGAAAAGGGCAGGTCTGGGACGCGACGATGGCATTTGATCTCGCGTTCATGTTTACGAACGAAGATCCGAAGATTATACATTTCCTTCTCTTGATTAAGGTACGTTCAATCGTTCTTACATGGTACTCTATGCTTCATTACGGCTGTCAGGCTATTGCTTTTTTCGATGCGGATAAACATGAGGAGGCAATTCTGCGCGTCCGGAAGCTAGCTTCCACGTGTCCGAATAATGATACTCTTGCATGCCACGTCGTGGAGGTGAGTATTTAACCGAGCCCTTGTATTTACACTGATTTTTCTGATTTTTGCACACCAGGCATATCTATGTATTCAGCTCGGAATCAACGCCGCGGACCATAATGAAGCTGCCGATCACTTTACTGCCGCTGTCAACGCCTGCGCTTTCTCGTCTACATTACCCATCGATTCTATATACGAGAACCTGGTGATGGTACGTTGATATGATGCATCCGAACATGCTTTTCATGCCAAACTGCGTGTCTTATGCAGCTCTTCGGATGGGACTTGCAGTCATTATGGAAAAATGCACACCAGAAACGATGTGATGCACTTTATCAGGCAGATAGACTTGGAGACGCCCTAGAATCATATCGATATATGATGAATATGAGCGACGAAAATACAAAGGCCAGCTGCCTTGACTGGTCCAATGGCAAGTTTGGAGTCGGTAACGTTCTGATAGCCGCAATGCTCACCCACATTTCACTCAGCTTTCAAGAACGAATGCAGCGCACTCTATCTTGCTAGCGGAGATGCTGCCGTCGCTGAAAGCGATTTCGACAGGGCCATTAGCTCATATTCCGTGGCAATCGACCTGAATTCCGCAAGCGAGATCATCTTTGCAAACCGCAGCAAGGCTAGGTCAAAAAAAATGCTATGGGAGGATGCTCTTCTTGATGCGCAAAAGGTACAATGACATCTCCTGTTGTGTTGCCAATGTTTACAACACATAGGTCATTGAACTCAACCCTTCATCTCACGTTGGATACGAGGTGAAGCATGCAGCGCTTCATGGCGCACAACGATATGATGAAGCTATCGAGGCCTTCGAAATGATGATCTCGAAATTGCACAGTGCTACTGACAGGCAGATACGAAGTGAGCCCTACCCTAAGTAACACATGCACCACTATTCTCAACTTTTTCCTCAGAGCTGCGCGAGGAGTATCTCAGTCGATCCGATGCAGAATGTGCTATTCGAAAGGTCATCGATGTTCAACTTGACACGGCCCCGCATCGTCTACTCAGCACCACTTTCGGGCTCTTATGCAATAGAGAAGAGCAGATAAGCGCCTTCCAGACGAGCACAGATTACAAAGAACTTCTGTTATCGATTATGAACCACCCTCGCCTCCGAACGGAGCACATCACAGAGGAGGTGGTGAAGTTCTTCCAGTGCGTCATGCTATCGCATAGGTGGGAAGGGACCGAACCGTTGCTGCACGACATCAAGGACAAGGACGTATATGAGTTGCAGGCAGCTGGCAATATCGTGAAGTTGCAGTCATTCTGCGAAATTGCTCTTAAGGCGGGGTATCACTGGGCGTGGGTTGATTCGTGTTGCATCGACCAGACGAACAATGTCGAGCTCCAAACATCAATTGACTCCATGTTTTCCTGGTATCACCATTCAGCGCTCACGGCCGTCTACCTGTCAGATGTTCCGCCTTCATCCACGTCTGGCGCACTGGCGAAGAGCGCTTGGAACACCCGAGGATGGACCGTCCCGGAGTTCCTAGCTCCTAAAGTCATTCGTTTCTACCAACAGGATTGGACTTTGTATCTCAATGACGAGTCCCCCAACCACAAGAAGTCTGTCAAGATCATGGATGAGTTGGAGGATGCGACGGGCATAGATGCACGCGTCCTCGTCGCGTTTCAACCGGGGATGAGAAACACCCGAGAGAAACTTCAATGGGCGTCCACGCGCGCCACCACTAGGCCGGAAGACATTGCATACTCATTGTTTGGGATCTTCGGCGTCCGACTTCCTATCCATTATGGCGAGAATAAGCAAAATGCGCTTGGGCGACTCCTGCAGGAGATTGTGGCTCGGTCGGGTGACATTACTGCCCTCGACTGGGTCGGACAACCATCCATGTTCAATAGTTGTCTTCCCGCAGACATTTCTTCATATGCAGCTCCACCGTGCGCCCTCCCATCTTTGTCTGAAGACGAAATGCAGACAGAGATCTCTTTGCTGCACAATACCGTGGCCGCCGAGTTGGCTTCAAATCTTTATGACGAGCTTGAAAATATGAGCGCTCCTCGTTTCGCGAACTGCAGACTGCATCTGCCTTGTATCGCATTCCGTGTCACGGAACTCAGACGGACGCGTAGCCCTGCCTACGAGACTCGTTTTACGTATGGAGTCAAGGCAGATGGGCTTCGCAACCTCTTGATTACCACAGAAGAGAAGCTGATCCAGTTCTCGCATGCAAGGCCCGCTCGACAGACATTCTTCCTTGCCCGTCCATGGGACCGCCGCCTCCTCGGGCAACCTGACTTCGAAGAGCTGCCTTCCATTGCAGATGACGCGGAAAGCTTGGGAGATTGGTCCGAGTCGGAGTTTCCATTGGACGACTCGCCAGGCGGTTCTCCTGTGGAACATGAACTGGGTGATTCGGACTCTCATTCACGAGCATTGCGATTGATGGTTCGCCTTGGGCAGCCGTTTGGCGCATTTTTGCTGGCGCAGCAGCGCGGTGGAGAATACAAAAGGATTGCATCGGATCATGATATCATTGCACAGGTGAACGACGTGGCCTCTGTTCACAGCATGATGGCCAGAGTCAGGACTCTAGAAATATTGTAGCTATATGTATCCTCCCCGGAGACCACAGATCTCTGAGCAGTTTCCGTTTGTACGTGAGAGATCAACTATTCATTTTATCACACACTAGTACATCTCTGTCTGAGTCTGTCGTACACTATTGATGTACTTTCATCTTCCCCGCATTCGCTTGACACCCTCGCCATCACGACCCTCCCCCCTTTCGTGATGGCCTACGAGCAGCAGTGCACAACTAAATATGGGATTCAATGACTGTAGGTATCCTTCTCCTCGCTCAGAACGGTATGAGGAAAATGGCAATCGGGTATAAGTAATTACATACACTGTTGTAATTTTGTTTGTCACCACCTCGTCGCCGATTTGAGTTTGTACGTTTGCTCGAATGGCCCGGTGCGCAGAGAACCGCGACCACGTGAAATACACTGAAATACACCCGGTTGTCTGGATTCAACCTGAAAGCGCTAGTCCAATTTCAAGCTCTTGCAGTCGACTTCGATTTCTAAATCAGGTGGAGTACAAGGTCCAAGTTACGGGAGTCCACTTCTATCATAGCAGATCTGTCGTACGTGAAAGATCAAGTCAGATACCTGAAGCCCTTCCTTCTTTTCATAGCCTCTTCGAATGAAATTCCTTCCAATCTAGCAGCCTCCTCAATACGTTCGCGTCCAGGGCCTTCCATTATTTGCTTCTCATCCATATCCATTTTCTTATTCTCCTTGATTAATATCCACCGCATTACTATCGATACTTGAGTACATCAAAATGGTCAAGTTGTGATTTTACTCACGCAAGCCCAGGAATGTGGAAAAAACGAGACTGCACAATGCTATAATCATGGATTGATGGTACTCAGGACCCCATGCGGCATTCCAGACGTATGAGCCCATCCTGTTAAGACATGTAAGCAACCCGATGTTTCACTGAACATAGAGACCTCACATGTTACCGAGGTTTCCAAACCCATTGACAAGTCCCATAGCTACAGAGCGTTTTGCTGGAGGACGAGGAATGGCGTTTGAAACCCAGGTCAATGTCAAGGCAAATCCTTTCGGAAACGTGTTAACCCCTGCGTTCAGCTTTCCAACAAGCACTTACCACAATACCCAGTGGTCATGAGGAACAAGGAAAAATATCGCCCGCCCGTAGCCATGGTGCATAGCGAGACGATGTATCCGATGATGACCACCCACCACCAGCTAGCGATGTGGAAGAAACGCTCCCCAGTCCTATCTATTCATTCTGTCAAAATGACTGTGTTGCATTCGAATCATATTTACCTGCATGCCATGCGTTGAGTACGCAACAGGCTGACGCCAATACCCATGGAGGACTAGTGATCAAATGACGGTGAGCCACAATTGTGAATGTAACAATAGCACGCTTACGCCGCCATCAAAAATGTAATTGTATTGTTGAAACCAAGCGTAGCAGTCAAGCTATCCCGCTTGATGTTAGCGCAATTTATTCAAGAGTATCTGCATACTTACGTGGGGAAGAAGTTGATGTAACTCAGGCCCAGAAGTTGCGAGCAGCTCATGAACATGAAAATGATGGTCTTTGGATCCTTGATAGCCAGCACCAAGCCATCGTAAATGCTGTAACACAAGAGCGATGTGCCAATTAACGAGAGTGATATGGGTCAGTGCCTTGTTAGTGATGGGAAAGGACGGAACTCGAGTTGGACATACGTGAGGTCATCGGCATCCTTATCGGCCTCTCCTGCATCTTCGGCGAGACGAACTTGAGCCAAGCGGCGCTCTGCTGCGTTAAGCCATCGAGTGTTATGAGGCTGTGTGATGTGATGTCAGATCTTCCGAAATTCGTTCTAAAAATGGACTGCTTACAAAATCTGGAAGAAGCCACCTGGATGGAACCGCAGCTGTCAACTTTGAGTAAGAATAGAAGCACGGAGATGCGCACATGGTCAAGAAGCCAAAGGTCATGGTAATAGCTCCCTACGCCGCCGATCAGATCACAAGATCCAGGAGTGAAGTAATATATACCTCTATGAAGAACAACCTGCGACACGACACTGCGGTCAGGGCACTGCTCTTGAGAATAGAGATTTTATCCTACCATCTCCAGGCTGAAAGTCCCAGTTTGCCTTGCATATTTGCAAGAATTCCAGCTGCAATTAACTAATATGAATAGTTAGCAGGTGCTGTAGTCCACCGTGACGATAGAAAGCTCACACTTCCGAATGCATTCGAGATTAGAAGCCCAACATAGAACCAGGCCGACCTCACGGCAAGCTCCTGCATGTGTTACATGAGTGGCCATTTATTTTGTTTCTAGAAACCGGATGCTCACCTTGCTGGTATACCACCGCGAGAGTAGATACATGACTCCAGGATAAAATGCAGCCTGAGGAAAGTCATACTTGTTGAACTCCCACGTGTTTATAAAAAAAGGACAAATTTACCTCGGGAAGACCAATGAATACACGACAAGCCATGATGCCCGCAAAGTTCGTTGTGGCCTGTGCGGCGGTTAGTAAGCACAAGTCGCGACTTCCAACAAGGCTTACCCCAGTTAAAGCACTTGTAAGACCCCATCCAACAACGCAGGCCCCGATATAAAGTGATGGTCTGAGTCACGTCTCCTTAGTATTGACTAGAGCAAAATGTTTGCAATCACAACAAACCGTGAAATATAACTCAAAATCTGTAGACAGTGCGTCAGTCTTTCATCCATTAACAACAGCACGTTAACAAACCATATTCGAGGGTATCTAGTCGCACATATGATTTTATGAGTGAGATTGCATAATTTGTTCAGAAGTTTTCCTCACTTGTGCCGGGCAATACGTTACATAGAGAATAGCCAGAATAGTTTCATACTGAACGGCTATTTGATCGAGTAAGCATGAATAGTACGGCCGTCAACTGTCAACTTCACTCACTTGACAAACCGAGGTCTGCCTCTAAACCCTGCAGCCGTGCAGCAGTAATGGCGACACGCTACGCATACACGTGAGCACACTGAAATCATAGACGAATGGTTGCATACGTCGATGTAGTTCAAGAGGTATATGATCACAGCAGTGGGCATCAGCCGGCGATCTAATTTGCGCACCAGTGCCCGCTCTCCCGCTTTTCTGGCGTCCAATGTCAACAGCATGGAGTCATCAGCGTTATTCGACACCACAGCCACATTTTCTGTGAAGGATTCTGATTTCTTCTCCTCGTCGATGGACATGTGGGGCAAGCAAGAGCAGTGAAATGCTAAGCTCAACTTAGCACACTGATTCAAGCATCCCAACGGATGGCTTTTATACCAAAGTCACTGGAGGCGTTATCGCGTGAACTTAGTGAGCCCGGGCATGTTGCTCCAAAAGCAGATCCGGAAGGCAACCAGAATACAGAGGGTTATTAATTATGGCGAATGGTGGCAGCATTTGACCAATTCCGTGGCCCGGTGTCAGCTTCTATTGACATGAACAAAGATTGATCACCGACATTGTGTCTATTTATACCATAGTGGGGAGCGGACCGACTGACATGACGTACAGTTTGGAGAGGGTCGATTCGTCTTGGAAATATCTGCAGTCATGTCGCTTTGAAGACTAATGGAATGGCATTCGTGGTGCAAATCGTCAGTTCAATCGTCGCCTGCATGACGATATGATGGCCCATGTTCATTCATTTCAAGGTGGAAAGCACTCACGTTTCCCCACACGGAGGCAGGAACACCTCGGATCGACCGGCGAAAGCATTCTTTCCGAAAGCCGCTTCGAGGTGCTTACCGGAGAATCTCCCCAAGGGTCGTGTGATCGAGTGAGGAGGTATGTTGGGTCAATGTACTTCATGTGAGAAGATTGGATGACACATAGCCTGTGTTTCGCATAATTTTATGCATGCCACGTCTACAGGGATTTCACTGTTACAGTATGCCAGAAATGACAATGTGCGCCCCGCCGGCTGGGTCACTTACAGTACGTGGACCTGAGTTTCAATACGTGCCTGCCCTTGCGGGGTTGACACCTCAAGACCTTTATGTGAACGGACGATCAGACTCCTAGTAGGTCAGGAGGGTAATTCACCTGGACAGGTGCTGCGTCCCGGCGGACGACGAACTGGGTCCCTCAGATGTTGGCACCACAAGTTGCTTGAACCAAAAGACCAATCGCGTCATGGGGCCTCTCATGTGGGTTCATCGATTGATAAACAACAGATAGTAACTTAGGACCCGCGTGTGCATTGAATGTTGGAATTTCATTGAACCCTGAAACGTTGAACATTTATGGAACCGAAACTGCTGTCATCGGAGTTCAAAATATCTCATCGCAGTACTTAGAACTAAGTACGACTACATACTATGAAATCTTACTAGTACAGATAGCGGAAGCCTTTCCGACGCTCGATTGCCTCTTCAAATGTAACTCCTTCCAGTTTAGCAGCTTCTTCAATTCGTTGACGTTCAGGACCGTGCATCAGATCCATCTCCTCTCGTTCCATCCGTTTGTTTTCGCGGACTAACATGAAACGGATCACTGTACAAAAGTTGAACAACGTGGAAAGAGATGTCACGATTTGTAGGACTTACCAAAACTAAGAAGACTTGCCAGCGCAAGGGAGCACAACGCAATAATCATAGATTGATGGTATTTTGGACTCCAGTTTGCCTTCCAGATATACGATCCCATTCTGAGAATGACGACAATCAGTGTGCGAACCGAAATCAGCACAGCGCTTACAAGTTTCCCAAGTTACCAAAACCGTTGACCAGACCCATTGCAACTGACCGTTTTGCAGGTGGTCGTGGAATTGCATTGGCCACCCAGACCAATGTTAGAGTAAATCCTGGCGAGACAGAATTCAGACCGATGCGGCTATTTTGGACAAATGGAACATACCGCAGTACCCGGTGGTCATCAGAAACATAGAGAAATACCTCCCGGCAGTTGCCATAGTCGACAGAGAAATGATATAGCCAACCATAACCACCCACCACCAACCCGTTTGATGGAAAAAGCGCTCCCCTGTCCTATCTGTCAGGCGTAAAAGACACTTTGAATTAGAGGGTTCCAAGGCAATCTTAAGTTAATTACCAGCATGCCAAGCTCCGACGAGGGTGCAGATAGCGGCAAAGATCCACGGAGGACTAGAGAGATAGACATTAAAAGTGCCCATCAAGCGAGTAACAAGCAACTTACGCAGACATTAGAAGAGTCGCAGTCGTCGAATATCCGAGGGTGCCCGTAAGGCTGAAGACATTCATGAATTTATTCGAGCAGACACGATATGGTTTGCTTACGTTGGGAAGAAGTTGACGAAGCTCAAACCCAGCAACTGTGCACAGCACATAAGCATGAAAATTGGAACCTTGGGATCTTTGATGGCCATCATGAATCCTTCGAATACCCTAGAGGACATTAAGTAGCCTGCCATGCATTATACTGAAGGGTGCATACGAAGCTTCTGCAGAGTCTTGATCGGCTTCGCCGGCATCCTCTGCCAGACGCACCTGTGCCAATCGGCGCTCCGCTGGCGTCAACCACCGAGTGTTGTTCGGCTGACAAGCAAAATCAACATTGAACTATCAAGGTTGCGATAAGTCCATACATAATCAGGGAGTAGCCACCTGTATCACAAAAGAAGTAAGGTCGTTGCGGTTTTGCAATGGTGAGATCACGTACATGGCTTGGAACCCAATGAATATTGTAATGGCACCTTCGATGTAAAAGAGCCTGTGTTTATGGAGTAAAGATTGGAGATAATACTGCATAATAAGATCGCAAACCATCTCCATGCCGCAATGCCTAATTTGCCTTGCATATTGCCAAGTATGCCTGCAGCGATCAACTAATGACCACATGATTATGTAGAATCAAAAAAAAAAGCAGAAAAAACGTACACTGCCAAAGGCATTCGATACCAAAAGTCCTGAGTACAAGATAGCAGACCTAAATGCCAATTCCTGAGACACATAAATTAACCAACGGGTACATGCGAAAAAGATCATTTCTTTACCTTTCGAGTGTACCATCGAGAAAGTAGATACATGGCACCCGGATAAAAAGCCGCCTAGTCAAAACTGACATTGAGATACGCAGGAGGAGTATCCTTGAAAGTTGCATACCTCCGGTAGACCGATGCATATCCGACAGGCGATGATGCTGGCGAAGTTGTGTGTCACCTACAGAGACAATTGAGGTCTATGAAAGAAACATGCGGTATGGATCACTGACCCCAGTCAGAGCACTTGTTAGTCCCCATAGCACTACGCAAGTACCAATGTAGAAGGACGGTCTGATATGTCTCAATTGGAGGGGAAATCAGCAGATTGATTCAGGAATACGGACCTGGTTACATAATTGAGAAGCTTATTAAGATGGCAGTCATCAATCGAGTGCCGGATGCTCTGAAATTACCATCAGGCTTACCATGTTGGACGGGATCTAGAGAACATCAAAATGAGTTTTCCAGACATTCAATCACACTTGTGCACGTACCTGTGCTGGACAATAAGAGGCATATAAGATCGCGACGACTGTGTCGTACTGGATGTCTGAGGGGGAAAAGAATGTAATGTAGATTAGCCGAAAAACAAGATACACTGATACAGACCAGTCAATCCGAGGTCCGTCTCTAGACCTTTCAGTCTAGCAGATGTTATCGCGACACGCTATTCAAACTATCTGTCAGCGTCTTCGATACTAAACAAAAAATCGCACTCACATCGATGTAGTTCATGATGAATATAATTACGATTGTTGGCAGCAAGCGGAAATCGAGTTTCCGCACAAGCCTCCTTTCAGCAGCCTGGCGTATCTCGGAGTGCAGGATGTGTTGATTATCTTCTGTGGCGACGATGTTGACATCCTCATCGTATGAGTCTCTTTTTTCCCCCTCCACACTGTTGGGCATGGTGGTGGTAGGATGAAGACAATGCACACAACCGACTCCTCAGCGATATGGTGTCAATAGCACATGACATGACACAGCGGCCAGTCGATAGCCCATAACATGGGGCCAATGAATAGCACATGACATGAAGCCAGTCACAACGAATAGCCGGGGCGTCTCTTCCACTGGCGGTCAATTACTTATTCACACCAACTGTTCGACCGATGTAGTAACTTTTCAGATTTGGCAATGTCGCTGTCAGCGACAGAGCGGAATTAGCAAATGGATGCAAGGTATTGGATTACACGCCATATCAGCTGGAGCTCGCTTCCTATTCTTGTAAAATGTCGGCACGGAGGCCCGTACGAACGAAAGAGGTAGAGAACGTGATCATCAAGGCATGCACACGATGGCAGCACATCCCCATGCTATTCAATGATCTGCGATTGGTTGTTACCCCACAAATTTGAATAGTATATGATGACCTCACATGACACTTCTTGATCGGAGCCGCAACAAATTAAATCAAGTCGTTTCGTAAGTCTGATTCTCTTGAAAAGTCTTGAGCAGCAGGCATCTTGGTACCTCAATTCTGTCCAGGCAGGTCAGAAGATCCAGGGGCCTCGTTGTTGGCATCTCACGATCAACTGCTTCGCAAACGATGGAGAGAAGAGGGAGCCCAAATCGATAGAATGTGAGCAGGCTATGAAAAGATGCCAGGAACATCCGAAAGGGAGCCTAGATTGTCATATTACTGGCAGGCTATGAAAAGGAGTCATGATCAACCCGAGGAGAAGGCACGATCGTGGCTTGAGAATGGCAACCATGGCTGCCACGCTCCTCTCATCGTTCGGGATGATGCGAGGATTGAAGAAAGTGCGACCGACTCCACTCTTACCGTCGGATCTGTGCTATTAACTTCTCGATTCACGTAGCCTCAATCGCTCTAGATAGTTAATCATGAAACGATTTGGGAGAGATAGGGCCTGAGATATGAGACGCTACATTTTGACGAGTATCAAGTGTCATTCCATTAAGACGGCGGCCTAGAAAGAGTGTGGCGTTCGGGACCCGCCCAAGCAATGTGGCTTGTAATTGGTTAAGCAGACTGCTTCGAAGAAAATATCGACACTTTGATCAATGATAATGAAACTTCCCAAGGTACGCTTCTTCGTCTTCCAGGCCGTGAACCTTCAAGGGAGCAGTGTACCAAAAAACATACATTCACATGAGTGGTGTGGAAACTGACTTCCAGCTACTACTTGTTAGCAAGTTGGTTAGTAAAAGACCCAATGATCCTTACTCACGACCCAATTTGGCTGAGTGGGCTTGAGAGCCAGGAATTTGCTGGTGATAGGGCTAGAACTGAGTTTACTGCCACCACAGCTGTGGACACAGAGAGTCACTGGCAGCTGCGATCAGGCCAAAGCAGTGCACAATAACAGAAGAAGATAAACAAACAGTTACAAACATTGGCTTATGACGAGCGCGACACGCTTGGAGCTTTCTTTCTACAACCAAGTACGACAAACACGAACAGCACCAAAAACCTATTCACAGATCCATGGCTCGTCAGGCTAATCGCAAGCTCGCAGCATCGAAGACACGATCAAGCACTCCGATGCGTTCTGTTACCGCCATCAAGCAATCTGCGGGCCCATCTTTGGAATCTAAACGACGGCACTTGAAGCAAGAACATTTCAAACGCGAGCGGAGGCGGCTTGCTTTTGTGGTCCAAAAGTCAAGGCGTGAACGCTGGGCTCAAGCTGCTCGCGAAACGCAACGAATTGTTCTTGGGGATGGCAAGTACGTCGAAGAGAAACTTTCTTCCACATCTGTCTCACGTATCATCCCCCCTACCCATGTCTCTCCACCTGTTCCTTGCCTTGATCACGCCTTGTCACAAATGAACCTTTCTCATTCTCCAGGACAGCACGCCATGACCACGACGCATGTCATGCATGACATATCATCGCAGATCATTTTGAGCAAGCAGGGAACAACGTTCTTCCCTCATTGCTTGCCATCTTTGGCTGACTGGCGCAATCCCACTGCGGTTCCGCCTTTCCGAACCAAGCCAACTAGCATTTCGTTTGTTGCCAGCCCTACGCTTACGGCCACTCGGCAACTGCACGAGCGGAGACCAGACCTTACTCGTAGTTCGCCATATACGCTCTCTACTACATCAATTGGGGTGCTTTCCTTTGCATCTCCCAAACGTCCTGGCGGAGGCTATCTACACGGCGGTAATGAGCAAGAAGAGGCCCTCGCTAGGTCTTCATCACTTGTAGCTAGTCTCCAGGCCGACCCAGCCAAGCAATTCTACATCACCCACAGGAAGTTTCTCAGTGTCGACGGGGCTGGTATTTATGATCATTCCATGGTGTACAGCCCAGGTGTTGTCACCTTTCGCCAAGATGATAGCGATGACACATCTCCGCTCACGACTGCGCCGTCAAATGACTTCATCCCCCCTTATCTTATTAATGTTCTCTCCGCTGTGCCTGTTAACGCAGCCGCAATACGCCAGAACTACAGCATCACTCCATCGGATGCCCACATCTTTGAGGACGGCATACGTGACAAGATGCGGGACCGCATGGCAAGGGCACTTCGCATCTTTGAAGCGCGTGGCGACCGGGCTCTCGTCCTTGGTGTATTCGGGTGTGGTTCCAACGAGAACAAAGTTGAAATGGTCGCGGAGATCTGGGCAGGGCTCCTCATGTGCGGGGAAGGCGAAGAGAAGCGTGAAGATGGGAAGACGACTGTCCCGCGCGCGGCGTTCAAAGACTCGTTCGAAGAAGTTGTGTTTGCCGTTCCCGGTAAATTATTCGAGCCCTTCAAGAAGGCGTTTGAGATGAAAGTTTTCGAAGCAGAGGTGTCTCGGGCAGCTAGTGAGTAAATTTCGAGGCCACGTTTGATATTTGTTTTTGATGAGTTTTTCAGCCTAGTATGTTGTCTTCATATTCTACCACCTCCTACTTAAGTACTGTACTAATATTTGTAGCCAGTCAATTCCGTTTACCATTTTACCTGTATCGTTCTCTTCATATCCTCTTTTATCTGTGTATTAGTATACTTACTACTCTTACGTTTACCTCATTTCATTGCATGACCGGCGCGCTTGACTCTTCCGGGGGGCCGATAAGCAGCGCGCTAGCGTGAACTAATTCGAGAATGCCTGGTCACCAGACCATCTGGATCTCTTTACTTATATCGATGGCTGAAGTACAGTTATCCACACAATATTTCTACATTGTCAGCGGTGATGGCGAAGCTACCACGAATTATGATATGCGGTACGATTATCACCTTGAGTATATTGCTGTGTTGACACTTGTCTACTATCTAGGTAGTCCGAGGTGGACACACGAGGAGGTGGACCAATTGTTCAAGAACCTCGCCGAAGTAATTGTAAGAGGCGATATCAATGCTCAACTTCGAACGATTGATGACCTATTAAACATCTAACAGGTAGACGATGCACCCAATCGCACAGAATTTTTGGCGCGCTTCGAGCCTGGCGGTCCATACGAAGGCACAGTTGGTATATACAGGCGTAACATATCCGCCGCGCGGATCGGCATATATGATGCCGATCTCATCGAACAATTTCCGTCCAGTGTCAAGTGGATTGCACACAACGGAGCTGGGTATGATCTCGTCGATGTAAGAGCTTGCAAGGCCAAAGGTAAAGGAGGCGCGCCTCAGGCTTACTTGAAACTCTACTCAACCTTTCATCTACTTCACTCAGGAATCTGTGTCTCCAACTACGCCTGGCGCAGTGGATGACGCGACAGCGACAACAGCATTCTATTTAGTGATCTCATGCATGCGGCATTTCTCCCTCGCCCAGCGATGTTTGAGGGCTGGAGAGTGGAAATACCCAATATCTTCTGGCGGCGCTCACAACCTTACGGGTCACACAATCGGCATTCTTGGACTCGGGGGAATCGGACTTCGCCTCGCATACCTCGTCCATGCATTCCCTATGCGAGTGTTGTACTATTCGCGTTCCAGGAACCCAGAAGCCCCAGAATGGTGCGAGTATGTCGACAGCATGGACGAACTTTGCGCACAGGTGGATGTGCTAAGCGTGCACGTTCCTCTCCGGTCAGACACAGTCAACCTTGTTGGTGAGAAGCAGATCCGTGCTATGAAGCGTGGTAGCATTTTGGTCAATACGGCGCGGGGAAAGGTCGTTGATGAAGAAGCGCTGCTACGGGCACTGGATGACGGCCACGTATGAGTTGCACTAGTCTTTATTTTACCTGGGTGTGCTGAAATGATTTTCCAGCTTTCGTCTGTCGGGTTGGACGTGTTCTATGATGAGCCTAATGTGAACCCAAGGTTGCTTGATTTTCCTCAGAACACCTTACTACCGCACGTGGGTACGCGCACGAGAGATAGCGAGAAGAAGATGGAGATCCGCGCGTTGACAAATCTCAGGGATTTCTTGACGAGTGGCACAGGACGAGATCTTGTCCCTGAGCTGCAGTAATATTAACCCTACTCAATAACAGTTTATTTGTTTCGTGTTTGAATGACAAGCGAAGAAAAATAAACTGACAGCGTTATTGAGTGCCAGTTTATTTGCCAGTTTATTCCATGCGTTAAGTGTTCGGAGTAAGCTGAGTGTGATTTGGAAACTGTTATTGAGTAGGGTTATTATTCGTATCTCATACAAACTTGCTAGCCAGCACCGATCTTCGGATAGTGATTTGGCATATGATAAGGGGATTCACTGGCAGATGACATTAAGATAAGACAACAAAACGGGCATTCGGCGACCGGCCCGCTGTCCCGAATCACCTCCTCATCATCACTGATCAGTTGACAGCTTTCATTTTCGCTATAAAATGAAAGGTTTTAAGTTCCAGTCTATCCTCGAACAAGGACACCCGTTATTCCCTGGAAGGCTCCCCCTCATATCCCCATATCCCCATATCCTGCAAGATGTCTTCTGGCCGCCCTCGCATAATGATTTGTGGTGAGTCCTGACTCATCGCGGTCGCAATTTTATATACCTACAGGATTTGGACTTGTAGGAAACCTTGTTTGGGCTCATGAAGATGCCAAACAACTCTTTGACGGACTCGCAGATGTGGTCGTACGTTTGCTTCCTAGATTGAGAATTATTCATATCTAATACATGTTCCAGTCTATGGATTCTCCAGATCGCGCAGATTTCCTCGCAGGACTGAAACCTGGGGGAAAGTATGAAGGAATTGTGGGCATATACCGGCACAACACCTCTGCAGACCGTATGGGCATTTTTGACAAAGAGATCATCGATGCTCTGGCTGAGATGGGCACCGTCAAGTGGATCGCACATAACGGTGCAGGGTACGATCAAATCGATGTCATTCGATGCGCAGAAAAAGGCAAATATTTTTATCCGTTGCATCTGTCAAAGTCTGCCGTCGGTTACGTTTCGTGCGCTTACATCTTGATCTAGGCATCAGCGTGTCCAACACCCCTGGTGCTGTTGATGACGCAACTGCCACAACGGCGCTGTACCTGGTCATTTCTTGCCTCAGAGAGTACGCTTGGGCCGAACAATCCCTTCGCAAAGGGACGTGGAAAACGGTGCTCGATTCTGGGCGTGCTCATGACGTCACGGGACGGACGCTGGGTATCTTGGGCCTTGGCGGTATTGGCCTTCGACTTGCTCATTTAGTCCACGCATTCCCCATGCGTGTTATCTATCACTCAAGGAGGAAGATTGCCGATGCACCAGAGTGGTGCGAGTACATTGACAGCGTGGAAGGGCTCTGCCGAGAAAGTGACGTTCTGAGCCTGCACGTCCCTTTGCGTGAGGAGACAGTTCACCTGATAGGCGAGAAAGAGATTCGGGCGATGAAGAAGGGCAGCATCATAGTTAATACTGCGCGTGGAAAGGTCGTTGACGAGGAGGCAATGATCCGTGCTCTCGAAGATGGTCATGTGCGTCAGAGTTTCTTTTTCTTTTTCGAACTGTTTGTTAAACAAAAATTGCGACCGGATCCACAGCTTTCGTCTGTCGGTATAGACGTGTACCCAAATGAGCCGTTCGTGAATCCGCGTTTGCTCGAATTCCCGCAAAACTGCCTCCTACCCCATATGGGGACAGAGAACCAGGATTCCCAACGTCATATGGAGGTTCGCGCATTAACTAACTTGAGAGACTTCCTTCGCGATGGCAAGGGAAAGGATCTGGTCCCCGAGATGCAGAGTAAATTGTGAGATGGTCACTTATGTGAAAATATTAATTAGATAGTGCATGTATATGATATCGTGGTCGGGCCTATTCCACTTACCAATGGCTCGCAACGTACATATGGGCGCCGGCATCGCGACAATTTCATCAGACTTGCTGATTTTGTTCTTTGAAGAATCTTGCTGGATATGTACGTCTGGGCGCTATGATTGAGCTTTGCACCAATCGGACGCTCTTGTGCAATGTAACAATGCTAAGAAGAGCAAATGAAATCATTGGTGATCTAGACGCCCTAGTACAGAGCAGTATACGCACCCGATGCGGCATCCTTGCGCCATAGTTATTAAGTACAGAGTTTTGATTCCTCTTAAAAAGGGATCAGAAGTATGCAGGGTCACCGACAATATCGGATACATAGTGTCGATTAATGACAATCATTACGGGACCTGTGGGGCAAGATCAGACAGTCGTTCCTTCTAAAGCTTTTACAGGCTCGTCATTGTCAACTCGCACTAGTAACCGACTGCAGGAAGTTGGCGAACGACCCTGTCACAAATAAGTAACATGGCCTCACGGAGCCTTACGGTTGCCGACGCTTGAGTGACTGTTCCCCACGTCCATGGGGAATGATGATCATGGGGATGCATGCCGAGTGTCGTAAAAGAACGTTATCACTGCCTGCTGTCTAAAATGGGTTGCGACTAGCTTTATTTACGGACCTTGCCAACTGAGACATGAGTACAGCATTCTACCTTTTCCCTCCCACTTGAGCACAACGAGCGACACGATGACGGACATCATTTACACGTCGTCTTACCCGTCTGTTCCCCTTTGTCGACGTTCTATCTTCACTCATCTTCTTGGTGTTTCTCCGTCTTCCCCGGGCACAGTTGGTGGCTTCCCTGCGTCATCCCCCGCATTCATTGATGCCCTTTCTGGTGCAACTATTTCTCGCGGAACACTTCGCTTATATGCTCTCCAGTTAGCATTCTCCTTTCACAATCTTCCTGAACCGCTAGAGAACCGCACCAAGACAATCCTCATTTTCTCTCCCAATTCAATCACATGGCCTGTCATGATGTTTGGTGCAGTGGCCGCTGGCTTTTGTGCAACGCTTGCAAACAGCGCATACACTCCAAATGAACTAAAGTATCAATACATTGATGCAGGAGCTCATCTTGTATTTGCCCACCCTTCGCTGGTTGGGACAGCCCGAACCATGCTAAGATCCCTTGGATGCTCCGAGCAGGAAATACGGAGCCGTATCGTCGTGGCTGGAGCTCAATGGATCACAGGTGTCAAAGACGCCTCCGTTCCAGATGCCGAGCTAAAAGACCTAGTGACAATATCTCAACTCCTTGAACGTGGAGAGCTCAAAGAAGAAGTCAGTTTCGACGGCGAACGCTCAAACGAAACTGTATATCTCTGCTACTCCTCTGGTACGACCGGCCAACCAAAGGGTGTCGAGACTACGCATTATAATCTCACCTCTGTCCTCGAGATACTCAAGCCTGTCTGGCCCACATCTAAACCATGCCTTACTCCATCCATTCCTGATCAGGGCGGTGTCGATGTTCTCTTTGGGTGTCTGCCATACTATCACATTTATGGCGGTGTCAAGCTTCTTCATATGCCGTTATTTTTAGGTGCACCATCTGTTGTCATGGCAGGGTTCGACCCTGACGGCTTCTGCGCTGCAATCGCAAGGTACCGCGTGACGGTTGGTTTCGTAGTTCCTCCGATGTTAGTCGTATTTGCGAGACACCCAGGCAGGTCTTCCTTATATTTTCCTACCCCACAATCTATCTCGACTTTCGGTATGACGCGCATATATTGACCTGCTCTTCATAAACGTAACTTTCTTTCCATTGTGTTCGCATATACTTCACCCCTATTATTTAGCTCAGTTCTGACACAAACGTACCTTCAGCTATCCAGAAACATGATCTCACCTCCCTCGAGATTCTTTTCTCAGGCGCCGCACCCCTCGGCGCGGAGCTTGTCTCAACCGTGATGAAGCGCATGAAAAGCTTTGGCGCGAATGTGACTATCCCACAAGGTGTGTTTTCTTCACTTCCGTCTAGCTCTTGGGAGTGCTGGGTCTAATATTTGCATAGGCTATGGTCTCACAGAAACCTCACCAACGGTATTCCTCCTTCCTATTCCCGACGCCAGTAGTCATGTGGGATGTGCGGGAGTACTGCTCCCAAACTTGGAGCTCAGACTGGTTGTCGAATCTGAGGGCGAAGTGAGTAATCCTGGGTCCGTGTGTTCATCTAGGTCAGCATATTGATGAATTCTCCAGGCGCATACGGATATTCCAGGTGCGGGTGAGTTATGGGTGAGAGGGCCGACGATCATGAAGGTACTCCGCATGACAATATGCTTCAAATTGGTCTAATCACGCGCTTTACATCAGGGATACCTGAACAATCCCACTGCAACTGCTGCAGCTATTACGCCTGATGGGTGGTTCAAGACTGGTGACATTGCTGTGCGAGACAAGGATGGGTTCTTCACGATCGTGGACCGGAGAAAAGAGTTGATTAAATACAAGGTAAATCTATTGCTGCAACGTATCTTGTTGACACTTCTCATTCAGTCATGCAGGGCTTCCAAGGTGAGCTGTATATGCAATTCTTTAGTGAGATTTTCCAACTGATAAACCCACACTTCAGTTCCTCCCGCCGAGCTGGAGTCAGTGCTGTTACAACACGCCGAAGTCGCGGACGCGGCTGTAATTGGGATTGAGAGCAAGGAAGAAGCAACAGAATTGCCTCGGTGAGCCCATGAACCCCGTTCTCTCGTGAACCCATCTAACATATCTTCACTCAGCGCATATATTGTCCCCTCACGCACGCTTTCCTCTCAAGAAACGTCTTCATTCGCACTAGGCGTCCAAGACTGGGTTTCACGGCGTGTCGCGCCACACAAACGGTTAAGAGGAGGAGTTATCATCATCGACAAGGTGCCGAAAAGGTCCGCTAACACCGCCGTCTCGTTATTGTGTTGTCTGGCTGATTGAAGCGATTTTGATAGTGCTGCTGGGAAGATCCTTCGTCGCGAACTTCGCGAGCGCGCGAAGACGGAGGTTGCGGAGGGACAGCTGATACCTCGTGCAAAGCTCTAGAATGTGGAGACCGACATCCTTGCTTGCGGTGCTTTAGTGACAAAGGACCTTGGGAGTCCCATCTACATAGCGTTGCTGTGTACTGACATACAAATTTTTTATTGCATGTTTATCATTGGTTCTCACTGCTGGCGCTCTCAAATATACCATATATGTATATATACGCTTCTGGCTTGCCATCGCCGACATGGAATGATTTGCGTCTGATTCCTAAGCCTGTAGTTGGTTGACTGACATCGTCGGCTCAGATCTCAGACGTCACGTCCTTGCTCTCGTCGGTCATTGTTAAAAGTACAGACTCCCGTGACGGATAAAAATTTGAATTGGGTGGACTTCACCCCCGAGGCCCGCACGCCTGAGATCTCAAAGTCGATCGAAGGCATATGTTATTAGCAACCTTTCATGCTAACCCAAGCCTTCGATCGGATCGAACCCCCAACGGAGTTACATCAGCTCAAAGTTACAAATCTACTCATAGAAAAACTGGATTATGCAAGGAAGAGGGATCTATGTGTGAAGAATAGAAAAATATTCATGGCGTGGGATACTTATTGCGACAAAGATTTGTGTGTTGGCGTAGACGACACACCCTAGACCGGGATTTGTCCTGACGTGCGGTAGGAGTAGAGGTGGTCTCAGAGGTGGTAGTGGCGGGGGCAGCACCGCGACGGCGCTCGAAATAGTAGAGAGCAGGAAATGACATCACAGACAAAACGGTTAGAGAAGTAACAATAAGGGCGCCAAATAAGCAGCTGATGATGGTGATGAAGTCGACTGTCGCGACACTAGAAGTGAGTGTAGGGTGTGCTTTCCTATCTCCGGACATAGACGGGCCAGTAGTAGCCTTGTCGCGAGACGGGACGGTTGCTAAAGTACGGATGACGCGATCTTTCGTGGCCAATTTTTTCCGAGAAATGCTCAACTTCCGTAGCTCTCGGACCCCGGCCCTGGCGCTTCGGAAAACTTGTTCTGGTGGTACCGGCCCAAAAGATGGCTGGTCGTCTGTGGTAAGAAACGTCTGCTTGAAGGATGCGCACTGAGCGGACGAGAAGCCGCGAAAAGAAAGCAACGTTCCAGGTCTAAGAACGGCGTTGCAGATAGTAGCCCGGTCTTCCTTCGCTCCAGGACGCTCGACCACCAGACTCTCGCACTTGCGGGATCCCGAGAGCACGTGGGGAGATGTCGAAAAAAGATACAAGGTGTTGCCATAAGAGTCTACGTTGATGTGCATGTGCTTTGCGAGGAGAGCAAGGTGAAAGGTCGATGTGCAGTATTTAGCAAGTAGACAGATGCCGTCCAGATACACGTGCGTAAGGCTGTCCCAGCGCTTGATAAGAGCACGGAAAGCACCACGGAAAGCAAGAACACGAATCGGTTGAGCAACTGATGCTTCGGTTTCCTTCCTGCATGGGGCTAACTTCGATCGGCCAGAAGAACCTTCAGAAATCCATTCAAAACGCTGCGGATTGAGGCTCGATAAGAGACTAAATAATGGCGAATCAACTCTTAGCCAGTGAGCGTGTGCGACCATATCTGCGGCAAGTTGCTGGTGAAGTTCTAGAGTAGGCATGTTCGACGATAGCGGAACCCCGACGCTAAAGCGAAACCTCAGAGTGCGAAGGTTTGGAAAAGCAGTAGCAGCACGGAGCACGCTGGGTGCCAAAAGAATCCGGCGTTGAGATGATGGTAAGAAATCGATTTCTATGCACTTGACGTGTTCTCTATCGGCAGCTGTAAGAGTTGCCTGACTCGGGGCAATACAACGGTGCATGAGGCGCAAAACAGAAACTTCCGAGTGTAAGATCATCGTCGAGAGGAATATCGGTTTTGCCAATGAGAAAACGCGATGGTTGATCCTGAGCGCGTTGATAGTGCATCGGTTCGTATGATCAAAAACAAGACGGAGAATATGGATCAAAATAACGTCTGGGAGAGTAGTCAAGAGATCAAGATGCCTAGGGAAAGGTGAGATTAGGCCATTGCTTTCATCACAACTGAATTTTCAAACCTGCCAACGTTGTTTGGACTTTCAGCAGTCGCCATCATGGAGGAAGCAGTCATCAAAGGAAGTCCAGCGGACTCCGGAGAGTTCAACATTCACTGGAATGTCACGTGATACGTAACCTTCATGATCGATCAGAGTCTCCCGTAGTCAGACACCTTGGAAGAATGAATACAATCGTTCCTTCTTTTCAAGGATCATATTAGGACTCAGGTACTTCACACCGCAGCTATGTGTTCAACGTGGACATTCTATATAGAAACATACGAAAACAATTTGATAGCGATACAGCATCTATGACCCTCAAGTAAAATACAGTTACAGAACTCCACCAATTAACAAATCAAACTCGTGATGTGCGTAAGAAAATGGTATCCAGAATATTGTCCGGAATGGTCATCGGGGAAGAAAAAATAGCGGCTAGGTATGACAAAATGGGTTTGCGGTCCGCATCGAGCTGGACCGCACGACGAAGGCGACGGTAGAAAGGATAGCGAGGCGTTGATAATACAAAAAGTGGGTGTGGGAACAGGGGTTCGATCACAGGCAGCCATAGCGGCATATCCTGGCCTCGACGTCTTCCAACTCTTCAGGAGTAGGTTCGCGTTCAACAAAAGCTTCTGCAACTGGCAGAGCCTCGCGCTACAACGAAAATTCATGAGCGACCTGATCATTTGGTGTTAAATTCAGGAAGACTCACAGCAAGGAGTTCCGTGTTAGCAAGGGAAACAGCTTCAGGAAGTGCGACCGGTACAGGTGATGCAAATGCTATGTCATAAAGCGTCAACATGATAAATATGCCAGGACCCGGAAATAAAACCCACCTAAAGCAGCAAAGCATGCAACGAGGTAGATGGGGGTGAACTTGGCAAACATCGCGCTTTTGGGAGAGGTTTATTGTTCTGTTGGTTTTTGGAAGAAGGTTTGAGGAGTCAGACCCAAAGCGATAAATGGAAGATGAATTCTGGGCTCAGAACAATAAGAGCTGAGTGCACAAAAAGGTTGTCGAGTCATGATCAGTCTATTCGTAACGTCTTTATACTACCTTGCATGAGTTCACCTCTTTGACCTTGCCAAAGGAGGTTGGTCTAAAGCTAACGACCGCATTCGGGGGGTAGCTTCAATCCAAATTGGGACGTTAGCTTGTTCGTCAGTGTCCCTTGGATTCTTAATTTATCTGTTGTGCGATGAGAAAATTAGAACCGGCGAGAACCATATGGTATGAAGGCGCGATTAAACCGGCGGCGCGTCGTATTTGGATGTCCCCTTGTACAGCCCTGTATATGGGTGTGAGCAGAAATCTAAGGTTTGCATCCGTCAGGTTGATCTACAGCACCTGCCTTTTTGGGATCAAGGATAGCGACTATATAGGTGATGAGCTTCACGCGCACGCTCGACACTTTGTCTTGGTGTTCACTTTCCAGACTGCAGCTCACAGAAGAGCATGTCAGCTGTTGAAGGCAATTTTAACGACGCACTCCATAAATCGAATAAGTTTCTGCATGCTGCTGGCAGATTTGAATTTTGGACATCTCGGCAAGTCATGCCCATCCAGCAACCCGTGGTCTGCACAGAGGCATATTAGAGAGTCTAGTACATTCAAAGTACACTAGGCTAAAGGTTATACAGGCTAGCAACGAAGATAAAGATATATATATAGAATTTCTCAGTCGCATCGAGCGAGAGTCCGTCAGTACGAAATCAAAGGATAGACTACCCAGAATACATAGGGGGATGATAGAGGGGAGAAATAAATGAGCGGACAGTGAAACGACACCAGATCTCCAGATACTACCGTAAGTAACGGATATAGCAGGTAAGCAAGGAAGTAGTCATATGCAATATGCAATATGTGAATGCGCCCGCTGGATGAAATCAAAGACATCCATAGCGACATATGCGTGCTTCCAGTCCATTGTCAGGATCATCGACGAGTATGGAGGGTTCCGTGGTATGTCCTGTGTCTTCGTCTCGCGACAAGACATGGAGGTCCAACGCGGGAGCAGCCACGCGTTTCAATATCCCTACTTCGGGTAAAGCCTCACGCTGCAGGTCTTCTCATTCAAGAGCGCACAAAATACGAAAAAGATTGCTTACCGCAACGACATCCTTGAACAGAGTGATACCCTCACTGGGTGGAAGAATAATGGGGATTGGACTTGCACACGCAAGAAGGGATACTGAACGAAGTTTAAATCAAGTGGAAGTGGTACGGATGATAATTCAGATACGAACGGCAAGCCAGCAGAAAGATGGCGATGACCGAGAACGAGATGAGCTTCGGTGCCATGTTTTCTATGCCTACGTCTGAAAAACGAATGTAATGCCGGGAGGTTGTTGGAAGAATCCGAGCCACAGAACACACAAAACAAGAGAGCGGCGCACAGTGACCCAATGTGCGAGTGAAGGATATGATATGGCAGTTTGCTCCTACAAAAACAAAGAAATTGCCTTCCTTCAAAGAGACCTTTGTCAGACCTTTTATCTTTGTGTCTGTGATGCGGTTGACGAGACAAGGCCATCGTGTTTCGCAATCTCTTCTTGAAACCTGTGCAGAGCTTGAGCGACGTGTGGCCTGTATCGCACCTCAATCTGGACCTTCCTTTCAGCATTCAGGCGTAAGCACATGTGCCACTGATTAAGTTTTGCACCGGTATACCGTATTTTGTACTTATATATAGTCATCCGTGTGCCTTGAACATGATTCCCGGGACTGTCAACAGCGAAACCAGCCTCGAGACGAGAACTTGGGAGAGATACGGAAAAGTCAAAGAATCGAGCAAATCGAGAAAAACAACACCTGCCACAAAAGGCCACTTTGTTGACAAAAATAGAACAAGAGATGTGCATCAAAAGCTTGTGGGGTTTTCTTTCCTTTTCTGACTTACATATGTTATGTTTCTGTAAGTATGGAATGCGGAACGCTATGGAACCGTCGGATAGTGATGAGGAAGGAGGAGAGCTTGATGACAAGCAAGGCTGGCTTGAATACGATGGAGTGGGGGACCCCTAGGCGAGGGGCCGAATAGCAGCCGGGTAGCACCGTAGCTTAGTCAGCCACTCAGTGTCCTTCGGGCTTTGTCGTAGCGTAGTGCTCATCATCACTTTGCCTTGCTCGCGATACGCAGGCACACAGTCGCGGATACACCGCTCCAACGAAGAACCTGGAAGACAGACCGCCCCCCTCCTAGATGCAACACTTTTTAGATGAGATCATGAAGAAAAAAGAAAAACTCACCATCAATTCAATTCAATTGGCTGCCTCCCGGGCGACACCGTGGAAAGGTCAAACGCTCCCGCCACGAGGGTCATACTACTTGTAAGTCACGAAGGTTGTCGTGAAGCGCCGGTTGGATTTCGTCAAGAAGGTGGGAGATTCGGTGATGAGCTGGCACAATTTCTCGGGTCTCGGTAGTGAAAAGTCGTGGATGTCGTCTATGGCAATTTGGAGGGTCTCCCGAACGACGTGTAGGATGTCTGCTATCCTCTACTGTCCAACCTTCGTCAATCAGCTCCAAAGCTCTTTCTTTCATGTCTCCGCTGATAATCTTGCCTGTACGGTGTCGTTCATGAGTCAATCTGCGAGGCTGTGGAGGATCTGATCAGAGAACGAATTTTCCTATTATTATTATGTATTATGTTTTGAATTTTTGAATTTACGAACTCGGAGTCTCGGACGGACGACCCCGGACAATAATTTCCGAATCACCTGTAACTTAATGAAGTATCATTGTACCTGTACGTATGGAATGCGGAGTCCTCCCGAGTAGTTAAGCTCACTGTTGCCCATAGCGAGCACGAAGATTTCGGTAACGTGCGGCGCTGACTCGTGTATTTTGGTATATACAATAATAAATACAGCGGACTCTGAAAAATGCGTGCGGCATGACGGCAAATCGAACCGTTCACCAGGCATCCACCATAACCAAGGAGCTTAATGCCACTCGAGCACCCTCTTTGAATCTCAAGTACTTGGGCATGCTGCATACATGGTGTGCATGGAGATGCTTATGCTTTATTCTTGAACGTCTGAACCGATGATTTCCCGTTTGCGATGCTGATACCAATATTGGCATTAATGAACCTTGAATACAACACCCGAAGTTGTGTACAGCTTCAAACAAGTCGTGAACGAGTGTAACATAAGTGATAGTGAAAGTAGTCAAGGGTACACCATCGCCCACACACATGCCACGAAACTAACACCTATACAAGCCGTTGTGAATATCCCAACAACGTGCTGCAGTCCAAACCATGCGTAAGTAGCGATACCAAGAAGTGCCAAGATAAAGCCAACACCACTTAGGGCCAAAGTCGTGAAATAGCACCGGGTCAGGAGATTTATTGGGGGAGTAGACGTCCTGGATTGAAATTGGAGCCCCAAGGGCGTCTGAAGAAGCTTCTTGACAGCTTCAAAAGGAACAATGGGTCTAAGCTGGAGCTGCTTTTGGTGCTGTAAACCAGAATTAGAAGGCTCGCCCAGCTCTTTGCTCTTTGTACTGGAAGGGGTTGCATCAATGACTTCATATCGAATCAGAGCGAAGGACGCCAGGTATCCCAGTATTGCTAAGTCAGCCTGTAAGGGCCTCGCGCTTCGTCAAACTATCTTGGTACTCACAAGCACAGACATGGAAAACGAGGGCACCAGTAAAACAGGCATACACGAATTCCTGGGATTTCAAGCTGGCATTAACTGTCACCTGCGACGATGCGCTGGTAAGGGTGAAGAGTTCTCCGTCGATCGAAGCAAGAAATGTTGTCTGACGGGTGATTCCAGAAACATGTGACTAGGATTACTGAGCAGACAACGAATAAACCTACTATAACAGTGAGCGTCTGGAGTCGTTGCATCCACGCTGCCACAAGGTCCGAGTCTCCTGTAGTTGTTGTAGCACTTTTTGCATTCTTTTGAGTCGTGCCGTGACCATCTGTGTATTTTCTTAATAATTCTGCTGGATTATTAGGATGTTATGAAATGCATACCATCTGCGTTCTGAACAGCGGGCCCGGGGTCTGCTCGTTCGAGGTCTGCTCGACTAGACATGACCTGCAGCGTTTTGAGCGAGTTCACGGGAGAAAAACAAAGTCGTGGGTGGTTGCGTGTCCTTAAGAATTGAGCGCCTGTAGCGTCTGATAAGTGGATATAAGCTGGTCACTGAAGATTCCTCACGGGCGTTCAACCCTTAGTGTTGCCTGGGTCCACGGTTAACAATACTTCTCGAGCTCACCTTTTATAGTCCTTGCGCTGAACCCTTTCTTAACCGCAAGGAAGTCAATTAATCAACCTGGATGCGCCACTGTGGATCTCTTGGCGATGTGATTACGAAAACTTCATGATCCTGGAGGCAGTGGGGTCACCTGAAGCTTCGACGGTGTCTACGGATCACCAAGTATTTGGTAAGTAGGACAGTACTTATCAGCCGCTGGCGAAACGTGTTGGGGTGCTTATCGACCATCGATGGCACGTTGCTAACAGACGGAAAGGGCTGTCTTCGATTCCAATTCGGAAGCGTGAACTTGTTCAACAGCGGAGATCACGACAAGAGTCGCGATCTCCAGTGATGAACATCACCACGGGTCACAGAAATTTTGAGGTGGCTGGTGATGCATCGATGTATCGTGGACGCATCGTTCATCTACGTACATTATAATGGTCAATCAACTGTAAGCCTGCTGCTTACGAATATCATTCCACGTGTTCGATCCCCTTATATCATCGTGATGTCCTTTGTTTATCGCAGACTCGGGTCTCCTACATACCACCATATTGCTCTCCTGTATCACGCTATCAATTTCACGGTTTTGTCCTGTTAGTCCTCGCCCGATCTTTCTTAGTGTTTCTCGCCGCCACCGCGGCAAGGTTCCATCAACTTGCGGTTCTGCGGAAAGTTTTGAACCAGACGTTTTGGGAATCAGAGAAAAACTCCCGCACGAGCGCTTATATAGTAATTATAATAGAACTTGACTTGATCATATCTATGTAGTGTCGGAAATATATCTATCGCATTCACCGTACGTAGCTGAGCGCTGAGGACATGCATGAGAGCAATCAGGAAAATGCTACTTATGTGTATCAATCGCCTAGAAAATCTCGGCATCATCAGATGCGTTGAGAATCAGATCTCAGATGCCGTCAAGAAATATGCCATTAAATCGTTGTTGATGCTTTTGACTGTTCTTGACGAGTCTTGGGATCTAAGTACTGAAGAGGCTGCATCAAGGCCGACCCAGCACTACACTGCCAACAGGGATGCTCTCGGGCCCAGGCTAGTACTCGTCTACCATTCACCTGATATTCGCAAGCCGCCCTGAGGTGTATATTCCCACAGCAGCCATGTAAGCCAGTACTTGTCCATGAGATTCCCCTCCTCACCGGGGATATAGACACCATACAGGATGTCCGTTCCGTTCTGTGGGACAAAATACGGCGGACAAGCTGTTTTACTGTTTTCGGCCAGCCACCCCAAGCTCTGGTCATGAGATGATTTAAGACCTCGGACATGTCAAGGTAAACCTTTAATCCATGATCTGAGCTTCACAGTAAGGCAGGTGATCTGGTTGTCCACGCTGCAATGACCACAAGACGTCGACTGTCAGTACTGGCATCGACCAACTTTAACAAACTTAGAGAATCTAGACCTGCAGTCAACGCACGTGGTTCACATTACTGCCCACACACATGCCACGATACTAACACCAAGACAAGCCGTTGTGAAGATCCCAACAGTCTGCTGCAGTATCACCCATGCATAAGCGGTGATACCAAGAAGTGCCAAGATAAAACCAGCGCTACTCAGCGCCAAAGTCGTATAGTAGCACCGAGTCAGCAGATCTAGTGGGGGAGTGGACATCCTGGATAGAACTTGGAGCCCGAAGGGCATCTGAAGAGGGCCGTCGAAAGGCGGAATGGGTATAAGCAGACGCTGCGTTCTGTGCATGGTCTCGGGGTGTTGCAAACCAGGATTAGAAGGTTCGGTGCCCTTTGCATCGGAAGAAGCTGCATCAACGATCTGATATCGAATGAGAACAAAACACGCCACATATCCCAGGATTGCTAAGTCACCTCGTGAGTGTCTCGCGCTTCCTCAAACCATCTTGACACTCACCAGCACAAACATGGAAAACGAGGGCACCAGTAAAACAGGCATACACAAGTTCCTGGGATGCCATGCTTGCATCAACTGTTTCTAGCGACGGTGTGGAGGTACGGGTGAAGAGTTCTCCGTCGATCGAAGCGAGAAATGTTGTCTGACGGGTGATTCCAGAAACATGTAGCCAGAGTCACTGAGCACGCCGCAAATGACTTACTATAAGCGTGAGCATCTGGAGTCGTTGCATCCAGGCTGCTACAAATGCTGAATTATCTCGAGTCATGACGCAGACTTTCTCATCGCGTTGGCCATCTGACATATTTCTCAGCATTCTGTTGGATTAATAGAATGTTATCAAATGCATACCGTGATATGCGCGCTGGTTAGAAGGTCCAGGATCTGCTCGTTCGACGTCTTCATCCATGTTCGGCTGACCTGCCATGACCTGCAGCGTTGTACGCGTATTCACAGATCAGCGGGCGTATCTCAGAACCGAGCGCCTGGAGCCTGTCCAATAAGCAGATGATGACCTGGCCACAAGAGTCCTCACAAGCCTGCTGAGTATCCACTAAGGATCTTGAGCTGACATGAGTTTTCGAACACACCTCTTATATTCGTTGAGGCGAACGCTTCACCAACAGCAAGGAATCGATTGGGAAAAGTGCGATGGGTCGCGCCACTGATGTCTTGGCGCCCAGGTTACCGAAATAGACTAATTCTGGAGGTGAAGCAAGTTTCGACGCGATGGTGGCCTACGGATCACGAAGATGCAGTAGATGACCAGTAAGTAAGGACAGTATCAGCCGCCAGTGATGTATACTTGTCATCCATCGATGGCGCGTTGCTGGTAAGAATAACGAAGAAGACTCTATTTGGCTGGACTTCAGTTCCAGTTCGGAACAAGTTCGGAAGGTACTAAGTATTAGTATCATAGCATGTGAATGGCGATGATCTGAATCACCGGCATCAGTCATGTGCATGATGCATGATCTCCAGCCACGGAACATTCGATATGGCTATTAGTTGTAGCGGACCCTATGCACGGTGCATCGCGGTCATATCTGCTCATGCCAGGCTGAGTAGATTAAGAACGCGTGCAGTTTGTTGGAACGGGTCGCTACATAACGGTCGATCAACGCAGGCGTATACTAAACTTGAAAGTAGATCAATAGTCCAACTTAGCCCAGATGACCAGATTTCAAGCAGCATTGTCCGCTCGGGGGACATCACCGGTGCGCTCCGCCCGTTCGCCATCATTGCTGTGATTTCTCGGTGGATCCACTCGACGATACCATGGCCAGTCAAGCAGCACTGTCTCCTTGATAATACGAGGGATGCGAAGGTACAGGAATGGTGGAACAGGAATGAGGATCGATGTACGCGCAAGGTACTCCTGGTATGCCACCCAAGGGCTTGGTACAGGAGGCAATTCTGGAAGGGACTCAAAACCGTGGGAAGTCGGGTTCACCGCATCGACAGGCGAAGTGTTGTGGGCAGGGGAAGCGTTTACTGTTGGAGCGGTTCCAGGATTGTGTTGTGCGCCATTCGCAGGCGGTGTATCGTCTTGAGAGAGCATCTGAAACTTTCGCGCCATAGAACGTTCTGCTGGAGGGATACCTGACGCAAAGAGGAGTAGACTGGACTTTTTTAGTCGGCATGAGGAAAATAGTAGACATAAATTTTCACATCATTGTCAAGATCGGGGACACGACGGCGCCAAACAGCGCTGACTTTGCAGAGTTACTGAGGCCTGATGCGCTAGAAGTTGCCGGAGAAATTGAGATGATCCAGATGCCCCACCAGCAAAGAATTCTGTGGTTTGTCAGTACAGGTAGAGAAAATAGAGGAGCAGTGGACATGCTCTCCAAAGTAAGCGGGATGCCGAGAATATCGCCAAAGACCTGTCTGTCACCAAGCTCAGCGTCGGCTGCAAAACTTTGCCATTCTAGACCAAATACCTACGTCCATGATGATCTCCGGTGGAGGACCCATTGACTTGAACAAGTACTAACACAACTAGTCAGTGGGCACGAATAATGACAGCACTGAGGAAATGAGACCTTCTGCAAGTCTGCCACGACTTCAATAATCCAGCCGATCCCCCATACAATGATGCCGGCGATATCACGCGATGTCCCGAAATCCGGGTGGCAGACGTGCGTGCGTGCGTCAAAACCAACAGTAGAGGGAGAGTTGAGGATGGTGATGGGAAGCGAAACAACCCAGACCTAGAACGACATCAACAAATGATCGAGGAGGGACGGAAGGAGAGCAAGACGCACCCAAACAATTTGACCTACGAGGGAGATAAGCAAACACATTCTCATTTCCATTTTCACTAGAAATGCGAGAAAAGCCCACCTATCCAAAACCCTACGATACAGTGCTCAGTCACAGCAGATGATATGTTTAGGAATACGCACCAAAGACCTTTCCGAAGTTCTCCCGAATACCGTCAAACCTGGCATCACGTCCTCTATTCAAAACGCGAAGTAACAAGAAACCTTGCAACACACGTTATCGATAAACCAAGACGGCGGAAATTTGACCTACCTGCAAGCCGCGCCGCCCATATCATCACGAAGAAACTAGCCGCAACATTTCGACCACAGAATGTGTTACCCAGGAGGAGAGTCATCAACGCTGTAACACGAAACCCGCCATAACTCTAGTCGGATGCAAGTTCTGTGACATGGCCTGCCCACATACCAAGGATCAAAAAGTTTACGCCTATTCGCATCCTCTAAGTGAGTGGCTGAGTAGGGTTTCAGATAGACGCTGCACGCACCACCGGCAAAGTCAATAATCTTGTCGGTCTTGAGCTTCCACGAAACGGAAAATGCGATGAGCTGGCATGCGATGGTGACAAGAAGGGTGATTCCGAGGTAGTATTGGTCGAGGACATGGACCGGTGCCATCTTTGCTAGGAGATGAGAGGAATTATGGGAAGACGAGATATCGTTCGTATCTTATCATATCGAGCAGAGGATGTCAGCCGCAGCGTAGAACTACTAGTAGTAGAACTGGCAATTGAGTGACTATTAGTCGTCATGTGTCTTGAATAAGACCGACCGTGACGTAACGTTCGGCTGCGCTTCCACAGGGAGTCTGATTTGCCTTACGTAAGTCCTTACTAGTAAGTTACCGCACACACTCCTCAACTTATCCTTGCCCGCAGAATCTAGATATATTAAATATATTGGCGTCACTCTGTCCATATGGGAAATTTAAACGACGGGAACAGCGGGCAGTGGGGTACAGAACGACTATTTTGAGACGGCAACGGCAGGATTCAGACAGCGAAAACGAAACAAGGCAACAGCTCTCCTCTCAACAAGCCTGATCAATATCAAGCAGGGTCTCATCAACCACGCACATTGAAATTGATCTGCGGCACTCTTGTTGGGCTTGTTTCGCTAGCCGCGGGGGGAGGATCCATTGTTTATCCGCGACCCTGTGGTTCTGCCTACACTCTCTGCCTGAAATCTACCAAGCACAACCATTCAGATAGAACTGCTGAGTGCTTCTATTTTCAGGACACAAAAGCAAGCCGTATTCCTGCCGCCAGTATCAGATATTATTCGAGAACCCCCTTGACGCATCCCCTATTACCTAGCGCAAGCCATGCGTTTCTCATTCCTCCGCGCTGCTGTTCCCGCTTTGACAACATCTATTCTGTCAGTGCATGCGTAAGTGCACAAGGGCTTTGCGACAGCACCGCAGATTGCTGCACAGGTCTCACTTGTGAGACGCATTTGGCTACAGTGAGTCGTTCGGTTTGCATCCGGGATTCAACCCCATGACTCACTCTTTGCGCCTTGTACTAATAGAATTTCGTTCACAGCAGCTGCAAGTAACCATCTCCTGATGAGCTTGGCAGACAGAGCATGTCGCGACAGTGAGTCGTGTTTCTGCTTTCGCGTTGGTACGATGATCGATCGCACGATATGTAGTTCGTTGCGGAATCGATCAATATGCTTACTTCTGTACAAAGTTCCCTGCTGCCTCGACGAGACTCTTGAATAACATTAGAAATCTTCCCGTACGAATTCTGTCATTCAAATATCCATGTCTCGACTTGCGTACATTTTTGGATGATGCACAAGACAACCAGTGTATTCAGTCCGACATCGAAGTGCGTGTGCGTACATGTCCTTGAAGATCGTTCAAAAAGAAGAAGGGGCTAGTGTCGAGGACACTCGAACTTTGCCATTAAGATTCTGCTGGACACTGTTCTTCCTAAGCCACTTGATGAGTGCGAATAAATAGAGGAGCGTCTCAAACACGATGTACATGACACATGTAACCTCATTTTCCTCCTATCCTCAGCTGGTATGGATTGATGTTAAGTGGATTGAAACAATACTATTTGAAGTTTACTATTCGGGATTAATCCTTGATAACAAGATGAAAATACATCTGCCTTGCAAATTGTCAAAAGAAATGCACCCGCAAATCTCCTAGGTTGGCTGTTTTGTCAAACTTTTACAGTAGTTTACGTGCGCATTGCTAATTTTTTTTGTCGAATTCAGTACTATGTAGTGCAAGATCAGAGTTGTCGTATTTTGGTCGGGGTTTGTTGTCCATACTGCGGTCATAAAAGATTGACATCGAAATGAATTGAATCCAAGGATGAACCAACATGTGGCCGCTCGTCCGTTGTACTCATGCAAACCCCCATGGGTAGCCTCCACGGATGCTTCTATCGAGGCGCTAGCAGCGAGGCCAATTGCGGATCAAAATTGAAGTGCAGCGTTAAAGATGGCGCCAGCTGTGCCAGTCATAGATGAAGGCGCAGCCTGGAAAATAGCAATGATGTGAAGCAATCAAACCGTGATCAAAAAAGCATGAAGATTTGGAACTTACATCGTAAGTCCGAACGTGAACATGCTTCCTGCGGTTCCCAGTGAAAAAGATGGGAACACATACGGCCAATAATTCTCAGGCTTCCCCCATTCGGCGCCAGCAATACAGTAGCGACCATGCACAGTGACAGACCGGTGAGAATAAGCCACTTCGGACTGAAGATGCGAGAAAGTGATCCGGTGAAAAAACTCAAAACGAAGGCCACGGTACCGAGCGGCAACCCAGCGAGGAAATATAGTTTAATGATTAGCGACATGGAGTGACCGTGAGGTCCTTACATATATACGGCCGTCGATATTACCGACCAGTTAAACACATTTTGCCACATGGTGCTAAACATCGTCATCATCGTGTTCCACCAGAAGTATGGCAAGAGTGCAACGGCGAACAGAACGGAGAAGTTTTTATAAAACCACGTCCGGGGTGGTCTGGTACAAAGTCAGCCGATGGTGTGTGCGCGAGAATTCCCGACAAATACATTGCAGCTGTTCCCACAGGCAAGAGTGTTTCCCAGTAGAAAAACCCAGCCACCGGTAAAGTTGGTACGATCAGGAGGACCAACACCATTGGGGATTTCCAACCCTCAGTTGAACCGGATGTCACAGTGAAGATGAATAAGATGAAGGCAACTATAGGGCTCGTGAGAGATGCAAAGAGGAGTGCCTGAAAGGTTCATACCGGTTAGAATACCTACGCCGACTAAATCCAGTGATTTCCATTTTGCGCCTTCAGTCTCTGCAGTCTCTGCAATGTGTGACGGTATAATAAAAATACAAACTAGAGCCACCGGAAAAGCCGCGCAGGCTACAAACCAGAAGACCCAGTGGAAAGATACCCATTGGACAAACATTGCACCAAGCATGAGACCACTAACTATGTAAAGGAACCATGAAGCTCGCCATGCATAACCAGATATGCGGGATGCTCACCGGCAGCGATCGCACCACAGCCTACAAATATGCCTATTGCCCAAGCTTGTTCGAGCGGATCGGGAAATACCTTGACGAGGAGTGCAAGGGCAGAGGTAATCGTCGTTGAAGAAACTGGTCTTCGTCAGCCAGAACAAACACATTGGCGAATGTTGGTCGGATGCTCGCCTATTCCAGTGAGCGCTCTGAGAATGATCAACGGAATTTTGGTATCGATAAATCCGGCACACAGTGAGAGGGCACCAAGGTTAGACAGTTTCTGTTAGCCTGTCAACACACCGTCTAACACCAGTAGTATAAGCACTGACTTGGATTGTATACGTCACTGACACGGCTACTCTAAAACAATACGTTGAATCGAGGATCGGCATTAACGATATGATCACGCACGATGAGCAGGAATGATGAAAAAGTCAACCGGGATGAGATAAACATCCAAGTAGATATCCAAGTAGATTAGGTTTCAGTCATGTCCGTGGATATATCGAGTACCAGGATCGCATCAAAAAGAGCTGTGGTACTGAAGGAATCTAAGAACCGGGCAAGACAGAATATAGCAAGCAAAGCAAGCTTGTGGGCAAGAGAAAGCCTTTTGTGAACGAGCGTATCGGCCACAGGCGGAAGTGGCGGCATCGTGATGAACAGCTGCAGACAAGAAATTGCAGTCAGATAGTTTAGGGGAGTACCAACTGGAGAGTGGTTGGGAACATTCCTGTCTTCAAGTATGACTTTTGTCAACATAGGTATCTTCATGACCAAATTGAACCAGATACGACCCATTCTCAGCGTCGAGATCCTGATCACCGTGGATAGAACCTAGGTACTAGGTACTTATGAGTACATCGCGCGGGAAATTCGACTCGAGGTGTGAAGCTAAGATTAAAATCTCCCTCGTCAGTTTTCCCGCAGGGCTTTCCAGGCTTTCCGGCCGAAACATGAGTCCAAACCCTCGATACCCTGGAACGAGCTGGAACGAGTATGTGGTGCCAGCTTCGTTCGGTTCCGGCACGAGGTAAGATTCATGCCCGAGCAGCACCAAAGCCCCCGACACCATTGCTTATAGAACAAGGAATCAATATTCAGGGATGATTACGAGTTTGATACTTTTTACAAGGACCCAATCCTACTCACATGTACGCCTTTTTCTTTTCTTGCCTTGTCCTTATCGACGCACCTTAGCATTCTTCATGGATTCATCACCGCTTATTCTCTTGCATCTATGTGGAAGTAAACTCGAGGCGTTGATAGTGTGCGAAACACAACGAGCGCACACGAATGCACGCAATGACATAGTACAACTGGAAGTATGAGTGCATGTCGTAGAGGGCCCCAATAAATGATGGGAAATTCATAGTTTTACAATCAGTTGAAGACAGACAAGTAACAGCAATTTTTACCTGAATTTCGTCTTCTCTTCTAGTGGGTGAATTGTGGGCGCGAGGAGGCATGCAAGAGGTACATATGTCGAACATGTACCAATGGAAAGGGGAGCAAGGGACCAGTTTGCGGTATGGCACGAACACAAGTGCCAGGGGAAAAGGTGCTCGTAGCAGTGATACAAATGGTGCAGCAAGCATGAGAGCTTGAACGCAAGCGGTGCCAAGAAAAATATGAAAGCATCCATGCGCCGAGGGCATGCAGCAAGCAGCAGTGTGTGGCACGGAGGACGAGCACGATGTGCAGTATCGAGTGACAGGCTTAGAGTATACTATTTCTTGCATTAGGAGGTTTCTGAGGTCTCGCCATGAATACGTGGAATACTGCTGGACTAAGCTGAAACCCAGGTAACACTGATCACCGAGGTGCGATGTCCATGGGAAGGCCACATCTTTGCTGACCGCAGCGCTTTTTTCTCCTTCAAGTTACTCGGACCCGTCCCTTGGCAAGTCAGCAGTGTCCGCATAGTGTCCGATGCAGCGAGAGTGCCAGTTGATCTCAGGTGTCAGGCACTATCTCTTGCACTGACTCTACCCTTTGTGCAACGTCATGAGAATTTCTCAAAAACTCGCCAGCACATGCAGAAAGTGTAAGAAAACAAGTTGTCTGGGGAGGACGATGATGGTCAGAAGCAAGGTATGTATATCCAACTGCGGGCACAAGTAAAACATACTTATTGTGTGTGATTACGTAATTAGTACTGGTTCGTTTTCCAACAGAAAGAATAACCAGCTGCTTCAACACCCTCGGGGGGCGGGAGGTTCTTAGTAGTATTGAACCAACAATAAATCCTCTCGAGTTTAGCATGCGCTAGGTCCTTTCTGTTCGTCTTGTTGTGTTCCCGTGTATGCACCGGGGGCCGCTTCAACATTAATCTCGAGCCCTTTTGCAGTTTGCTGGTGCGATGACGGTCCTCCGCTACTTCCGTTCAACGTTCGACTGTCATGGTGTGGTGACTTACTTCAATGCTTCCTATTTTTCTGTTGGAAGCTGAAGCGCTCATACCGTGTCAATGCATAGATAAATTCATGTCTTATCTTTCCATCATGTGATCATTTCGCTGTCTGAGCGGCTGAAAGTATTATGGGGGGCCAACATCACGATCACGTGTGCCAACGGTTGATACTGTAAGTAGTTGGACGAGATCCTACGAGATCTGATGTTTACGCTGATGGCAACATTGGAACGCCGTGAAGGTCGCATTGTTTCCCTACTATGGACGACAATCCCGTCGATGGATTGCACCAAGTGTTTGGGAGAACCTTGTGTAGTTCATGGAGAACTCGTGCATGCCATTATTGTCACATGAGAACAGCATCACTTCTCGTAGATGGGCCGTCAATGCGAACGTGCGTTATGTAGAGTTTCATTCCACATGCTGCCATTTTGTGTTTAAAATATCATCGTAAAGGCCGCATATAAAATCCTGCGTACCGAACCCAGTGTAGCGAAGAAAGGCAGTTCGCCACGATGCTCCCCTTTTCGAGGTTGTCTGGTTTCATATTACTGGCTTCCTATCAAGCGCGAGCGAGCGTGATCAGCACTACGGTGTACACTGTTCCGGGTGCCTTTCCGACTTCGATATATGGGACGTATTGGAATGATCCTACTGCTACTTCGGCGCAGCCTCAGCCTGTTATAACCGATCCCGTGACGGTATGTACATATCTTGTTTCATAATATCTTGAAGATGTCGCTAATTTTATCAACTTGCCAGAATGAGATATTCCCCTATGAGCTGACAGACCCTGCCAACTTCCCGAAGGTTAGTCACCCTTCCCTGCACCAAACCAACAGAATGACACCTCGTTCATCAGAATGATACAGTGGACCCTCACCCCCTTCCAATGACAGCGACACCATCGCAGCTTATGGACCAAGCTCTTGCGCAAATTAAAGCAATTGCTGCCAATCCGATTTTTGGCAATGACACTTGTGCACGATGCCAAGCCTCTCTCGCAGTTGGAAAGATGCTCGTGCTTGGGGCTCCCGAACAAGGCCCCTTACTTGCCGAGGCAGTTTGCGAGTATTTCAACTACTCAACAACATGCTACAATGAATATAGTCAGCTTGCGCTCGGTTCAACGTTTTCACAAGTTCTTGCGTTTGCAAACGCTGGCGGATATGACGGCCAGGTATGCTACTTGTACTTCGATTGAGGTAGTATGTACGAACTTCCTCCCCCTTTCAGAACCTCTGTGCGCATTTTTCACTGTGCCCCGTGCCGCCAACTGCTCCGCTCAACACCACTGGCTGGTTCGCAAAACCGAAACCAAACCCGCTGCCGCCCCCGAAACAGCCCAGTGGGCAGCGTCTGAAGGTTCTTCACATTTCTGATATTCACCTCGACCCTCGTGCGTTGTGTTTGATTGAAATCTTAAACCCTACGTGACCACACATTTTTCAGGCTACTCGATAGGCTCTGAGGCTAACTGTTCCTCATACATGTGCTGCCGTGATAATGTCTTCAATGCGGCGAGCCCAGACCAGATCGTACTTCCCGCATCTCGCTTCGGAAATTATTACTGGTAAAATGAATAGTCGACTCTACGAGAAGAAAAAAATTAACATCGTACTCATAGTGATCTTCCAGTGGACTTGATGCTCGCGGCAATGCAAGCCATTGGTCCTCTCACCGGTACGGAAGAGTCTGGCTTTGACTTCACCATCTTCACTGGTGATTTGACTGCGCATGATCCTGACAACGAATACTCAAGGTTCGTTGTCTCCGATTTCATTCAGTTTTACCATGGTAACCTCATGCTGCCTGACAGGGCCTATGTTGAGTACGCCGAGGTACAGTGATCATCCTCCTGTTGGAAGTGAATTTTCATGAGGGTTGTCAGGTCGTGAGCTACAACTTGCTGAAGAAATATGTTGGCCCTGCACCTATCTACGCGACAATCGGAAACCACGACACGTACATGCAGTTCCAGATGATCCCATACACCATGGGCGGTCCTCTCGGGACGCAATTCAACTGGTAAGCCGGAAAGTGTTTAGGTGCGCCAGATGATGACCACTTTCAGGTTGTACGAACACATTTCTTCTATGTGGCAGTATGAAGGCTGGCTTCCTGAAGAGTCGATCGCATATGCTGCAACCCACTACGCTGCATATGCTGTGAAACGCACGGACGGCCTCAAAATCATCTCAATTGATACCAACCTTTGTAGGTTTTCTTTAACAGAAATCTCACATGTCTCTGATTTTTCTCTCCTGGAAGGGTATACGTACGTCTGGGTGGGATTCAGTGCTCTCATGACCCATCTTGATCATTCTTTGCAGTAATAACTACTACAGTTATGTTAACTCTACGGAACCTGATCCGTTCGGTATCTTGCGTTTCCTCACGGATGAGCTGCAGGCTTCCGAGGATGCTGGTGAAAGAGGTTCGTGAAATTGACACATAGAATGATCTGAATAATGATCGTCTTTCAGTCTGGGTTATCGGACATGTATTGAGCGGATGGGACGGAACCCAAGCACAGGTCAATCCGAGTAATCTCTGTACGTGAGTTCATGCTAGTGTTGTACTCAGCATTTCTAACATCAATTCGCATGGAGTCTACCAAATGTATGTTTCTCAATTCTCGAAGGGGAATGAAAGTTATTTACGCATACTTTAGTGTTGACCGCTACTCGCCTCATGTCATTTCCAGTGAGCTCGTGCCATTCAGATTGGTTGACCTTTATCGTAACAGTTTCATGATCAGATATCTTCTTTGGCCACACTCACGAGGACCAGCTTTCCGTATGTCTTTTGATGTTGACCTGATTGGTGCTAACTATCCACAGATCTTCTACGCAAACAACGGCACAGTCATGAATTCCGAGACTGCGTTGGCTGCATCTTGGGTAAGAAGTCAAGAAAACCATTTTGAACGTCTATGAAATTTATCATTCAGGTCATGCCATCGCTCACCCCCTTGACGAACCTCAACTCTGGATTCCGTTTCTACGAAGTCGATTCTGCTGTAAGTTTTCTTTCATCTTTAATTTTACTCAGAGGACTTATGCTTGATTAGACTTTCGACATCCTGGATGCATATACGTAGGCGGCAATATTGAGCGTAGATGGACTGTGACTCACACATTCAAACATTGCAGCTATATCAGCGACGTGAACGAGTTCCCGGCATTGGACAATCAGACTGAGGTCGGCCCAACGTACTATCTAGAGTACAGTACTCGCGATGCATACGGGGGCAATATCACTTGGGGCGCAAACGACCCTCTCAACGCAACATGGTGGCACCTTGTTACTGACCGTTTGTCTCTTTTCCCCCATCTCTTTGGGCCGACCGTAATGATTATTTTTGTCACAGAAATGCTGATCGATCCTGCTCTAGTCCAGGTGATACCCAAAACAATGTTTGCGACGATCGTTGGACTGACTTGGCATGACAGACATATCACACCTACCAATCAAAGAGCTCTATCGCAAGCCTGAACTGCACTGGGGAATGCATCTCTGCTAAGACCTGCTACATGCGCAGCGGTTCGAGTAGTCTTGCATACCAAAATTGTCCTGCTGGATACTCTTCGACACAGTGAAAGAGTACGATGATTAGATGTATAGTTGCAGTAACTTGATGATGGTGATGATGCTAATTGGTCGTGCCCAAGCTGGGTGCGCTTTAGTTGGTATCAATCGCATTAAGTTAATCCTTACGGTGACTTTAGCAAATACTTGACCTCTGCTCGTCAATTTCAAAATTTCTGCACTTCCGAGCAAATATGGTGGCGTTATAGTGTAGTGGTTATCACTCGGGATTTTGACGTATGCAGTTCTTGCGGGTCTTCCCGAAACCCAGGTTCGAACCCTGGTAACGCCTCGCTTTTTGCTACTTAAGTCCATGTACCTGAGCAACTGAGTGAATACTTTCCAGCCTTCCCTCATCCTTCCGATGGAAGGAAGGCAACCGTCCTTTGCGCGTAAGTGTATGTCTGTTCAGAACCGAATATTCATATCCAGACCGCCTCGTCAAGACCCTGATTCCACTGGAAACAAGTCCTAGTTATCAGTCAATTTTCTAATGTTGACTCTCATCGCTCGACAGTCAGCGAGTATCCAGGGCGAGCAGTCCTGCTTTGCTCATTATTGATCTTGTGCTCTACAACATCACTAGAAATGCCACATCCTTCTTCTCTCTCATTTGGCAAGCTCAAGACTGGTAAAAACCAGCAACGACATCGCAAAACCCGCGGTGCAACCACTGAACCCTCGCCTATCAAACTTGGCTACATTTTCAAGTCTATCAGGCACCGTCGTCTGAAGGGAAAGGTCGCGATGGAGCAGCAGACTACTTCACCCCAATCACCTCATCTTGAAGCTGTTATGAGCTTGTTACCTGCATCTGAGCAGCAACCCTACGAATGGAACACCGACTCTTTGAGTCTCCTTCCAGGAGTCAATAACACGCGCATTGTCTCAGAATCTGCTAGCCTGCCTTCCACCGCCGAACAGAGCATAGCTTCATCCGAAGAGTCATCACATCACATCTTTCATATGCGCCCTTCAAAGACTACTTCAGCTCTTCTCCCGAAGACCCCTGTAGACCCGTTCGCAGACGCCTCTGACACATTTCCTGCTTTAGAATCATCTCCGTCTATGTTTGACCTGCGTTCTCATTCGGCGGGCGATTACATCATGCGTCAGCTTGGCAAAACCTTGGAAAAGCTCTCGCTAGGCGAGGATCAGTACGCTAGGCTTGAGGAGGACGTCCTCTCAATCAGATCCCTGAATAGGCGATGCACTGTGCCAGAAACGGTCCCGATTGTGATGTCTGGTTCCCAGGGCTCCCCAACCTCTTCTGACATGATCGTCTCTCCTGCTCCCCATTGTCCCCCAAAGTTCAAAGACTCTTTTGCATCTGGATACCTTGTAAATTTGAAACAACAGCTACAGGAGAAGGGATGGACGTGTAAATTTGCGCGTTCCACATCAGCCAAAGAGCACGTCGCCGCCGCACCCACCATACTCATCACGTCCGTTGGCGCGAAGCATCCCAGGCCACTACGTTCCCCGATCGGCCTTTTCGGACCAGCAAGCCACAGTATCGACGATCCTGCGCTTCAACCGCTGCCGCCAGCCAGTTTCCCGTATCTTGATGACCCATTTATCGCGGACCCATTCGCATACAGTCATCCTTCTAAATTTTGCCTACCCACGCTGCCTTCAACTTGTTCAATTTCTGAGGATACAGGAGAAGTCGCTCACTCTGCTTGGTTTCTGGCCGAGACGCCCACTCATGCACGTCTTGAACTCTTCCCTGCTAGTGGACAGGACTTCGCGACAGCCCTGACTACCACCATCACGAATCCATTTGATCTTCCACCTTTCTCTATACCTTTCCTGAAATAAGGCCTTCACAGCGCGTCGTTTGGTGATCACGACGCTTGAAGTGATTCCGCGAGTTGCGACACGAGGAGTTGTCTGATTTGTCATTGTCATAGTCGTAATCCACTGCCATAATAATCCAGTAGGTTGTGTCTCTATTCATTCCTGGGGTCCCTACGCATTCTATACTAGGCTACTTCTTCCCTCTAGATGGTACGAAATTGGCTAGTAGTCGTAAGTATCACAGTAAATACTGGAGTGTTTTTGGAAGTGTTTATACGATGTTTGGCAAGGCCTTCCGTTTTCAACACGAACAAACAACTGCGAAAGGCAATTAAGCTTGGGGACTAGGGTTGAAGTTGCCAGCCGTTCAACGTTGAACCTCTAGCATGTCCAGACGCGTTGTAGTTTTCTCGGAACCTCGCATGGTTGTGAAAATTCTGGGCTAATCAGCAAACTTGTCGATAGTTAGGTACTAGCGGACTTCGAAACCTCGAACGTCACACAAATAGACGTACACAACGTCTTTGTCGATTGTTTGTTAAATGTCGAACTTTTGAAATCAACGGCATCCCTTCGAAGTTCAGCTTCATGGTCTTCTTGCGATACAGTTTGTTAGCCCTTCTCAAACTATTCCAATGGGCTCCTTTTCTCGTGACCCTGGATCCTCTCAGTTCTAGTATCCGGTGCATCGACGGAGATTCTAAAATCCTCGAGAGGCAGAACTTCCTGGGGCCAAGTCCGCCAGCAAACTATCACCTCGCCGGGTTCACCTCAAATAATAGAAGCAGCCACAGGCCTACTCTCAACCACAATTTCCCTCCGTCATCCTCTGCTTTAACCTATGCACTCTTGGTTTCCCAGCACAAACACTATTTTTCCAACTTCGTGGATTCTCTGGGTCAGGTCGTGCGCGAGATTGTGGTTATCTCTACTAACTTTTATATCAGTTTTGCTATATTCCGAACAGTTGATTTATTTCAACAGTGGCTTTCGCAGCCTCCTGGTCTTGGCCGCGCTCAGTCTTGGTCTTCTATGTTTCTATTCTATTACATCAATTCGCCTCCCGCCTCAAAGAAATATTCGCCTACTGGCCCCTTCATGGCGCAGCACTTTTCATGGTGTTAGGCGATCCCTAATCTTGGCGACTCCGCGCGAATCATCTGGGATCGGCGAATCCACAGATAGGATCGAGAGCGTGTGCGCTACTCTCAACCAAGAAGCGTATCACAACGAACTAGGTTCACTTGCCACACAACGAGGCACTCTGCGAGTTCGCAAAAAACACACCTTACATGACGATCTTGACAGTCCCGAAATTCAGGGTACAGCCTCAGACCTACATAACACTCGATTTGTACTGCCACATGAAACGGGTGACGATCGTAGCGATACCGAAAGCACAGTGAATCAAGAGCTTGGGTCCTGCCACTCCCTGAACTTCTCACCCTCCCTCAAATTGTTGAGCCCTACGGATTTTAAACTTGTCGCCCATAATGCTAAGCCTTCAGATTCACTTACATCCCCGCGCCTGGTGCATCGTGTCCGCAACTCTCCACCACTGGCTGAGGCTGTATTACATGAGAAAGCAAGAACGAGCAATGCGCGTCGGTCAGCTCGCAAGCGAGATGGTGCACCTCACGACATCAACCTTCAAACTATTACATCTGCAAGGCCCAATCACGGCGGACCTCTTTCTGTCTCAAGTATCCAATCATCTTTTTCACCGATGGTTCCTCAAAAGCGAAGTTGGTATCGCAGGGCTTCGGACAGTTCAGATCTTGAGGAAAGCGGTGATTCAAGTTTCGAAGAAGGGCCTTTCGACAGCGAGTCTTCAGGGGATCGATTCGCCCTCGGAATATCTATGCCACTATCCAAGAACAAGAACAAAAAGCACGATGTATTACATCTTCCACCATCAACCTCCAGACGCGATGGTATGCTAGAGCACAATTCTCTGTGTTGTACCACGGGAGCGGACACCGCTCTTCCTTGTCATCCAATACCCACAGCTACACAATTCGATACGCACAGTCGGAGCGCCAGCACGCCGGTCCCTTCTAGCAGAAGCAACTCATCAAATAAATTTGTCGTCACCGAGGTCGAACGGGATGACAGTCCGTCAAGTGGATCAGAACGCAAATTTGACGGGCCGGATTCCTTCTGGGAAGCAGCCGTGCAAGAAAGATTGAGGGTTACCGCTACTTTTACGACTCTGGAGCCGCTCAAACCGAAGGGGGCCAGAACTGTGCCGGTTGACCCGCCTCAAACTACCACCGCCGATGGTGACCGGCCGAACAGAAGGCTTTCCAGCGCGTCTGCAGCCTACTCGCCCCCTTGGACGACTGTTATGCAAAAGACACCTTGCTCTTACAGTTCACCACAAACGCTCGATTCCCGTGAGACGCACGATCAGCGCTTTGACGATGATCTCGTACCAAAGCCGGGGACACCAGGGTTGGCCTCCAATCAAGCTGAAAGGTATGTTGACCTGAAATTCCGTTATCGTCGTTCTGTGTTGAACGTTGATGCAGCCAAGTGCACTTCCCTGGATTGACCTTACGCTCCGGTGCGTATGCCAAGTACGTTCCTCCGCAACGGCGTGTGCCTGGTGAGCTCGTCTACACCGTCCCACAACGGATGTCACCCATGCTACATCGATCCGAGCGCATGAAACTTGGATCTTCGTCGCCTAAGCTGGAGAAGGGATCTTGTGCGTCTACCTTGTCTCCTTGGAGCCCGTTCGCACAACACTCCCCAACTTCAGAAGCAATCGCGTGGAAGCGCGGCGCGCTCTTCTTGCCCAATCCTCCACCAGATGAATTCGCAAATATCGACGAAGCGGGAAACGAGAAATCGTGGTATGCGAGAGCAAATTGGAAGACGCTAAACCCGGATGACTGGCTTTCAGGCTCCGTTGCCGAGAAGCACGCCACAGGGAAGTGCATGGTGAAAGATAGTGAAAAAGGTTGTCAACTGAACACCCGCACCCTTCCGCAAAAGCACTGCCATGACCTATGGAAGAACGGTCACCAACGATGTGAAACGTTCGGAACGTGACGAAGAAGGCCTTTTTGATTCTTTCCCCTGGAATATTTGACGGTTGCTGGTCCTGTCAGTTTTCGCTACATGTTTGATTTGTCCTTGCAATGTCCTTGGTAATTTTGATCGTTGTGCACTCGTTCTGTATCATGGTGGCATTTGGCTGTGAAGTACTCATGTCCAGGCGGTCCCAGGGCTCAGGGCTGCAGGAATTTTGACAGCACTCAGGGTCCTGCGAGACCTTCAGCTTATGGGAATGGCATCGATGAACACTTTGAACTTCAATTCAGTTGCAAGTTTCATGTGATTACATGCAAGTATCCAATCAACATGTTCTGTGGAGAACTTTCGATATGGCTACTATCGTGTGACTTCAGAACTGAAATTCTGTGGAACCGAGTGCTCGTCCAAAAGTGAAATGCTCTGGCGATACCAGCTGATACCAGGTGTTTCTTGGGTTCACAGCCAGATTGATTTGATGGTATCAAGGCCTTGACGTGAATGCTATGTAAAAGCATACGATAGGATTAGTGCACCCAGCAGGTACCGGCGGACCAAAAGCACACACCCACTTAGATCATGGCAGAATCAAGTGGGGATTCGCTGTCGCTTATCGTCATCTTGGCCACTTCACCGTCCGCATCTCGGATCTCCACCTCTATATCCCGCGAAGTTTCCACGGGGCCATCTTCTTTGCTATCATTGACGTCATGGCTACTTGTTTCATCGAGTTTCATCTCCTGTACAAGCCACCTTGCGCCCTCATCCCACCCAATCATCTCGGCTTCACCCAGGGGCGATATTCCGGCGGTATTTTTGATATCAATCAGATCAACGCCTGGTCCCCCAGTACAGTGAACCAGCTTCTGCGCTACTTCGAGATGCTGGTTCAGTGCTGCCCAGTGCAAGGCAGTCGAGCCAGCACTATTTTGTGCAGACAGGATGGAAGGGGAGATAAGGGGAAGAAGATAATTCAGCACGTCTACAAGATACCTTTCACGAATCAATCTTGATAGGAACGTGATACAGTGAGATCGCGTCTCACCTATGTGTCCATTACCGCATGTCATGTGTAGCACAGTGTTTCCGTTGTCATCTCGGACGCTGGAGAGGGCTTCTGGGCCGAATTTTGTTACAAAATCTTGGATTTCGTCGAGATCGTCGTATCGACATGAGAGGAGGAGATTTTCCTTGTCATCGTCTGTGGGCAGCATCGTGACAGTTTAAAAAGACACTGAAAATATATATCTTCATCTACACTAAGACCGAGGCCGGTCCAATCGGTAATACTGGTTCGTTTACAATTGGTAAGCGAGACTATGCTACTTACCCCAGAATCCCAACATCAACGCGACGAAAAATGCTAGGTTACCGAGCGCTCAGGACTAGTATCAGCACTGACTGTTTATCAATCGATGAAGAAGTACTAGTAAACAATTTTCCATCACCGGTTCGATCTTGCCCAACTGACCCGGCACAGGATAACCGCCTTCATCATACTTAGATGCTGTGTTGATAGCAAATAATACCCCCGGCTCCTCGCAGGTAACACAAACTTAGCACTTCTTTAGCACCTGTTCGAGTCCCGACTAGGCCCACTCACCATGTGCTCCTGGACCTATAGTCACCTCATCTCGCGGTTAGCCGGAACGTGCCCCAAGGGGCGTTAACGGCATGATATGAATGTATCCGTTTCTCGAACATGTTATCTTCCTCTCAAACAGACCCACTTCTGTTTCACGATCCTTACCCCGTCGGGTGGAATGTGAGAGGGACCCTCTACTTATGCGCTAGCCGATCTATAACAATCGCGACTAGAGCATTTATCATAGCTTCACACAAGTGAGCCCCGAGCTCGCATCTGAACTCTTCTCTTTCCCTCGTCATTCTCCTTTGCTCGCTTCTGCACCATGGCCCACATGAGTCCAGCCGTCAACCTTGTATGGGCAACACTTACAATCATGGTCTGTTCTTTAGATGTTCGATGGAGAAAATACTGAGCGTTGTGGGATTTAGTTTGAGTTCTTCTTAATTTATCATCTTTGGTCCTTTGACCGTTTTAAAAGCCTGAAGTTAATAGAATCTCTCATACATGATCTATAAGTCTCTGAAGTACATTTCCATAGGTGGAACCATGGACAGTATTCTGGGCCATTTAAGCGGGTCATGACGGTGCGTCACAGTTTCGCCTTCACTTCACATATCATACCGATCTGATACAATTTCACAGTACTCCTATTTAACCTCCATTCCGTTAATCATAATTTACGCTGTTGGTTTCACCATTATCAAGTACAGCTATGGTTTTACTGTTATTCCTGGGTTGGGCAGTGAGTGAGCCCAAATGGCGATTTTGACGTTTCCTGCTTACGCCAGTTTGTCAAAGTCACACCCACTCCATACGAGCTTTGGAGTGACAGCGCACGAAGCGCCATCCTCCCACTGTACCTGTGTTTTTCAGTCGCCTGGGGACTAGAGACGTGAGTATGCCCAACGCATATTCGCCAACGTCGGCTAACGTTTTGGCTCAGGGTAACACACCTAGAAGGTTCATTTTCACTGCTTTGCATCTTAGCTGAAATTGAATTCACGTCCCTTAGAGTTATGCTTTTGGCTTTTCCTTGTCCATTCTAGCTCTGGGAAACAAGATTGGTTCCGAAGCCTATACTTCAAGACATGGGCGATCGGTTCTGGTATCGCAGTCATTGGTATGCCCCTTGTGACGACATTCACACGGCATGACCCATACAAGGTCTGTCGTATGCATATATCTGAACTAGACGCTGATAACCTTCTAGTGCGAATCTTACACATTCTTGGCTGGGAGTCTCGGAAGCTTGTCTCTAACAATATGGTTTCTCCCGATTTTATGGGCATTTCCCACATTCCTAGAGAGTTTGGTTAATTCATTCCGATAGTCAAGGAGATGAGCCAGTCTGACCATTTCCTTTCAGAAACAAGCCGATGTTGATATGAATACGATAGCTCGACTCACAAAGTTTCACGAGCTTAACGTAAGTTTTGCGCAGATGCACTATTGTTGCTCAACTAATGCGTGGTATACGGAAGTGCATCCGGATCCTCTTCCGTTTCCTCTTCACGGTGCCGTTGGTGATCTTGGCCATTGATGGTGTCAGACCGCATCAGCACATAAATGATAAGATGTGCGCTCGTCATGCCCAAGTGTCTGAAATATACTAACTACATGATTTAGGTTTCCGACTGGTATGCAACTTCACCGCGCTCGGCAGGTTTGAATCATTAATCCCTCGATTAGACTTATTGGGAATGATTGCGGTTATAGGCTGTGTCGTATCCTCTGGAATTACTCTTGTCGTGCGTCATTTATCGGTTCTTGTTGAGTTATTTGATTCAAACTGCGAGCTTCAGATATTCTTCCCTCGTTCAATCAAGGGAGAAATTTCTAGCAGGGAGGCAGCTCGCGAGCGCCATCAACTTTCTAAGTCAAAAACATTCAGTGAAAATCATATCAATGGGCAACGAAGAGGTCAACATATGTCCGCATATGAATTGCCTCGCTATGAGGCAGAAGATCTTGACTTATACACTTTCCGCCCGACGCAGAACATTGTGATCGATGATATAGAGGACGAGGAAAATCCAAAATACGGGCCGCGTGATGTGTCACCTTCACTAAGTCTGCAGCCGAACCGCAGAACGAAGGATGGGGATATACAGCTAGGAACTGTCTTCACTCTTACGGACGATGCTCTATCGAGACATAACACAGCTCTGCGGAAGTCGAATGTGCATCACCTTGTACGTAATTGGCGATCACCGCTTGGTAAGGACTCTGGTTATTCCTGTTGCTGTTGATGGATGCTGATGAAGGAGGTAGAAATTGGAGAACCACCACTTTGGCACCGGTGATACCACATTAATAGGCGGCACTAACGAATCATCATTCTTGTGGACTACATTCCTAGCATTACTTACAAGCGCTTAAATTATCTAGGATCTTTTTCAACCAGTGGGGGGAAGGCTTTTGTATGATAGTGAACTACTTATGTGTTGATTCTACTTTTACCTCACTGATATTTCCGCCAGTTGAAAATAAGCCTGGCTCGGAACACAGCCTGGGAGGCATGAGACGAAAGTCGAGACAAAGCATCCAAGACCTGTAAGTGCAAGTTGTTATTCGTGGCGATGTACACTGCAATACCGTAAGTCCTCCCATGGCGTTGGGAATTAAGCACGAGATCTGCTCTAAGTTTTACGATGTCCCCGAGTCCTCAATGGTGCGCGCGGTCATAGCGTTGACAACACATTTAGTGGGCTCAAGTATCAGCACAGTCACGGTGTCGTTGTAATACTTAAAGAGCGTGGGAAGAGTCATGTCAAGATTCATCTTGCAGAAGACTTCAAGAAGACTTCAAGCTTCAGATTTGGAGTTGAGGTTCTCCTTCGAATCCAGCCGAAGTGCTGTCATAGTGACTCCTACTTGTTCAGATGTGGTCGGTAGCGTATCGCCTTCCAACCATGTCAATGCGGCATTCATCCCCTCAATTTCAGCAAACATATCCTCAATGCTCAAGTTTCGATACGGGCACCATGCTGCAAGCAATGGTTTGATTGCGCAGAGTGTCACGCGGAGACACAGGATCATAGGTTAGGGAAGACAGCTGAGATGGCGTTCATGTGCAAGAAGTGCAAGAAGGCCTTCAGGAAGGATATGGCGAACTACGAGGAGAGCGATGAGTTTTGCCCGCACTGCGATAATCACTATGTGAGCAACTTCGCATTCTGAACTGCAGATTTAACAGCTCATTGTACCACTAATAGGTCATCGAGGCCAAAACGCCACAGGCAATGCTTAAAGTTGAGGGCGAAGATGCACGGGTTGATTCACGGTGAAGGTCTCTCCTGAGGAGATGTAGCTCATGACTTGATTGCTCGTTACAGAATGCTCAAGGATGATCGCGCTAGACAAGATCCAGATCGGTCCATCTTTTCAATGGATTTCTCGGATAGAGTAGGATGACGTCTCTCGAGATACCCTTGTGTTCCCTGCTTTCAATATTGTCGCATGCTATCACTGTCGCTGGTGGATTGGGATCATAATCTATCTTATAGGCATAGAGCAATATGATATTCCCTCCACCTGGAGCTGTTGCTTATCCTCTCAGCATCGACTGTGTTCGATAATTGTGGTCGTGCTTCCTCCCCTGTCTCTCGCTAGCGCCTGCTACGTTGTAAGGAGATTTGGGGCGGGATGCCATGATGGTCCGCATGTCACTACATGTACATCATCTATCCGTCTGCTGCCTTCTGTCGAGGTTGGCCCCGCCGTCTTGCGGGGGAGCTCCCCTGACTGTTCCCGTTTCAACTCGAACATTAAAGACCGACTGACGTTCATGCTGGCAGACGGCATTGTCGGCGTGTTCATGACCTGGCAATTATTCCACCCGATCCATATGAGACGGTACTTACTAGTGTATGAACTCACACGACCAGTTCGCCGATCAGTCATTTTGCTGTCTCTAATCACAGTGTATTTACTGCATAGTAGTCTCTTAGCACCTTCTAATATTCCCTTGGGCAGCTTGGCTTTCGAAGGGACTGTCTGGACTCTGCTCCATTAATGGAGTATCATCGATTTACCCTTGATTGGCCCAATATTACTTGTGATCCGGGTCCGAGTCGCACGGTAATTCTTTCAATTGAGTGAAGTTCGGCGACGTACTAATTATCATTCCCGAACGTCCCGCTTCAACGACTTTCTCTAACTAAATATCCTAGTGGAGTGTCACACTGGCAGAACCGACTAGCTTTCATAAAGAGTGGATGGACGAATTGGTAATAACTATGGTCTTGATTTCCGGGTCCTTGTTTGTGATACCGTGTTACAACATGGCATCACAAGTTAATGCACAACTGTAACACAGTGCGGTTCTCGGCCCCTCCGACGCGACTGAAGCAGCCATCTGAAGTTCGAACTTCCTAGGCCTCGTGCATTCTAGAATGCATAGCATCGGTATCACACCCCCGACCGAGGTCGTGCAGGTCACCAAAGGTCACCAAGGATCCGTTCAAGTTGCTCACCAGCTGCGGCCTTCCGGGTCACGATGTGGCGGCAGGTGGCGGCATTTCATTTTACAAAATGAGAGCTTTCTCGTGCGATAATAATCAGACGCTGTTTTGTCCGTGCTCGCTAGTCTTTCTTCCGAATTGTGCATATGAAATAATTTAGAAAATATTTGTGTCGACTTCTCCCTAGGTTACTCGCCATAAGCATAATCATTTTTTCTGTCGGGAGTCACGGGCGGGTTTAAAGAGGGGAAGGGGATGGATTGTTGACAAGATCGTCCGGTCCTCTCACTCTCCCTGGTCATACACCGTCAGCCGGGCCAATCCACCTTTCACCATGAAGTTCAACACGCTTAGTGGTAGTCTCACCCTTGCCTCGCTTGTCGGGTCTGCTCTGGGAGGTGCAGTCTATACTATCAGCGAGAAAGTTATCGGCGAAGGCTTCTACGACTCCTTCGACTTCGAGGCTATCACTGACCCCACCCACGGGCGTGTGTATGTCTATCCTGCACGCAGACAATGTTTTTTTCTTATTGAATGACAGGAACTATGTCAACCGATCGACAGCACAGGAGCTCAACTTAACCTATGCCACGAGCGACACCTTCATCCTGCGCGGAGACGACACCACGGTTTTGAACTCCACCGGCCCAGGCCGGAATTCGGTCAGGATTCGGTCCCACCGCCTGTACACAGAGCACGTTGTTGTGTAAGTGATTCCTCATGGATGTCTCGCTGGCTGATGGTTGTCGAAGATAGTTTCGATATACAACATATGCCAGAAGGATGCGGGTGAACTTTTTTTTGTTCGTATGAGGAGTTCTGTTGCTCACTTATTTTAACATAGAACATGGCCCGTAAGTAGGTGGTACCCATGAACCGAACTTATAGTAACGGACAACAGGCTATCTGGGAAACCAAGGAATCTACTTGGCCTGCCGATGTTTGTGTTCTTTTCCTGCATGCAATAGTTCTATCATCCTGACGTGCATCCCTACACCAGGGTGAAGTCGATATCCTGGAGGGTGCAAACAATGTGGTGCCCAACCAGTCAACACTCCACACTGGTCACAGTTCGTTCTGTATAATTTTTGTAGCGGTCCTATTTTCAATATTGCGCAGACTGTTCCATGCCAAATTCCACCGCCCAGTCAGGGTATGTTTTGATATGTCACTGCACTGAACCGTCCGGCTAAATTCTGACTGTTTAGAACTACGCTGACAACCAACTGTGACGCTACAGGTGAGGCCACACTCATGGCTGATTGCAATCTCGTGCTAAAAATGCAATAGTCGATTACAATGAGGGTTGTGCTGTGCAACTTACTGAAGATCGTAACAGTTTTGGTCCAGGATTCAACAACATTGGCGGAGGATGGTACATTACCACAAACCATTTTTCAATACTCTTGCGGCTTACGGGTTATTCCATAGGTATGCTATGGAACGCACCCTAGACTATATCAAGGTTTGGTTCTGGGAAAGATGCGACGAATCGGCTCCCTTGGACGTCACCACCCGTGCATGGATCATTGACACCGACCAATGGGTGATGGTTTCAGCACCTCTGCTGGATTAGTTGCTCACATATGATTTCAATGCTAGGGAACTCCTAGCGCTTACTTCCCTAACAACACTCAATGTGACCTTAAGTCTCATTTTGGTAGCAACCACATTATCATTAATCTCACATTCTGTGAGTCTTGGATTGTTTTGTAGTAGTCTGTCATATTCACGCACTGCATAGGCGGCGATTGGGCAGGCAACTCGGCTCTCTACAATGCTTCTGGATGCCCATTAGACTGCGTAACTTACGTCGACAGTAAGTGCTCACCCATGAATGTCCAGTACACCCCTTATCCCCTTGTCTCCATCCGCAGAGAACCCTACCGCGTTCACAGACGCCTACTTCCAGATCTCGTCCATGATTGTCTACATGTAGATGTCGCAGGAAAGGCCGTCACATATCGCCCCACACCCCCGCTCGGCATTCCTGAGAGGAAATAGGTCAAATCTACATTAATATTGTCATGGTATAGCACATAGAGGATGGTGCCGTAACTACGTAATATAGCACCGAGGAAGGCAGAAGGTTCGGTCTAATACTTTGTCGAGAATCTGTGGATTGATGGGAAGAGCTTATTGCTCGCTGCAGCCAATGCAGGTACGTTTGGTCTCGTCAGCAAAATCTTGTAATGACGTTAGCACCGTCTACTTGGAGCTCAGCATCGCGATCACAAAAGTGTGTATGACCATTCTTCTGGATGAAGGACGGTTTTTTAAATAGCTTAGGAGGCTCTACATTCTGAGATCACTGCAGTAAATCAAATGTACAAACGATGCTCTGGAGGAGGGGGACCTCTCGTATTTTGCTTTTGAAGCAATTTGAGGCCTTGTATATGCCCAGGAGGTTCAACAAAGGATGAACATCGATGTAGCAAGACGTCTGCCACGACCTTCATCTGCCTACACAACAGAAAATTAAGAGTTCAGTGGCAAATGTTTACCAGCAAATCTCACGCATGGTGCTTTCTCTAAATCCACAGGTGCTACTTGCAACATACTGATACATTTCTATCTCACTCGAGGGAAATTTATCTCGCTCTGCAAGTCTAAGACTGAAATGAAGCTGGGAGTCTTTCAGCGCCTGCAACGCATCCCGGCCAGGCACTCCTTTTCACCCTACAAAGTCAAATAAACTTCATCCTGAAATACTCTTGAATATTTATATTGAATTCTCTTTGATGAACTTCCCGGACAATCAGTCCTTCATCAAGTGCAGGGATAAGAAAATTCTAACTTGATTCTGACTTTTACCGCCTGCGTCCGTGACGCCGTCGGGGTGAATTATCAAATTCGCGTGGCAGTTCACGCACCGAACAGCACTGCCACCAGCGCTGATGTGTGTACGCCCAACTCCCAAGAACAGAAGGACGACCCAGTTCACATTGAAACGACGACATTCCGTACTTCAAGTTTAATTGTTGTACCTCTCCCGATTGTTATTTTCGCCATAAATCACGAATCATGTCTGCCAGGAGGCAGTCATCGACGACATCTCTAGCCAAGTATGCTCGGACAACTTCGCCTGATACGAACATTCGCTCTTTGGATTTCTGTAACTCATTCTGGGGTCTTGGAGATGGAGGTGTAGACGTATTGTTTGCTCGAATGCGAGGAGCAACAAGGACAATGGAGGAGCTGAGGAACTTCTGGAAGGAGAGGTGAGTTGGCTCTGGTATATTTTTCCCATTAAGCTTTACACATGGTGGCAGATCTGCGATCGAGGAAGATTATGCAAAACGACTGGCGAAGTTGGCCAAAATGTCAATTGGCAAGGATGAGATAGGGTGAGCCACTCAAATTCTTCGAACCCTGACCTTCGTCTGCGGGCCGCTCTGTCGATTGGGCGGGATGGCACGTGTGTGGCTCCGCAAGTTGCAGAACTACACGTTGTTCCACCGAACACTTATGGATATATCTGTTATTGCCCGTCTCATTATTCGGGTTGAATACGCCGCGTCCAGCTGCGTGGTGGCGCATCTGACGTGTGGCCTACGCCAGGAATTCATTACTGATCGTAGTTCACAGGGAACTACGGAACTCCGTGGATACGTTGCGCCTCGAAACCGATAAACAAGCCGGCTTTCACTTGCAGCTTTCGCAGCAAATACGGAATGATCTCGAAGGTCAAACCGCGGCTTTTTCCGCAAGGCAGCAACAACACAAGAAGACGTACCAAGCCGCTATCGAGAAGGAGTTCAAAGTGAAGCAAACACGCGAACAGCACGCAAGCAAAGCTCGGGAAAAATATGAATCTGATTGCCTCCGTATCAACTCCTACACCGCTCAGTCGACACTAGTTCAGGGCAAAGATCTCGAGAAAATTCATCTGAAGCTCGAACGTGCCCAGCAGACTGTGCAAGTGAACGAAAATGATTACGCGCAGTTTACCCGGGTGTTGCAAGAGACTATGCAGAAATGGGAGCAGGATTGGAAGGCGTTTTGCGACACCTGTCAAGATCTCGAGGAAGAGCGAATGGAGTTCATGAAGGATAATATGTGGGCCTATGCTAATTCCGTATCAACAGTATGTGTCTCCGATGACGAGGTAAGTTTTTGATTATTATCGGCTATCACTGTTTAGTGATCGGTCTATAGTCTTGCGAGAAAATGCGACTTGCCTTGGAACAAATGGAACCGGAGAAGGAGATGGAAAACTTTGTTCGCGACTACGCAACTGGAAGTGCCATACCCGAATCACCGGCGTTCGTCAACTATACCAATTCCGATGCAGTGCCCTCATCTTCCACTCGTATTGCCACCCGTCCTGCAACCTTTGCTCGAATATCCCAGAGGTCATCGGCAGGGCGCAACGCACCTCCGCCGGAGCCCGAAGACGCATACGACGATACCAACCATGCAGGTGTAGGGGCGATTGGTGGAGGAAGTCGCAGCTCCCCTACTGAACCTGCGCTCGTGAGAAGTCATACCCAAAAATCTCAAAGTGGACGCTCTCAAGTGAACGGTGTCAATGGACATGTTTCCCCTCACCGTGATGCTCAACCTCAAGTGTCCCAGGCACAGAGGCGCAATAGTACAGCCTCTGCTCTTCGACCTACACAAGAGCCCCGCGGGGATATGTTTGACCCTATGGTTTCTACTACGCAACTGGTTATCGGAGGGAAGACTTGGGATGTTGATCCGAACAAGGACCCGCAACAGCAGCGAGGCCAAATTCGGACTTCTCCTCCTGTTGGAGAAAATGACCCATTAGTCAGGCAAATGGCTGAGCTGAGCACCGCTGCTCAGAACTTGGCTAGACGTCCTACCGTTCGCAGGGACACTCTATCAGGACAAGATCCCCGCAGAGCTACTACTGACTCGCTCATCACCCCCTCTTCGGCGACGAGTGTCAACTCTGGCAATCGCGATTTCCGTAATTCGGCTGAAGTTGTCGTTGGGCCATACCCCCTTGCACCGTCACGCTCGAGCTCTCCAAATCCTCCTAAACCTGTCCTTGCAGCCCCTCCGCCACCCTCACTTCCGCCACCTTCTTCGAATCTCCCGGTCGAGCAAGTCCTTAATAACTATGGTCGTACGTTCCCCGGAGAACAACGATCTCGTAGCAGGGCTAATAGCTATGTTGGTCCACCACCCCTCGTTAACAACAATCAAACACAGGATCCCAATGGGGTTCGCCCGACTAGCAGAGGGGGCTATCCCGGTGTTGGTACTCAAAATCTCGGTCCTCAGCCTCCAACGGGGTCACTCGTTCGCGTACACTCAACCTCTCAAAGACCAGTCACGCCGAACAACCCAGTTGGGATTGCTCTTGGCCCAGATGGACGTGTCGTTGTCGATCATATGGCGGCGCAACCGCCGCCACGACAACCACCCTACAGCCATGCACAGCCATCTAGCGCTCAACCATACCCAGTGTATAATAACGACAGCCGACAGCCGCAGCCGCAACCTCGCGCTGATTATGGTACTGTGGCGCCTTACAGTGCACCTGCCCCACCACAACCTTACGGCAACTACAACCAACCACCTCCACGTCCTCAATATGATTCTCAGCCTGTTGTTCCTTACCAACCTCCTCCGCCTCCATCACAATCTTACAACAACTACGGTCCGCCTGCACGGAATCCGTCAATTGCGAGTCACCCTAGTCAAGGTGCTATCAATCATCAGCATTCTCAGCAACCGTACTACGGTCACAACACGAATGCCTACCGTGCGCCAAGCCCTGTCGTGACGCGCTCACCTTCTCCCCAGCTCCCACGTCATCCGGCCCCTCCCACAGGTGCCTATACTGATGATGGCCGCCCGATCTTGTTTTACGGTATGTTTTTTTGAATTGAAGATGTTCCTTGATATGTTTATAACATGACTTGTGCCTCACAGTGAAAGCGCTGTACGATTACGCAGCCACGATTGATGAAGAATTTGATTTCCAAGCGGGGGATATCATCGCCGTGACTGATACCCCAGAGGACGGGTGGTGGAGTGGAGAGTTGCTTGATGAGGTTAGGCGACAGGCTGGTAGGCACGTGTTCCCCAGCAATTTTGTGTGTTTGTTTTAGTTATACCTCTCACTCGCTTTGAACGCGTTCTGCATTTACATCATTCATTTTGCTTACCTGCTACGTTTCATTACTGATACCAATGGGAGTTCCTCGATTCTTGTTATGCTGTTTGTGTGGTACAATCTTATCTACTGTTGGATATACTGATCCGTGGACATCGCTGAATTCGGGTGACCGGTGTTTGCGTGAGTGACAGCGGCCGTTTGTGCCAAGTCTCGCCTGCTTCCCATAGCACAGGTTCGATCTACAGTTACACGTCTCTAGTTGTGTAGCGCGACGTGTCTTCGCGACGACCGTGACTATATATTTTTCCCACGCTGCGGGAATGCGGGCGTCGCATCGAAGTCCGTATCCCATAAGGTGAGCTTGCTGTCGTCCCTCGACACTTGAGCCATATTGGTACATAGTAGTACACAGGCTTGTACCCACCGTATGGAGAAGTTCGAGGGCGGTTTCTGAGGGCAAGTTAGAGACTAGACTCGGGACTTGTAGACATTTAAACCCAGAAAAATCTTATCTGTCTAGCAGCGGCTGGCACCAAACGTTTGTGGCGTGCAGCCGCGGCGGCAGGAAGTACTACGTTATATATAATCTCAAGCTAGTACTTAATAGCACACGTGGTTTGAAATTCGTCCATTGTCCTTGTAGTACTTCCAAAAGACGCTACAGGAAGAACGCAACCTGTATCAACTTTGTAAATAAATAAAAAAGCACTTGGCACTGGTATAATGAAATTTAAATTCACATGACAATAATTTGATTGACTGGCAGTCTTTAGCCAGCGGGTTAATATCTAGGAACTCCCGGTTATGGCGGTTCTGAAACATGGCAGTGAAAATTATGTATTTAGCAATTGACATCCCTTTATGCAGATCGGTTCCTATCCGAGCAAGGATAACGATTGTGGCTCATTACCCGAAGTCGGTTCCGGCGACATTTGGCAGTATTAAAGGCCCAACTCTTGGACATCTGTAGTAGTCTCGCATCTTCCTTCTTGTCTGCGGTCAACAAATACTTCAATCCCTTGACCCTCCCCACAATCCTTCCTCATCATGCGTCCATATGCCATTTACGAGCACCCAGATTTCAGCCTCTCCACTGAATCAGTATCAACGCTGCAAAAAATCGCAGCAGCTCTGACTGCCGTCGCTGCATCGAGTGCAGCTGTATACGGTTATATCGTTCGCGTTGGTATCAGGCAGGGAAGGTTCGTAACGTTGAGATCTATTTTGATTAGTCACTAAACTTCCTTGAAGCTCGATGCTTCTTTAGGAAGTCGATGTGATCCATTCCTCACGGAACAGGCGAACATGAGGCATTGCCTCCTGTTGTCAGAAGATTGATTTGTACGCACACGAAGACTTCGATAGAAGCAGGGCGCGGGATAGTCAGACCCCGACCCGGAACGGAAGGCAACACTAGGGATGTAAGATAAGAGTGTACTATCGGTGTATGGGTATATGCAGCCACCGGATGGACTTCATTACTGAATTCTTATGTATCAGTTAGAGCATTTTGTTGTACAACCGTTGACCGATAGATTCCTTGTCATTTTCATATCATTCTTACTGGCGTTTATATAGAAGATAGCATTTTGATTGTTTGTGTAAAGCTCGTTGGTTAGAGTCACGGCGAAATGCAAATGTTCAATCATGGGCAGAGGCATTACAAAAGGTGACTCTACAGCTGTTGTATCCTTTGCTGGACCTTTTCCCTCACAGTCTGATATGCATTCATGATCGTCTGCTCGTTGATCACGATCTCCGTCGTGTCAGCCTTTGGCCGACTCACTCTTGACGCAATCGTCGTCGAATCTGTTTCCACAATGATTCTGTTCAGATAGTGAGCATATACGTTCGCTGATCAAGATAACCCATTACCCATCATCGATCGTTTCATCCAGGCATAAAAGGACCATGTCAAGGTTCTCCAACACAGCCCGCTTTTCAACCTGATTCCGCAACAACAGATGAACTGCGTCAGAGAACGCGGTGAGAGCAGAGTAGAGCATGATTTCGTTTTCTGTTGCACCCCCGATAATGTAGAAGATGAGGTCCAATGAATGTCGAAAGACTGCAAGACGACCGTCGTAGAGTATAATGTCAGCTGAACACGTACGCGTTGACTTGTAAGTAGGTTTTCCTGTTACACATGCAGGTACACACCTCCAGGCTTCTTGGTTTTCTGCCATAGACCCTTCTCAAATGCTCGTTGATCCTTCAACGTCAGGAGATCCTTCGACTCGCCCTGCGGATGACCTTTAGGTCGGTAGTACTTGGCAAGGACACGGTGTCCTTCGGCGTCCAAGATGAGAAACGCATTTACACTGTATAGTGATAGGTTCATCTTCAAAATGAGCCACGCAAAGTCAACCTGGCTCTGACGGTAGTTACGCAATTTCACTAACCTTTTGTCAACCTGGGCAACAATACGCAAGCGGCAGAGCACCCGAACTATGTATGCGCGTCAAAAAAGGAAATTTTGAAATTGAAGCTGAAGCGCTGAAGTACTAGTACTTGAATGACTGCAAACTGAGTCGACATCACTCTTCAAGTTGCTGTCTACAATCAATATTGTTCACGTCTCGTCCAAACTCTGTGACTTCCGAAAGTCTCCCATGGCGTAGCCCCGTTTCAAGCTCGTTTTTTTTGCCCCAAAAACTCACACCGCGGAGATCCCGAGCACGATATTCAAAAACTGCTTGAACATGCTTGGCGAAATTGGTCAGTACGAGGAATGCGCGTTCACTACTCCTGGAGTTGGTGAGTCTTGCCAAGGCGGTGGTTGTAAGTTGATCGCGTCAGGGCAATTCGTTTGAGGTTGTCCATAGGACACTTCAAGCCAGGCGCTCAACCTGTTGCCGGAGAGCCTGGCAAGCTAGAACGCGTGAAGAGGAAAGGGTGGTGATTATGGTTCATGACCAAGGCGAAAAAGTACAACTCAAAGATACGATTGAAAGCGGCGAGACATGTTTCGTAAAATTTGGTGTGAATGTCCTGACCGTTTGGCACCTTCAGGTCCATCCCTATGCAGAGGTTGCTTATGACGTCTACAAACTTGAAGACACTCGAGCATGTTCATGCAAGCCTTCCCTGCTTCGGCTGTGCCTCCAACGACTCGTTGTGTTCTGAATTGTGAAATGAAATTGGCGCAATGCGCTGCGTTCAGTGCCACGTCGGGTGAAGATGTCGTACTCTTCCTCCACCTCACACTTCGGTTGTGCGAAATGAAAACATGTCTTTGTCAACGAAAAACCCCGTTCTGCATCGTGGTGCGGGATTTCCCTTAAATTGATGCCCCTGTTACTAAAATCATCCCGCAGTCTCCGAATATGTGCTCTCAAGCTATGTATTATAACTATGGGCGGTAGTCGGTTTCCAACTTGGGACGCCTCGTGATATTTGATGCACATTGCTGCAGACGTGTTCACAATTCATCAGTGAAATGACGTTTTTCTGAGCTGATTGGACATGCTTCATGTCATTGCTTATCAATGCATACAAGCGATGCTGATTACTCGCATCACCAATCAGATTGCGGGCTATTCTTACCGTTACCTTTTTCCAGAGCACACTCACAAAATGACATACCTGAAGTTTCACCACAGTCCTAGTGGAGCGGAACATCCTGCAAAACCGACTCCAACAACATTGAGTATGATCGAGCGTCCCTTATTCGCTGCGAATTGCTGTGCACTGGAGTATTGGTTCACTGTGCTTGGCGGTCATTTAGGTGCGTGCGTGAGCGCTAATGGTTATCCTGAGAACCACAGGTCAACGTCGAAGATTATACGTCTCACACCCGTACTGCCTGGGTGTTTCAACACCTCTCGGCCGCGTGTTTAGAGCGCTCGAACGCCCGTGTGTTGCTCGCCTCACCTATCCCGTCAGCCCGATCGTGATCAATGCTGCTGACGCATGCGATTGGCCTTGTAAGTGCTTCCCGAGGGGTGTGTGCGAGGCACGGGGCAAGATGTAAACTACAATTCGCCATGGGGTTCACACAGCTGTTCGGAGAGTAGAATGAGTAGCTATATAGAAGCATATAGAAGCTTCATTTCCCTGCTTCTTCGCTCTTCACGTCCTTCCTTTCTCAGAACCCGATGGGTCCAGATTATTCGACCTTTTCCATCAGGTGCGTTGATAGGCGTCGGTATCGAATAGATGTTCAATGATGTTCTTTGGATTGTAGAGATGCCCTGGGTCCTCAAGTGGTTTCTTCGCAGCTTTCTTTGATGACGGCCACCGTCGTTCCACAAGAATACACTTTTGCGGAGCAAGAAACCTTTCTGCTACGCAATCAGGCGGATGCACCGCAAAATTCAGATGACGTCGACACCGCGAGGTGATTATTGACAGCGGCTGTCGTCATTATACAGCTTATTAAAATTACGGCTCGGCACCGCAGTTGTCCGACGCATCACTCCTTCAATCCAAGTCCACAACACGCACATTTAATTTCTCCGCTACTTTCATTTTCACATACGCCTGAAGATTATGTTCCTACCCACCCCGGCTTTGTTCACAATACGTCATCTGCTCATGGTTATCAGGAACATGACTTGCAAGAACCGTTCGTTGCATGCCATCAGCTCCAGTTGCCTGATTCAACATATCCCTTCTCGGAGATAGCCTTGGCACCTGCGGGACAGCAATCGTATGTTCTCCGTTGGCCAAATATATTCCGCCTCATTACTGATGCTCCATGAAGCAGTGAGGACCAGCTCACCGAAGCTGACAATTTCTCGGGGACCGCAGGTCAGGGCCATCAATGTGACGCACTGTCCTTGGACACTACCTTCCCTCATTTCGACTCAAACATCGACGATGACAACGCGATCACTCAGACTACGTCGCCCCCCTTTTCTCTGGATAGTATTGACAGCGCACGCCCTCCCTGGAACTACCATCATATTGAATTGCATCATCATCATCATCCTACACATCATGTAGCCTCATTTCCTTTCCCTGTTGACTACTCGTTTCCAGGATCTTATTCCCTTGATACAATTAGCGTCCACCACTTGTCACAGTCAAACACTCAAGAAGGCCAGCAGCTTGACAGTCTCTCGTGGGATTTCCCCTGGACTATCCCGGCCATCACATTACATTAGGACGTCTATGCAGCTACCACCTCGCCCTTATTCAGCAGATCCCCCACGTACCGGAGGTCTGGGGAAAAGATTGAGGAGAACGTCGTCAGATTCTGATCTTGCAGATCGAGAAACCACGACAGCCGCACTGCCACATGCACGCGATTCGCGTTCAGAATCTGGGATTAAAAAACGTACATGTGCAGCACCGCATGCTGCTCAGCCGTCTCTGCATCTCCGCGCACAGCCCGTCAAGGTCACTGCCCTCGGGGAGATGTCTCGCATTCAAGCTTCAGCGCCACAAAGGGTGGATTGCGATGGTCGGCTAGTGGACGAGTCTGCCGTGCGGAATGCGGTCGAAGGCGGACGACCTCTTCTGCACGTTTACGAATGCCAATGGAACAAGAACCACGCCCCATGCGGGATGCATATCGAAGGTGACCAACCAAGCGTCACGGACCATCTCGTCAGGTTCCATGGTTTCACAGGTGGTGAAGGAGATACTGCTTGTCTCTGGGGCGGTTGTACCTCCAGAAAACGCGCCGCTATGAAGGGTACGAGTATCGCTCGTCACCTCGTCACTCACATCGGTTACAAAGTCAAATGTACGGCTTGCAACGTCGATTATGCGAGGGAAGATGCGTGTAGGAGAAGTCATGCCAATGCGAGATCAGATTGCCAGAGGATGCAGATAGCCCCTGTACATGGCGCTGGAGTTATTGCGCTCAAGGTTCAAAACTTTGAGCCCTATCATTAAGAAGAGACGTGTTGTGGATGTATCATGATAGATCTGAAATTCTATCGTTCCCTGCTAACAGAATTATGTACATACTATGCCGACTTTCCATCTCTTTCTCTCCTCGATTCCCCCGTAGATGTTACTGCTCGTATATACCCCTCACGCGTCACCATACACCCATAATTTATTCTTATTTATTGACATACCTCTAGGCTATTCATATCCTCCATGTAGCGTATGCATCCATTTCCACCCATTCCCATTTAGAATATTATGTATAGTATTCTATGCGCAGTTGTCACTCGACGTTAATATTTCAACACATTTTCTTAAACTACTTCGTACAGATAGATCAACGACTGAATGTAGTCCAATTGTTCGACTTCAAAGCGTGACGAAAACGAGAATCTACTTTGTCCTGCTTTGTCGGGCTTCTGCCGGTATTATATAGCCGATGGGGTACTCACGTTGATGCGGGGACTGATCGTGCCCATAAAGCATGCAAGGTCCTTCATTTACAACCGAAGTGTGACTATCGACTCAGAGTCGAGAAGGCATTGAGACAGTAATCGAAATTTGTGGAAGGAGGTAAATACGATCACAGCAGTACACAGGCATACTACCGGCCTACAGTCAGTTCCATTCGGCCTGAGCATACAGGCCCAGTGCCGCGTTAGCCAGCGTCGGGCTGTACAGTGAAACATCAGCGGTGGTATAGTTCTTTCCATTCTGCAGGCCGTTGAGGATGCCAAGGAGTTGTGCTTCAATGAAGTCGACGAAGACAAGATCAACAGACATGTCATCCGTCACATTGGGGGGGTTCGAGCCAATGAAGTCTGGAATCGAGTAGTAGGGCAACGCCATGTGCAATGTGTCGTCACCAGCGCCAGGGCATGACTAAGTCAATGATATGAGCATGTCTGAGCGAGCGCGAGATGGGACACTTACATCAGTCGTGACATATCCGAGTGTCAAATTGCCTGCCATTGTTTCTCGTCTACCCATTCCAGCACGGCGGTCCATCTCCTCTAACCAGGCTCTGTACCGAATATCAACAACTCCACGGCTCCAAAGTTCCTTTTCGATCTCATTTCGCTTCCGTCTCTCATTCGCGCCTGCGCCGTTCAAAGCGGGGAGCACCTGGTTTGCGATGCTAAATGAGATGTTGGCGATATATAAGAATGAATCCGTGAACGGCGAGGCGGTGAGTTGATCATTCTTGTTAAATGGTCCCTTGAAGACGTTGAAGCGTTGAGATCCCGAATTGGTGATAAATACGGCGGGGATAGAATCGCGGGTGTTGTTAATAGAGAGCGCGTATGGGATGGCCTAACAAGGGTGTCAACTCTTGAACAATTGATGTCACTTGGAAATCAGCGCTTACATCTGCAATGAAAAGAGATAGAAGAGATCCATTGGAAGGATACGGGTTCCTGACACACGACTAAGCCGGTGGCTTAGGCAACATATACAGCACCCACTGGTTGATAGTATAATCTTCCGGGGCTGTCCCGTACAGGTAGGACAAATCAAAACGGTCCGCAAGTTCCTGTAGGCCATAAGTGATCGAGCGCCCGTAGGCGGTGTCAAATGTTTGGTTTGACATTTCGGCGTGGTACTAGTTGTGGCAAGCGGATTTAGGACACGAGGGAGAAACTAATAGAACTTTTACCTCGTAGGTCACACGGTTCTGGTCTAGATATCTCCTTGTAAAAGAGATGTTGTTGGCGTTGCCCTTGGCTGCATCAAGGTCCGCACCTACGTTCCTGGGTCAGATTTTTGAGATACTTCCTTGGTCAAATAACGTACTCATCCAGCCTAAAAGAACGCGTAAAACACTAAACCTAACTCACGTTTGAGGCTCACATACCTATTGTCTCCATATAGCGTCCACTTTCGAGAGCCATAGAACGACCATCATACTGTTGACAGTCACGAATGTGGCTATGTCCTAAGTCCGCGGTGAGAAGGATATTTGAAATCATCAAATGGGCGGCTTCCACCTCCAAAGACTAAGATGGGCGTTCGAGGGTGCACAGCACGAACAGCGTTGAAGACGGTAGGCCCTAGATAACCAATTCATTATATCATTAAACCTTACAATTGCTGTAGTTGGCCTACAGTTGTCATATGAAACTGGCATGTGTCTGAGACCACTTTGGTTTAGAAATATTTTCTCGGCGGTAATGAAATAAGCTTACCCGACAAGTACGAACACGTCGGGCTCTTCCGCGATGGCCTCCGCAAACTGTGAACGGAAATCAGGACCTTGGTTGGGATCACCTAAATGCCTATGTAGGATAACGTACCCATTGCTCTTTGACCATATCAGCCACAGTTTGCACAGTCGTGTTTACATCATTCCCGGTGAAATCGAATATGACTCCAAGAGAAGTGATACGACGACCTCTGTCATATCGAATGAATGAAGTGACTCCTTGGATTCCCAAGAACGCTTACTTCCTTGTGGTGAACTTGGTGTAACGGTCTACGGAAAAGACATCAAGAGCGGTAAATTTAATTTTGGATTCAAACTTACTGCCGACTGGTACACTCTCGGGCTCGCCATCCGAGTTAAAAACTGTGATGTTGACATTGGAGGACAAGTACCGCCCACGAAGGTGAGGGACAAAGTTTGTGTACCTATGGATTCGTTCGATTTGGCAAGTATCGAGGAGCGATTGGGACCGCCGACAATGTTTGTGCACAGCGTCAAACAGAGAGGTAGCGTCAAATGATTGGACAAGTCATAGGTTCGACAGTGGAGGAGACCAGAAATGTGCAAATCAGATAGTATCAGTTGTAAGGTATTCGCTCAGCATATTCAGAACCCACATATCCAGTGTATTCGCATAGATGTACAATTCATGACTATGAAAGTAAAACCGTCAGTTCAACCCGGTACCGGCAGGAGGCGGACTAGCAGAGGACCAAAAAACCAAATCGACACTCACTTTCCAATGGACATGACATCATAGGGAAGGCGCTCAAGGAACTTGTTCGACTGGAAAAGACACGCGCAAGGTATCAATTTCGAGGTACGCATCAGCGTGAAGAAACCAGACCTCGTGCGCGTCGACACCACCAGGGGGATAACCATCAGAAAGGCCAGTTCCTGAAAGAGGTGAATTAGTCTTAGATAAGTGCCAGTTTGTTGCATACCATCATGCAGATCACCCGAGTCCACCAAAAGAAGGTCGACGTCCTTTTCCTGTAATAGGAAATTTAGACAACGAACGATGGGTCCGGACTGATGAACGAACGATAGCAATTTGCTTCATGTGCGTCACGAAACTAGCAAAGTCCCCAAGGTCCCCGCTACAATACGCGCAAGGCAATGCGGTTGAGTCATGGTGCCTCGAATTAGTTCCTCTGAACACCCACCTGTAGTTTGGTTCAGGGTACGACGACTTCTGGTGGCCGAGTAACCACCCATGGGTGTCGGTGGTGTGGATCACGTTAAAGTCTCCCCAGACGAGAGGACGGTAGGGAGGTGTGAGTGGAACCTGTGGGTATTCACGCTTGTCCAAATATTCATCAGCATGGGCATCACGAGCATGTGAGTGATCGCCCGCGCAAGCAGCACTACGGAGCGCAAGACCCAGAAGAATAGCGGCAGCCACAATCATACTGGGAGGGACAGTGACCAGCCTATCAAAAAAGTCGGTCGATTTCGAGAGCGCTCAGAGTTTCAGAGTCTCTCAGGCAACTTTCCAGACGCCTTAAGTTAGCAAACTCAAGCGAGCTGAGTTTCATCATATCAAGCCTCTTCCAGGCACTTCCACCAATCAATGGTCGTCCCTAGCCCATCTGCTGATCTGCGGTTATCTGGGGAGAGATAAGTGCCTAAACGTAGTACCCGAGGAAAGTCCTTTTGAACATCGATCCGGTAACCTCGTTGCATAAATTGATGGCTTGTTGGTTGGTGGTAGATTTTGCACAAGTTCAGTTCCACGGCAACGCCACGGAGTTCCAATTCCGTCAATAACTAACACGGTACCATAGGGTACCATAGGGTACCATGCAGCAGCAGAGACACAGCGCACAGTCGTTATCATCTGATAACTGCGCTGTCCGTGATTGACTAACGACCTTCCAAGTTGGAGGGTTCAAGGGACAACATTTTGCGCCAGCTTCTGTACTCTCCCGGTCTTCCTAGGGAAGGAACATGCTTCGTCTTGCGCACTTTCTCGTGCAAGACATCATCTTTCGCCGGAACAGTTCTACGGCAACCGTACACATTGAGTCAAGCTTCAAGACGGAAATTGTTGAGTTGTTGGCTGAACCATCATGATGTCTAATAGTCCTAGCTCTACCTGGCCCTACACTAATCGGGTCCGACTATTTTCTCGTTTCCGCAGTGAATCACTGCGGACACGAGATTTAGAACCGACCGGAATAGTATATGTTTAGAGACTATAAACAGAATGTAAACGGACAAGGCAAAACAAGGATATTTCTACCCGTCTAGACCGAAAAAGGTGCTCGTTTGGGAAGCAAAATGGCCTCTGAATTGTAAGGATTTGGTTGTTGCCTTAGCGTCTAAACCGACGTGGTATCAAATCAGGTTATGAGAATCCGCACATCCGATCTGCTTCTATTCTGAATAAGCATGTAATGCATCAGAGAACTGTCCTGCTAGCCCCTGACAGATGCTCCCTGGTCCTTGGTAGTATCCTCCACCACCACCCTGTTCGGCCATGTACGAGTTCCAAGGCCAGCCTCAGAGACGCCCTAGCGGTGCTCCTACCCACGTTGATGCATGCGATTATCAACAACCAGCGGGAGAAACATACCCTCCACAATATAATACACCCCAGTCCCATATATCTCCACTGAACGTCGGGAACCAAGCGGTGCTACAGTTGCCTCAACGTGTTACGTGATAATTTCTTCAGCCCTGCACCTCGATTTGGAATAGGCAACATGCAGGAGGGCGATCACAGTGGCGTATTGGCTGGCCCTGCATATCAAGATCCGAGTCAGTTGAATGATACCCCAGCGCTTCGTTCCTCCAGCCCACTCACCTCAGGATATGCATCAGCCATCTCCATCTCCCTACCCTTATTTCGGTGCCTACCAGCCACCTCCACAGTCCATGCGCGCTGGTAGCGTGCCTCTAAACATCAGCTCTACCCCATCTTCTAGAGGAGAAACACCATACCATACTAGTTCCAGTCATCGTTCTTTCACAGGAGGCTCAGGAAGCGAGGCATCTTCGCGGGCATCTTCTGCTGTTCCCGGAAGCGAAGCGACGACTATCAAGCTATGATGAATGCTTGAATGTGCGCAGGAAGTTCAAGTTCATGGCTCGTCTTAAGGGACTTGACGAAATTTTCAACGAACTCACCTGGAACCAACTTCTAGCGTAATCCGAAGGCCATAGAACGAATATCCTGGGTGACTTAGCGTGGTATTAGGTAGTTATACAATCCACACACCTCGGAATAGACTAGGATCGTTTTCTCGTTTCCGCAGTGAATGATTCAACAATTCGGCCACAGACTAGCTCCGAGTCCTAGTGGCTGTTATAATGACACGATCCTCTAATCATAACGCATAACACATAATATGTAATTAATAACAAGTTTTGGCACACAAAGCGATCCATCAATGCCCATACATCTGGTCCACATATCATTAATATTGTTAGTGGACTGATTTGTGTGTTTATTTTATTTATATTTATATTTTTTTCATTATGCGTTATGAGCAGAGTAAGTATACTGTGCTATTTGACGTCCTCCGAGGCTTCCGACTTTTATCAACCTAAGCCGTGTCACATGGATCAGCACAAGTCTAACTCACGACTCTATGCCTGCCGCACTGCTTGCACCTCGAGTCCTCGACAGAATCTTCTATTGAATAATTCCCTGCCTCGTTGACTTCCAAGGTCTCATGATCAGGCTACTCCAAATGTTTTCTTGCCAACGAATCTGCTGTGGAACCCTCCAATCCGATGGTTCTGTCGTCCGCGCCAGGAGCTCACCATTTGGAATCCAAGGGATCCGGAGTGGTTGACGCCTTCTGCCGTCAGTGGCAGGGTCATTGTGATCCGCGAAACTGGGAGTCTGGGACGCGTGTGTCCACCAAGTGTTCAACTATGTAATTGTTGTCGTGCTGCCCTTCCATAATAGAAGTCCATCCACGCATGCTTCCGCGGGTGCCTACTCACATGCCACAGTTCCCATCACCAGCACCACATTTATGGTTTGGGGTGGTTTAACAGATCCTTACGTTTCTGTACCCTGAGCTGCGTGGCCAAGTTATTACGGCGCTTTCACTCAAAGTACAACAAATGCTCAATTCCCAACAGAGCAACAGGTCCTAAGGGGGGGAATGTTACCACCGGTTTCTTGTGAATTCGCACTATTACGTCGAAGTGGCTGCTGGCAGTCACCTGTCGGTTTGGCCTGGTCCGATTGTCACACATCTTGGTGTCACAGGTCGCAAGCTTCAGACTGAAATCAATTCCTTCCACCATGCCGGTTACTTCGGTGAATTTTTACGCTTTGGCACCTTTGAAACGTCAGAACACACGTACGCGAGAAATGACATGGATCTCAAGACTCAAGTTGCTTATTTATTTGCTCACGATGCGTGCTTACAGTTGCTCCTCTGAAACAGTATTGAGGTCACTCGTCTAGGTCCGTGTGCTGTATTTCCAGCTAGTTGTTGCGTTCACGTCACCTGCAGATCTCAGCTGTCAGTGAACTTTCAAGGGACGGTGCCAGTCGGGTGGCTGGTGATCGCTTGCCGGATCAAAGTATCCCGGTGCCACAAAGCTTCCGCTACCACTGGCGTCCGTTGTAAAAGTCCACTCCAGAAAACCCTCCAAGATGAAATTGATCAATGGGGTTATATGCAATTGATCCGCTCTGGTATGCCATCATCATACCGACTAGAAGTACTAACCAGCCTTTCAACTTGCCTGTTTGAATGTTCAACTTGTGAGGAAACACAGCGCGTAACCAATCTATCCTTTCCACCATTGTAAGGGGATCGTCCAAAGCCAAGAGCTTAGTGGAAACCTGGCAATGGCAGCCAACATACGTCCCTCTTGTCAAGCTGCGGTGGGAAGACAGCGCTAGAGATAAATCCAATAAAAGCACTCGTCTGAAAAGCCAAGAAGACATACAAACCGAATCCTCTCTGATCTAGTATGAACGCAGATTGGTCAGTGGCGACCTTCTCTATCATTTCTTACCAGGGCTCACTATCCTTTATTTCAGGCCGTCTAACATTTCCGTCCTCCACGCGATGCTCAAGGAGCATAACGGGGTGGATCCTATCTTGATTGACCAGGATCTCCTGCCCGACGACCACACCAAAGTCAAAGTGCACCCGTGTAATTGGGACGGTTGCACGATGCACGTTGGTGTCGAGCACAGGCATGTCGCCAAACACCTGCAGCAACGCCATAATGTCAGCACCAGCGCTACGAGCGAGGAAACGCACAGAATATCCTGCGGTTGGGATGGTTGTTCAGAGCAGATGAAGCCGGGAAATCTGCCGCGCCATGTACTTTCATCACACCTTGAAGTACGATGGATTTGTTTGCTGTGCAGCAAATCACTTTCGCGAGAGGATGCCTTCCGAAGGCATACTCAGGAAAAGGAGGCCTGTCAGTATGCAAGACCCACTATTTCGTATGGAGACGGGGTACTGGAAATTGACACACAGTGCATCAATGGGGGTTGGTCGATCAGCCAAAATGTCATATGCATCCAGTAAGCTCGTGTAGTATTACCTTACAGCAATATCCCTATTGTTTTTCGTTCCAACCTTATATGCATTTTCCTACAGATCCTGTTCATCCTCAGTAATCATACGTTGTACTACCATGTACTCTTAATTAGTCGATCTCATCTACGTTATTTATACTGGAACATGTGTATTCTAATCCTTGGATTTCGTTGTGGCGTCGACCGTTATAAAGGTTGTTCGTCTAAAGTATCAAAGGTCAGTCCCTAGGTTTCAACCGCCTTGATCGTATAACGTGTAGTACTGCTGGTGCATGGCAGCCTGAGGGTACCCACTCGATTATCTGAATGCCAGGTCAACAAGGTCATTATCTCACATCCCTCTGGGGTAACAAAAGCATAAGCATAATTACTCGGAAGTATGTCCTTGTATTTAGTACGTGCTAGCTAGAGTGATAAAAACTAGCATGAAAATGGCGGTCCTGAATCTACATAATACTGAACAGCGCTGCAAGAATGTCTGATGGGAAAATCAAGGCCACGACAAGCGACGGCGTTTGACACGACTATCATGGATTTCGGATTCTCTGCACTCCTCTCGTTTTGAATTCTTTAGATGACGTAGCTTGGAATCCCACCGAGCAAACTGCTTTCCACAACTGGTGCATTCCGTTTTCTTGCTCAAGTGAACCGCAACTATGTGTCGCGATATGCTTTCCTTCTTCATCTCCTTCCCGCAACCATCCCAGCTGCACGACATCACATTTTTGTCGCCGCCAGGTTTGACACCGTGCGCTATATGGAGGTGCTTCGCCACTTCGGACTTTTCGACCGTCAGAATTGAGCTGCAGGACCGGTCCCAGCGGCATACAGGGCCACCCGGATCGTCCCACCACGACAAACTCTCATTCCCTCTCGAGGGGCTCCCTTCTGACCGCATCAATGCAGGCGAAGGAAGAGCAGCGTCAAAAAGACTAGACAGAGCATTGCTGGAGTCCTGCGTGTGAGGATGGATGTCGTGGGATAAGGGCTCGTCAAAAGAATTGTAGGTTTCCTCGGTTGCCCATCTATGATCGCAAGCTAAACCCTCGTCAGATGACTGTGGGAGAGCTTGCGGGCTCCACATCTGGGACGAAACATGACCCGCACAGGCAGTCATGCCGAGATCGGGACACACGCTTTCGTCAACAAGGGGAGGCTCCAAGTCGAAGTTGTAATCCTGCATGAGGTCGGGCTCACTAAGATAAGATGAATAAAATTCGGTTTCTGTATTAAGAGGGGCGTTTGGAAGGGGATGGTAAATGGCATCGGGCTCGATGGGAGATGTTTCGTTGCAAAAACTGGGTGATACTGCGTCCGATGCAAGGAAAGAAGCGTCCGCTGTGCCCATTGTCACGTTGAGCATGTTTAGACCCGAATAGTCATTCATTGTGCATCCACTGGTAACGTTCGAGTGCATTGTATGACATTGAGCCTCACGCAGAGACAGCCTACAAAAAGCCTTTGTCAACGTGCGCGCAGAGCCCAGAAATTACACTGACAAGTAAGCGTGCAACATGCCAACCAATTGCAACATAGGATAGCACGGACAGGCGTCCCCTTGTTTCAGTACTTCAGCATGGAACCTAAAACGGATATGAGATCTGTTTATTTCAATAATGCAAGTATTCGTGCCTAGCCAAGGTTGCAAGAGCGTTGTGAGGATCATGCAAGCAGAAAGGAAGCGGAGGTGTGCCAGTCGACATTGTTTGACCGTTTCTGTAAGATGCGGATACCTGCCAACGACATTGAAAGAGACTTTATATCTGCTCAATACATCGCAATAACCCTTTAGTCCGTGGCCGCATCGGACAAAATGGCTGGCTGGCTGGCCTGCGGGAGATTACCAAGAAGTGTTTGGCTCCATCTTCCCGAACTGCCAACGAATCTAAATTGAAACATCGTGTAAACCTAGCCATCGATATGGCTAAACCCAATAATAATGCTTGCTTCTTTCGGAAGCTTCGCTGGTTAAGCGTCGGGCTTGGGCCCGATGCCAATTATCCACCAGTCTACTTGACGGCTAAGGCGATATAACGGATCTGAAACGAAGGCCAAGTTACGATTTCCGTTGTTGGAGGGAACGTTCCTGCGTGAGGCCAAGCTATACTTCGTAAAATAAAAGATCGCGAATCGCTCACCTGATCGGAGTCATGCCTATTTTGATGGGGCCCGTGGGGTTACTGTTCAGGTCTGGCGGTACGAAAATGGAGTTCGTTGCCCATTGACAATGTACCGGATATAGTGAGGACCTGGATTACCTACACGTATCAGCGGGTCCCACACACCATGTCAGAATATGGATAACATGCCTTTGACGCCACTCGCCATTGCCATTGATAGTTTGATTGCCTTGCCATGGTTGGCACGTGCATGGCTGGCCTTCAATGAAACATTGACCTTATTGAGTCGAGCGCTGAGCAAAAAACGGCATAACGAATGACATATGTAGGGCCATGGCCCGTGGAACACCATTGTGATGGCGGCCAAGCCACGTTGGTTGGCTGGCGTAATTAATTGTGGCCGTGGCATTTCATATGCCTGCCAACGCCAATGTAAATAAGTCATTAATAGACGTTGGAACCATCGCATTCCGTTGGCAGTGTTGAGACACGTGATGCAAACGAAATTAACACAGCAAGACTATTGATCGGTTCGTATGTCAGCATCGCGTGAACGCCGCTATTTCGCTTACGCTATGACTGCGTGATGAACAAGAAGCAGTATTGAAAGAAAAATCATAGCGAGAAGGTAAAACTTACAATTGAGAAGTAGACAGACCGATACTGTGGAGAACAAGAAGATGCACTTGCTCATGCGCTTGTCCCGAAAGGAGGGGCTCGAAGAATGTACGCATCTGCTCGGAAATCGAGACAAGGCAAGAGAAATTGTCAGTCTCAGTTGTTTGCGAACAAGAACTCGTATTTTGACACGATTCACTCGCAAGAACCTAGCGAGCGAGAAAAAGAGAGAAAAATGTCGTCTTGCAGTGCGAGTGGTTTTGAAGTATTGAATTTATCGTGGTCTCCTACAAGTGAAGTGTTTCAAGAAGAGAACGCGGCCGGATCAAAGCATTTGCATTGAACTGTCGAACTGTTCGGTAGCATGGTGGTGAAGAGATAAGATGCAAAAGGTTTAAGATAGCTTTTGGGCCGTTTTAAAATGACGGGAAGTGGGAAAGGTTCAATATGGCTCTATTTGTAGGCCCCTGGTGGTCTGCACAGCCGATAAAGGGATGAAATGGTCGCTACCACGTCTTCATCAACCACTAGAAAGCCCATAAGAAGACTACGCCGGTAGAAGGTAAGAAGGGATAACCATGAGTTGTAGTTCCGGAACTACCGGTGCAATATCTGAACAGCGACCATCGAGAGAGCGGTATTCGGTTTGTATTTTGGGGTTGCGTCCGATTTTTGTGCCGTAGGGTTTTACTGCAAATGGGTTGGGCACCTAGGGAAGGACACCCGTCGATGTCCACGACTAAATGCATGGAGGGGGGTAAACCGTCGGGCTTTAGGCGAATTGGTGTCGCCCAGAATGCGACTGGGCAGTACGTTGTCTTGAGTGAGTCATTCCCACCTGTAAGAACCTCCATTACTTGAAAGTTGAAACCTTTTCTGACATCGAACGGCACATCTATCAGTTATAGAAGCTCCCATCACAGAATATGACTTAACTTGAATGCGTTCACGGCATGAACCCTTGATCACAAAAGAAAGGCTCAGATTGATTCTTGCATCGAGACGCCTGATAATGGGAACACCAGGAAGCAACGTTCAAAGCTCCAACCATGAAGTCCTCTGCATCAGAATGGTCGCTCTCGATTCCCTCGTTGACCACCTCTTAGACACATGTCTATAGCTCTCTGGAGTTTACAACCCTCCTTTACCGCCCCACTAGGCGGTGGTGGTGCAGATGTATTAGCGTCTTGGAGGCCTGGACCCAGACCTGACAGTAATCGGTGTTCACCTGCCAGGTTGGTTATTTCTCATATGTCGTCATAACTCGTGATTTAACTGTGAACGAGGGCCGCTGCGTATCCGCAAGGTCAGATGGCTGCATGTGCCATCAACGTTACAGTGGAGACCTTTACGATGCTGTTATACAATCAGTCCTGCGAGAGAGCAACCGACACGGAGTGCCTAAGAGGATAGAAACGTCGTCGTCAATTAGACAAGGTCCTGAAACTTGGCGCTCCATGTATGGTTAACCGGGACACGCCCAATCGATACTGTTCTACATATGCTGATCAGTGCAACATGCCTGCTTCTTTCCATTGCGAATGAGGAAGCTCGACGCATCACTCACGGCTGTCATTCCTGCGCCTCTAGGTGCGTAGTCACATCCATCCAATCGGGATAGCCGCAATTTTCGCTGCTGTTCGGCGTCTTTGGAAGTCGGCTTAGGCTTGTGGGTGAGACCTCATACTCAGTGAAATTGACGCATTGAGCAGGGCTGCATGATGGCTTCGCACCTTTTGGCAGCAGGAGATCATCCAAATAATCAGTGAAGGCTTTAGACATATCAGAACACGCTATGCACGCACGCTGGGGCGGTACTGCCAACGTGTTACCACTGCGAAATGATGGTGGTGTTTGAACAGGTCAGCGACTTGTACGCAGGGTCCTTGGGTCGTCGGATATCGTGGCGTCGTGGCATCTACGTGGCATTCGAGATTCTTCCGAGTTTCTGCCTTCAACACCCGATTCAAGATTGATGCATAGTACTTGGTGTTGGCGTATGTGACAATCAGCACGGTACCAGTTATTTGAATTCATGCCTGTTCTCACCTGTCGAAGATATTTTGCATTGAGGTCTAATAGGTCTGCACTGGACCTGGCATGTGGCAAATTTGTTCTTGCTTGCTATCCACTTCATCACGTCGACAACCTTCAGAGCTGCACATTAGTACTGCGGGCGACCAAGAACATATCCGACTCATCGACGACAATGGAGCCGCCCAGTTGCTTTGAATTTATAAACATTGAATGTGACTCGGATGCTTGTTCGTCGCTGGGGGTATACTTGAAGGCATGTGACGGCGTCACAGTCCACTAGATTTTAAGATGTTTCATGGCAACTTGAGGTGAGCGATTATCGGAGTCCATAACATACTCAACCAACGCTGCGAGACGCCTGGTTATACCGCAGCCTTTACAGACCTGCGTGGTTCATATCCTCAAGGCTCAGTCATCCACTAGTAGCTATTCATCATTCATAAAAGCTTAGGCCTTCAGCCTCTGATATGTCATCGTACGACCTTGTATGGTCAACAAACATGTTTTCCATCACCGAGGACCAGGTACTTGTATCTTCCATCTCCACTGCTTGGGTTGGGGTAATTGTGGACTATCTCGCCCAAGCTTAGCGTTCTCGCGTCGAACTAGTAACCACTGATGGACATTCAATATTCAACTACTAACCACGTGCTAGATTCATCATGATAGGCAGCCCTATATTTGAGCGACGAAGAACGGAATGTTTATGATTACATGTATCACATCGATAAAACCTTGCTAGATTCATAGGCAGCCCTACACCTGGGCGACGAGGAACGGAATGTTTATGATTACATGCATCACATCGCTTGGTCGATGATAAAACCTGGTCGGTGATAAGTAAGTTCGACTACTTTGCATGATGTCCAAAATGCTCACCAGTTGTGCAACTCAGCATCTGTTGGTTTCTTGGGCGGAGTGATCCTTATCAATATGATCCTTCAAAAGATCTTGGCGGGCAAAGTCTTTGCTACAGAGTTTGCAGGACGAGCGAAAACCCAGATGCTTCGCAATATGACGGGGTATATTACGACGTTGGAATTTTGCCCCGCATGCGGCCCACCTGCACTCTATTTCCAATTTCTCTGGACCACGAACACTGTGCACCGTGTTCAGGTGCAATAGCATCGATTCCCGACCTGCTGGTACAAGCTTGCAACATGTTTGATTTGTTTTCTTGTTAACCCAGAGACATGGCACATCCTTCGGGACACCACTCTCCGCGGGATCATCAGGGGGTCGGCAGGGCTCAGGGGTCTCCTCAGCACCCGAACTGACCTCGTGAGGCAGATGATCTACGGATGCTGCATAGCAATCATATTTTTCCTTTAGTTCCAGAAGGGCTGATTCTGACATGTCCGCTATAGGATGCTGTCCAAAATCAAAATTTCTGCTGAGAAACATGACGAACTCCACATCCTACAAGAAACATTCGTCTGAAAATATCGCTTTCCCCATAACCCCATAATGTACGCACCTCATCGCAGAAGTGAAGTAGTGTGACATCGCCAGCCTCACTATCCTCACCATCTACCGTATTCTGTATGTCTGTCATGACCACATCGCTGTTGAAAAAAATACTCAACCCCTCTTAAGGCTACTATGCGAACTAGCTCACCTGTGGGAGTCCTGCAGCTGGTTATCGCTGGTCACCGGCTGGTTATTATGGTGCATAGGTGCCTTCGGTGCTGACACCAGGCAGAGCCCTTTTATACTACCTCGTCCACGGCGCGATTGCGGACTACTAGAACCTGGGACCCTTCCAAGGGGTTAATCATTCCTCGATTCCTCGTAACTCTGCGCGTTCCTAAGCCGCCAGCCATGTCCATTCGATAGAAAAACCATGGAGCCGTCGTGGAAGAGACCTGGGACGCTTCCAAGAACCCTACCAGCTGGCGGGGTTGATCGAACTAATCGCCGTCGAAACAGACACACCGGCCGGCCTGGTTCAGCCAACGCGCCAGGAGCGTGACCAAGGGACTGTGATGAACTCATTTTAAGTTCAATGGTACGCACCATTTGAGTCGCGGAATTGAGTCATCATCTTATCGGGCCTGCCATTCGCAAATGGCAGGGCCAGTGGCACTTGTATGATAGCTTGGCAAGGGAAACAAACCACGCGAAAATGATTTCAAGTGGACGCTGTGATGGTAGTTTTTGCTGAGAAATCATCGCCGAAAAACTTTGACGCTCGACGGCGTGAGAGCAATATCATCGATGTAATCAAGTGCCCTAGCCCGAACTTCGAAAGCACTAGACGGTCGTCCCCTTTGGTCTAGCGTCGCAAGATTATCTTTGGTCAAATACATGTATGTTCACCCAAAAGTAAGTCCATACCAAGTTTAGATTACTCTTCATTAAAGAGCGTTTACATCCATGACAGCAGAACCGAATCTAATCAGACCTAATCCTTTCGCATTTTCAACGGTCGACGAGAGCATCCCCGAATTTGTTAACATGCCGTTATCCTTCCCAGTCTCAAAAACTTTTCCTGGTCAATTACAAGTACCAACACGCATTCCGCAACATTACCGGACGATCATCAGAAATCGCTCATGTTGGAACCAAGTACAGCCACACGTCGGAGACAAGAAGATAGCGTGGAAGCCTGTTGAGAACGGGCCGTGCCCCTCAACAAACACCTTCATAGAATTAACAACGCCGACTTACCAACCCGCCCCGCGTGCAACGAACATGACGAAACTATCCACTATTACATCATGCTCTTCCCCGCATGTCGAGCTCGAGGGGATAGGCTTCGTTCCAAGATTCCGCACCGCATTCTCCACCTCCAGCGTCTCCTCAGCCACCCTAAACACGTACCTTTCCTACTGCAGTTTATAGTAGGCACGAAGAGAATGGAAGGAGCATTCGGAGACTTCACCCCGCCGGAACCACGAGAATAAAACAAAACTCTTCATGCTGCTGGCTCAGACAATTATCGCCTTTCATATCAAACCCCAGCGTTACCGTTCGCTCATGCCCACACACATCTCTAGTCAGCTGATAAGACGGCGCTCACAACTTCACTTCTGTTTTCACAACGAAAGCAAGCCAATGACATATTCGCTATACGAGCCAAGGACGAAACTAGTATACTCGATATGTAATGTTTTCCTTCGTGACAATAAATGATTTTTAAAAAAATAACAGGAATCTCTCTAATAACTATTCATTGTCCCTCCGCGCTAGGCGTAGAGATCGTAATATTGGTGATCTCCACTGCACCTCTTTCAAGCGCCCTGTGAGATATCTGATGTATGAGGGTCAGCGTTCGTATTCGAATCATACGCTTGTCCTTACTCTTCAGCAGGCCCTTCAAGTTCTCCAGGTTCTGAGATGAGTTTTCGTGCGAGTCAGTCGGCCTACGTATATCCAGGCGAACAAGCGGTAGATAAGTAGGTTTAGACTCACAGGAGGCAGAAAAACAGAACAGAACATGAAAATTCCGAAGATGTTATACAGTACAGAACGACAAAAAAAACCGTAACGAAACGGCGGGCTATACGAGATTACGGTATATCTATGCCGTCAACGTACGGATGACTGTTCGCGGCCGTTTCGAACAACCCCTAGGCGTGCTGCAAATTAAGATGTCGGATATAGCGGCTTCGACTGAGGAAGTGTGTAAATCAGGCGTGGACGAGGGCGATGTCAATATTAAAGGGAATGTGTCAAACAAGGCGTAAACCAGCGCCTCCCGTCAGACTAGGGGTCCCAGGAGCGGGACAATGAGTTCAGCTTGTCTACAAAAGAAAAGCAGTTCGACGACTGAAGACTATGTAGTATCTCACTTTCCGAGTCTGCATTGAATTCATTGCATTTGAAACCTATGTATCAAAATTTTAAACCAAGCTAGAAACATACACCATATGATACACAAATGTGGCACAACAAACAAGAATTTGCATAAGGCTTTGGAGATTACCTGGAATGAGGATCATGTGCCCTCAGGATAATTCTTCAGCATGCGCCTGATCTCTGATTCCGGTATCATCTTCTTAAACTCAAGAGCACACGGCTGGACCAGTGGCATCACCCCGCTCAAATATTCCATGTCATTCAACGGCTTCGTAGCGTCCAGAGTGACCTGGAACGCCCAAAACATGAGGACCGAATTGATGAAAATCGATCTGTACCAATAAAATGAGCTCGGAGGGTCGTGTGCGTTGAAGGATACCTTTACCTGCTCGCAACGTGTTGTCCGGGGCAAACGCTGGGAGAAAGGACCGTCAGAGAAAGTATAGCCTAGCAGAAGACGGTGCGTACCGCCGACCAAACCCAAAGACAAAGAATGACAGATCGTCTCTCATGCGGCCTTCGTCGTTGATCCAGCGCTGAGGCTTGAACGTGTCAGGGTCAGGGTAAACTTCTGGATCTCGAGAGATGGCCCTGATGTGGGAGCCATTAGATCCTTCATTAAGTCCATCTATTGAAGGACGATGCTTACCAATGGTTGCCGAATACTGTAGTCCCCGCAGGGAATGCAATAGTTTTCCTACGTTGGTAGATGTTAAATCACCCTAAACTGTTAAGAGATTACTTACCCAAATCACGTCTTTACCTGTTCGGTGAGGAAATCCTGAGTGATGATGTAAACTTCGGATACAGAACAAAGAATGGGGATGCCCACCCATAGAACCCAACGGTCTCCATCTCAAACACTCGGCAATGAAAGCATGCAGACGAGGAAGGGATTGTTCGTCAGCGAAGGTCGGTGCTGGAGTAGAGACACAATTAAATCGATGGAACTGCAATAGGAAATCGGGCTACCTCGGTGCCGGCCAATGACCGCATCAATCTCGGCCTGGACCTTAGCTTGCTCCTCGGGGAAACATGCGGCTGCCATCAGTACCGTACATATTGCCGTAGCAGTCTGACCCCTGAATTCAGCCATATACCGATACAAACAACCACAAGCACCTTACCGAATCAGATCCAGCTGAAAAGAATATGCCGGTAAGAAAAGCCATCTCTGTGAATGTCAAGCCATATTGCTCTTCGTTTTCTAGCAAATGTCTCCCGAATGAAGGGCCCTGCGTCCACATTGCTTTGCTGTGGAACGATTCAAATACCATGCGGAGATTGGCAGATGGAGACGCGTACAAGTTGTTGTTTCACGTGGTTCAGCTGACCAGTGAAGATTTTCTTGTTGCTTTCAAACTGTTGTCTCAGCTCTTGGCCATACCAAGGAAGGTATTTGAGCCACGGGATTGAGTTCACCAGGTACGCGTTAGGGCGCACGACTGCAAAAAGTGTCTCGAGGAACTGGCGCCCCCTAACGACTTCCTCGTCGGTCACATTCTTCCCAAATGCAACTTTCGTAATCGTTGTCGCACCATAGCTTTAAAACATCCGTGAGTAATGTACCGTCATAGACCGAACCTAGAGAAGCGCTTACTTTGTCGCATGCTTCTGGAAGTGGGACGGATCTTCAAGGATGCCGAGGACCGTGTTCTTGGCGTACGACATCTGCAGGGGTTGGTATGCCTCAGCTGCCTTAGGCTGGAGATGCGTATGAAGGGCTCTATATCACGTTGCAAAGTAAGATAGGGGCTATTTTCGCCTTCCCAGTATCGTTTGACAACGAACCTACGCATTCGACGGAACTTTTCTCCAGTGGACTCAAAAGCGATGCTCTGTCCGCCAGTAAAGAGTTCTCTACCAGCTACCATGCGAGGACGATCAGCTACTGCTCCGCCCTGCTTCTCCATAATGTCCATCGCAGCCTGCAACAGCATGTTGAGTGTAGATATGACAACTCAACGTGGAGTGACTGACTTTGTAACGGCCGATAAAAACAATTTTCTCAGTTCCTGTGCGAAGGGTGATTACAGGACCATACTCCTCAATCCATCGCCCTATAGTGAGAAATGGGCTGACCAGAGATACGACACAATTAACATTGACAATGCAATGAGTCAAGTGGGAAACTTTACTAGGGAGGGGATAGGATGTGCCCCCGAAGGTTCCAAGTGGGAGGGGAAGGTGGGAGGGGAAGGACATTCCTCGATCCAGTCAAGTAAGCCCGAGCGATCACTCCTGCTACCGCAAGACAAGCTGTGGCACTAAGAACGAGCTGCGTGTTGTCAGAAACGGGTATGCCAAGGAGTTGTAGCATGACTGATGAGAGGTACCTGAAGAAAGATGGGAGGCTCATACACAAGTTATGCATGACTTTTATAGCAGTGCTGCGGGTCAGTCGTAGCTACCGGCGACTACTAAGGCCACCTGTATCAGGATTTGTAAGTGTGCGAAGCTTCGCCGATAAGGCTGGAAGTTGTTCACTAACCACCAAGAGAACGGTGTTGGGCTACTCATCCTCTTCTCATCATTTCTTTGGGTTCTTCTAATTCGCCTCACTGGTTGATGCACAAGCACTGACACGGGTCTGGCCAAGAAAGCAAGGCATCTGACTCAGTGAGATCATGAAATGAAATGTGGTGGGAATGTAATACAATGCATAGATACCATCCGAGTCCATAGAGAGAGTATGAAGCATGTCAGGTGGTACGCTGCGCAAAGGATTGCAAATGGAAAAAAGAAAGATCAGTTTTCTACCAATGACATCAGATTGATCGAAGTATTTAAAGCTGGAATGTGAAGACGATAGTCTCGTCACCAACCTTATTTTGGTGCGAGCCTTACACAATTGTATCATGTAAGCGATGACTGATAACTTGTATTTGAATGGCGGACGGACAACCAAACCAATGATTTCCAACCAACGTGCTGTGTTGGATGGCGCAAACAGGATTGATTTTGAGACAGTCACAGCCTGATCGTAGCGGCGCCTGTGCACCTGTCCCCGACTCTGATTGGTATTACACCACTCAGTTACATCAATGCAAGTTCTTGAAGCTACAGCGCTAGCGATACATAATACTTACTGCTGATTTCTCGGTATAGCCGAGCTCAACACTGACAACAGCTGGCATTCTCATATGTATATCAGCTGTCTCTATATAAAACATCTATTCATTGTGTTTGTCTGCCCTACAGATCAATATGCAACGAGAAAAACTGAAGACACCAACCAGCACCAACCATTACATAGTCTCACGTAGTGACTCACTGCGTCCGGTTAGGTCTCGATGTGTCACACAAGTAACTGGGTCATGGGGAGCATATTGGGACAGCTGCGAGAAGTGTTGCTGTAAATCTAAGGTAGTGTTGTTGGTAGAACTGTTAGAGGGATGTGGACGTTCACTTCCGTATCATAGGACACATTGCAACGTAAACGCCCTCTTACAAACCTGGCGGCTCTGGTCAACGAGCTCGTCAATACCAGGTCGTCGTATCGGATACCAAACGTTCAACGGTTGGGGGAAAAAGTCCACAGCGAGAGGGAACCAGTGAAGTGTGCATCGTAACATCCCGCGTCCAGGGATGCCCCGAAGGCTGGGCTGTAATAAGTTAGCGAGAATACATAACACAGAACTAACCTATTATACACGGTTTACACAAGTGAGTTCGAACGCGGGACAAAAAAAGGAATAAAAAATCACTTCAGAATCGGTGTCAGTCAAAGGAACGTAAGTAAGACTCTCAATGTATAACGATCAGAGTCTGTGTTCAACGTGTCTTACGTGGCTCTGTCCCGACTACCAACTCACTTTCGATATCGATGTGTCTCGATCTCCTCAACCTCTCAATGAGGACGTCTCCAAAAGCAGTCATAGGGTGTCAAGACACCACCACCTTTGCTTATTTGAGGCAAGGATTGGACCATCCAAAGCCAGCGCTAGTGCGCATTCGGAAATCATTACTGACAAATTGAAGAAACGGTTGATTAATGATTTTCAGGATAATAAAGTTTCTTACTGGATGATAGGAAGTATCCAGGATCACCTCGGCCCCGAAAGACGCTTCGTACAATGGTCTTTTCTCCTTGGGAGTTCGGACTGGACGTAGTAATGTTGGTGATGTTGACAGAGCCAGCTTGTAGTTGTCTGCAGTATAGCATGGCATGAGACAGCAGCCGCAAGATCAAAAAATATTCAACTGCGCTCACTTCTCAGAGGGGCCTTCACCAGGGCCAGGCATTATTTTTCGGGCAAACCACCTCACCTTTTAAACCATTGACACGGTCAGCTACAAGGACGGAAGGAGAAAGATGTGACTGACAGGTTGGAAGAGGACCAGCGCTGTTGCTATCACAGCAAATGTGATTGAATATGCCACGGCGTAGAGCGCACTTGGCAGAACCACGAACTCCTCGTACTTAAAATTCGGACCGTAGGACAATTGAGCAACATTGGTCGCATCATGATGGTTGGCACGGCGTGCGAGTTCATACAGACCCCACGAGCGCTTGCACGACCTGGAGATTGGTGATCGCCATGAAATACCACGCCCCGTAGACAGGTCGATTAGAGTACGGCAGGGTATAGAGCATACGAGGCTTAGGAGAATTGGCTCCTTTCACTGATAAACGACTTGAAGTCAGCCACACCACCGCATCTTTCAATGCGGCAAAATAAACCTGGGCTCAGCGCGAAATTCTGCCTTGTCGCGAGCAGTTTATGTTTAGGAACGTCTTCCAATGCAGTAAGGATTGTGGAGAAAGTACCGCCTGAAATAGAAGCACCACCAAGCCTCCAAGCCGAAGTGGAGAGGTCGATAGTGGTAGAAGGCCCACCGGAGGATTTCAGCGTCTTGTTCGCGACGAACGCAAGAACATCAGATGGTACTGAGTCCAACCCGCAGCAAGGGACCACAATTGAGCCTGACTTGACAGCTGCGTAATCTAGTCTAATTTTAAAAGCGGTTAAGTTGGTACTTCTCAAGAGTAGTATGTGCATTCACATACTCAAAGATAATATCTTTTATCCAGTGAACCTCCCCGGTCAAATCCACGTAATGTTTTCCATGCTGCACACAAGCCCGGACAACAGAAGTTCCCCAACGCCAATATGGGCCAATGGTGTTAATCACGACCCTAGCCTGTCGCACCACAACGTCCACATCACTAGAATTCGTAACGTCCATGGTGAATACGGGTACATCGTCTTCGGAGAGATTGAGTCCTCGAACAACTTTCTCGAGTCTTGACTGTGACCGCGCGGCAAGACCAAATGTGAAGGATGACCGCTGCGGATGCGTGGCAAGGTACTGAGCTATGAGGCCACCAGTATAGCCTTGAGAACCGTCAGTGAGCTCTGAGCTGCTGGTTGACAATAACTTGTGTAGCCATACCTGTCGCCCCAAGAACAACTATGTCGACCATGACGAGGAACAGAGAACAACGCGTGTTACAGGTGCTGTAATTTTAGGTCTGTATACAACTGTTTTTACTATTCTAAGTTTACTCTCGGCTATTCCGGCGATGCAAGCAGATATCATGCGTCCTCGCTATCTTCAAAGCTTGGAGAAATCAGAATGGCCTCTACCTACTACCTATCAATCATCAAACATGGTTCTATCCATTCGAACCCCCATGTTTTGTTTCACTTCCATACCCAAGAGCTTCCTCTTCCCAACCTAATGAATACGATATTGAAATTATCAGAGTGGTCCGTATCGCAAACGACTTACCTCGACTCTCTCACTTTGAACCTTCCTCAACTCCATAAGCTCTTCTTTGCTCAGGTAGCTTTCGTGCTCGGCGGGCGCTTTCTTGTGTCGTAAAGAGTGAGCCCGCAAATCAGCTTCGGGATTATAGGAGTCTTCCGCCGGTGGAACGAACTCGCCGGCTCGTAGTGACGTCATCCGTCGTTCGTACGCTTCCATGTGGTAATATTTCTCGTGAGGGAGGGTTGCTACCAGACGCTAAATGATATCTGCAAGAAACTATCTAATGTCACGCACCGGTGTTATAATCCTCGACAAAAACAGCGAATTCTTTGCGCTCCTGGTCCTTGGATATGGCCTCCGGGTTGATCTTGCGTTCTTCCAGAAGCCACGTACGAAATTCTTGGGTCTTGTTGTAGAAACTAGGGAACGAATTAGCCGTACGTCAGTGACTACAACGATTGAACTGACTCGGTTTCATTGATGATGCCGTATTTTCCCCACTGAGCACCAGAGGCAGTCCCATGTTTTTTCTTCTGCAGGAAACCGGTTCGCTTGTGGTCATAATTCTTAAGACTACTCACTTTCTTGTCTTTCTTCTCTCTCTTTCGTTCCCTCTTCTCCTCACGACTGCGGTGCTTGTCTTTCTTCTTGCGACGCCTTCGCTCCGAATCCGTGTCCGATAAACTTGATACAGAACTTGAACGGGAGCGTGAACGCTTATGTCTGTGCCTTTCTCTGTCTTTATGCCGTTCATGCCTTTCCCTAGAGTGCGAGCGCTCGGGGCCGCGGGAGCGGGAACGAGACCTTGGCCGTTGGCGCCTATGTCTGGGGCTGCGAGACCGGGATCTTGAGTGCTTATGTGAGCGGATGGGGGATCGTGATCGACGAGGTGCGTCTCTCTCGGTATTCATTCCCAAACGTCGGCTATGGCCAGAAATATGTCTGTCTGCTATGACAGACTCTCTTTCCCTCGTAATTCTCCTATCATAGGTGGGGATTATATCCTGGCTTCGAGACCGACTTCGACTCCTCCGAGCATGATTTGAAGCCATGGGTTTTCTACACAAGATCTGGAGTGATTTGGAGTGGTTCGAGTGGCAGCGTGAGAATATTGCAGCCATTGTGGTTGTTTGGATCAGAAGCTTTTGCCAAACAACGCTCACGATTTTAGAAGCCGTCGAGTTCTTATTTGTCCTGCAATGTGACTGTCAATCTTAAGTGGCACCACGTGCAGGACTAGCCTTATTCCCGATTCATCTCATCCAACATTTGAGTTCTGGACGCTGTAATGTCAGCTGGCCGTAAGTGCTCTGCCAACTTCTTTCATACTCTCTCTCCTGTACACTCGGGGCTTCTCACGAATGGCCATCGTCGCCTCCTTAATCTTCATGTACAGCTTGCTTCCCTTCCTGCAGTCTGGCCATTGTTTGGAGTAGCACGAGTCGGACCAGCACATGTCGCCACCTGGTTCAGGCGTCGCGCCTCGGCTTTAACAACGTGATCGCGGCGTGGCAGACCGGCGCATTTCATTTTTTGTGGCATGCCAAATGGCCGTTATGAACCTCCTGTGCGTGATATTGGCTATTCACCACGACTAAACTTTATCCGCCGATCGCCCAGTCTCGCAGACTGGCTCATCGGATTACATGGTTGCAGCTTCATCTTGGTTGCAAGTTGATTCATGTTCTTACAATAAGATTGAATTGACTGTCTGGGTGTTTGTCAAAACGGTGGTGTTGCTAGCGAGCAAACATAAGGGATGAACACATTTGCCTGACATTTCCGTATAGGACGGTGAAGCATACACGGAGTGAGCCAAATGGTTCTTCTTTGGCATTTCACATATCGCAGAGTGTGCCCTAGAAACCATAGCCTTTCAAGTATAAAACGCTCTTCCTCTACTGCTGTGGCCCCTGCGGGTTCACAGAGTACTATTCATCTGTAGCATCTTGATTACTACAGTTGCGTCGCCATTCCCATGTCTTTCCAAGAAAGACCCTCCTCGGATTCCTAGTACGCCTTGTTAACCCAGCGACTGATTACCACCCTGAGTTGCTCATCATGCATTGTCGCAGCGTTCGGGAAACATTCCATTATGCGCACAGGCAGGAGACGACGTCTCTGAACCCCCCAGGCGTTCCGCCTTTTTTCGGTGTCGGACCACCATGGTCATTGTACGTTAGGTCTCTTCGCTGTTTGCCTAGTTCTTCAGCTTATCATTACCGTTGTTTAGCTCCACCTCGTCCCACATGAATGTAGTTACTGCATCGTGAGCAGCAGTATTCCTCTTTGTTTATGTGCCCCTCATGAGCGAGAACAGTGAAACCGGGATGATACCGCCTGATCATCCTTTTGTCGCGGGAAGCCCTCAGAATTTTCAGGGCAAGATGCTATTGCAGCGCCCTACCCCCTTCGTTGATTGTAGCGCATCGAGGCACGTCGATGATAGGTTGCCGGTGGCTTCCCCTGGCACTACGATGTCGAAATTTGCGATTTCTCAAACTATTGACAGTGGTTGGTCTACCAATACCTATTCACCTCCACCTCCGAAACTCGGAACATCCCCTTACAATTCACCCGAATTAATTTCACCGACTTCCCACGCGGTTGCTAGCAGCTCTTCCGTGTGGTCTGTGCATGGACCGGTCCATATCGGCACCATCCATTCATTGGTGGGACCAGAAGTCTTGCATGAAGACCACAGGACTGCAACGCTGCAAGGAGGTCCGCAGCCCCTGACACAAGTACCGCACCACATCTCATGGTATCCTCAAGTAGAGGTTGTGGGTAGCTCCGTGACCGCTATGCTTCAATCTCCTCCCCTCCGATCGAGATCAATGGTGTCGACCCTTCAACCTGGAAACGCACCTCGGAGGACAGTCCCCCGGCATCACGACACAAATCAAGTGGGTCTCCAGACGACTGGGACGGAGCCAGCTGGCCATGACCTCGCTTCCCATTCACCGCTTTGGAGACGCAGAGCCTCGTGGTCGAGTTACGCCGATAGGCCCACAAAAGCTCTGCGGTGGAACGGATTTATCGTCGATGAAGAAGATGTCAGGGAGACCAGGAACATTAATGGCGGTCTCATTGACTTTTATCTCTGCCGCTGGACGCACGCAGGGCAGGAATGCGGTATGCATGTTATGGGTGATCGTGCCCGATTGGCAAGGCATATACAGAGATGGCATAGGATACACGCGGGACACGGTCAGAGACAGGTTCCTTGCCGCTGGGGCGACTGTGGAAAGCTAATGAAGAGAGAAAACATTGTCCGACATATTATCGCCACCCATCTCAAGATCAAATGGCGCTGCTCGGTGTGTCGTGCCAAGCTGTCTCGCGATGATGCCTCTGCGAGACACTTCGAACGCGTTAAATCGTGCAGGAATGGCGTTGCGACAGTTGAAAGAGGCCCAGAAGCACAGGAGGTGAATGTTGGCGAAGTGGTCGAGTTCTAATCAAGCCTCAGATTGATTGCTTGGCGAGGTTTGGACATTTCTTCTTCTTCTTCTTTGTATTATAGTTCTACATAGGTTTGCGTGTTCCATCTGTAAGATTACTACTTATATCGAAACATTTATGCCTGCTGCTGTCCAACTTATTTTCCCCCTCGAAAGCAGATAAAAATGCTTGTGCGACTATGGATGGATGTGTGAACTAAAAGCACTCGAATGTACTGGCAATACAACTGTTCTACTTTGACTGAAACTACAGACTAAGAACTCGTACCAGACAGATCACTGGTGCTACTATCCCCTGCTTGACACTTTGTAGAATCGGAATGAACTCATGTACCTCTTTAGGTTCAGATCAGCGCCAGCAACCCTCCCGTTCACGTGATCTCTGCGACTTGACTTGATCAAGCAATGCACAAGCTCGACTGATGATGGATGCTCGTTGCATCATAGCACTTTAGGACATGCACCCAGTGATCGAGATTCAATGAGATCCACCCAGCGTCTAGAATCACGCGACCGACACCATGACAAGCTTTTCATGTCAGAGAAGTCGTCATGGGGAGTGCATAGGAGAGATCACACCCACTATTCCAATATTTTCACTCGCTGTGAACGAGCGTTCCCGCGCATATACCGCAAGAAGCTTACCTGTCTTCAACATCCTGGTCTACAATCCACACGTAGAAGTTCCTAGATGAATGAAGCCTTCCTTGGGATGGTGGCTAAGTTTCCTCATATGGTAGAGCCCTTCGACACATTCGTGTTCAAATCTAAAGTCCTTATTCAGTAGTGGTCAAGTGTAAAATTTCGAGATTTTTTAACCGAGGTGGCGTTGTGGGCGTTTGTTTAATTCTAAAGACTTTGCCAAACATAGACCAAAAATGGAATATGCTGCCAGCAGCACCGGCGTATCGTTTCTAGAATCTACTGCGGGGCCGAGTACCATTCTTACGAAACTTCTGAAGCACCTGCCATCCAGATTCTAGAAAGGACTATTCTCTCGCTACGAGCAGGATGTCCAAGTCACGCCGTATTCTCTCAGGTGCACTCGGCAAGCGCTCTTCCCAAATGGCTACCTCCAGCTCTGGCGCAACCGCCAGCGAGCTTTTCGACATTCCAGAGTCCTCCTTCGTGTCCACGTCCGCTCATTCAATACTACCAGTCTCGTCTACTCCAGCACACTCATATCCACAACAACGCAGTCCCTCACCCCCGGCATCGAGCTATTTCCCATCTGTATCCACCATGCAGAGTGGTGAACCACAGCCTGCTCCAGGCGCTTCTACGCACTTTGCATATAGCACAACCCTCAGAAGACATCACCATGAAGGCTCCCTCGGTCTTCAACTACCTCCGAATTTCTCTGATATCACTTCCAGTGTCACGACAGACGGATTACCATCGCTATGGCAGAAGGCAAAAGGTGTTGTGACACGTCAACTCTCAGATGTCGCCACAGAAAACCGATATGAATTAGTGTCAATGGGAGGGCGGGTTAGCCCGCCCTCGAAGCATCGAGAGGATCGAGACAGGACAGAAACACCTTCTGCGTGTTTTGTTCATTGGACAGTTGAGGTGTGTAGATTTTTTCATCCGTTCCTCTTGCTTGTGCGTACCGCTCTTTCCCCACCACCATCCAATGTTTCTGGAAATTCAGGATAGAAGCGCGGATTTCTTTTGTGCCTTCTGATCCACACTTTATTTTTACCTTCTCGTTATTCCCCAAAAAGGATCTCGCCAAAAGGGTGAAATCTAGATAGCCGTTCCGGTATCAGGTAAGTACACGAACTTACCAAATTGTCTTCGTAGGACACTCTGGCACACTTTCAGACATCCCCAGTCTCTGGTCTTCCTAGTTCATCGATTCTCGCGCTCCAGGCTGCCCATGGATTCAATGAATTTTCCGTATCTATGCCTGAGCCAGCTCTGCTCAAGTTTGCGAAGACGATTTACGAGAGCCCACTGATCCTGCTCCTATGCGGCAGTGCTGTGATTAGTGCGGTAATGGGTAATATTGATGATGCAGTTAGCATCACAGTAGCAGTACTAATAGTATTGACTGGTAGGTACTCACGAAACGTTAATCATTGACATACGCTCATCTTCCACCCCTAGTTGGCTTTGTGCAAGAACAGCGCTCGGAGAAAAGCCTAGAAGCGCTCAACAAGCTCGTACCACACCACTGCCACGTAATTCGGTGCGACACGAATATTCTATTAGACATTCCATTATCTCACCATTCACGAACATTCCTAGTGATCAACGTGATATACATGTTCTTGCCAATGAGCTGGTTCCTGGTGACATTGTCTCGCTATCTTCGGGAGACCGTGTTCCCGCGGATATGCGCATCATCACCGCGGTAGATCTCGAGATTGACGAGAGCAGTCTGACTGGGGAGACCAACGCACGCCGAAAGGATTCTAATCCTTGCATCTCTCAAGCTTCGATGCCTCCCACAACTAATTCGAGTGGCCACGAGAACTCAGGAGATATCGCGCTAGCTGACCGTTCGTGCATAGGATACATGGGAACTTTGGTTCGGAACGGTGAGTGGACACTAAGCGCGGGATCTCTGTGCTTAGACCCCATACTCCCCTAAGGTCGCGGCATGGGTGTTGTGATCGCGACTGGCCCTCAAACAGAGTTTGGTGTGATCTTTTCCATGATTCAAGACGTATGTGTATTTTCAGCTCTTGATCAGGAGCGTGCTTAGCTCCAAACAGGTCGAGGAAAAACGTACGCCTCTTCAATTGAGCATGGATGAGCTGGCCAAGAAGTTGTCGATTATATCCTTCGGCATTATTGGAGTTATTTGCCTTATTGGCACATGGCAGCAACGGCCCTGGTTAGACATGTTCACCATCGGTGGTAGGTGATTCTATTAGTGTCGCCTTATCCGTCTGACTTTGCATACAGTATCTCTTGCGGTAGCAGCCATCCCGGAGGGACTTCCCATTGTCACGACTGTCACCTTAGCTCTCGGAGTTCTAAGGATGTCAAAGAGAAAGGCCATCGTGAAAAAGCTTCATTCCGTCGAAGCCTTGGGTTGTATTTCTGTCATTTGTTCTGACAAGACTGGTCAGTGAATAAATGCTTTATCTTTATCTTTGTTACAAATCGATGTTACAGGCACCTTGACAAAGAATGAACAGACAGTTACGGAGATATACGTCGTCGATGAGAACATTCAAGTTGATGAACTTCGGTCACCGATATCCCCGGCAGTCAGAAAGGTACTGGAGATCGGCTCTTTGTGCAACAATTCCTCGATGTCCAGGGATGGCGAGGGTGCATATGTCGGTCAATCAACCGATGTAGCGCTGCTGAATGTTCTGTCCTCATTCGACGTGCCAGATCAACGGCATGTAGGTTTATAGTCACAACGTCGTCAGTGTTCTGTGCTAAAATCGACCTTTAGTCCTTCACCCGCCTTTCAGAGAAACCTTTCAACTCGGAACAAAAGTACATGGCCGTCAGTGGTATTCACACCCACTCCACAACTCTCTATTCAGGTTCTCCTCGCGAAATGTACTACATCAAGGGTTCCATCGACGCCATCTTGGATCGTTGCAAGTTTTACTTTGTTACCGACGGCTCAACACCTGCCTTGGACGCTGGCACGCGCGGCGTCATACTGAAGAACGCCCAAGCAACAGCATCACGAGGTCTCCGAGTAATCGCCATGGCGTATGGATACGGATCTATCGATTCTCCACGTCAGGATTCTGCACTGTCACAGCAATCAATGCACCGTTCCACCCAGTTGACGCCGCTGTCGCGGACTCCAGTTCCTGATGAAGATAAGACCAATTTGGTCTTTGTTGGGTTCCAGGCTATGTTTGATCCCCCACGCAAGGGAGTTGCGGATGCTATCGGCTTGCTCCAGAACGGCGGGGTACAAGTCGTTATGATCACCGGAGATGCTGAGCAGACAGCCTTAGCCATCGCGCAAAAGCTGGGGCTCCGCGTTGGTCCTACACGAACTCATGATGGCCAGCTCCGCAACTATTGCTTGACTGGAAAGGATCTTGACCAGATGAGCAAGGCGCAGCTCATCGAGCGGGTAGGCAGCGTGAGCGTGTTCGCGCGGACGACGCCACGACATAAAATGGCGATTGTTGAAGCTTTTCAAGCTCGTGGGGCTATTGTGGCTATGACCGGGGACGGGGGTGAGTGCTGTCTATATCACGCCATGAGTAGGCTTATATAATTGTTGCCTGTCTTTGTCCACCCGTTTCGCTAGTCAATGATGCGCCAGCACTAAAAATGGCTGACATCGGTGTGTCGATGGGGAAAAGTGGCACTGACGTCGCGAAAGAAGCCGCCGATGCTATCCTCGTGGATGACAACTTCAGCACAATATTACCTGCTGTCGAAGAGGGTGAGTGGTTTTTTTTTTCAAATAATAGTCACGTAATTGACCTAAGCTGATTCTAAAGGCAAATCTATCTTTCACAATATCCAAAATTTCTTGTCTTTCCAGCTTAGCACTGCTGCTGCCGCATTGACGCTCATTACACTTAGCACGTTATTTGGATTCAGCAACCCCCTCAACGCCATGCAGATACTCTTCATTAACATTTTGATGGACGGTGCGTCCTATGGATCGCTCTCGATTAGCAGATGTCTGATTTGGTCCCAGGACCCCCAAGTCAATCGTTAGGTGTAGATCCAGTAGATCCAGCAGTAATGCGAAGACCACCACGGAAGAAAACCGAGCCCATAATAACCCGACGCCTGTTATACCGCGTCCTTTTCTCGGCGGCCACCATCGTCTGTGGAACCTCTTTCATCTATACCACTGCGTTGGACGATGATCATGTATCGAGGCGGGAACAAACTATGGTCAGTTCTTCGATGCCTGATTTTTGCTTATCACAGCTTACATATTGAATAGACTTTCACATGCTTCGTCTTCCTTGACCTCGTGTCAGCAGTGCAAAACCGTGGTCTTGGATGTGGACTGTTACAAAACAAGATGCTCGTCACAACCGTATCGGTATCATTTCTCGTCCAGTTGGCACTCGTTTATGTTCCCTTCATGCAAAAGATCTTCCAGACGGACGCTCTTGGCTCGGAGGATCTCTTGACCATCTTACTCATAGCTGCAACGTCTTTCGTGCTCCATGAGGGACGGAGACGTTTCGAGAGGGCGGTCCAGTCAAACGAAACATATGCTAGCGTTGCGGAAGAGATGGCATGATCTTAATAGAACAGCTGGGTATCTAGGCACAAATATAGCTGAATAGAGCGACGGATAACTATAGAGTCTATACCTACATACTACTACACATTATAACCGTGTACACACTCGAGATCGAACAACCATTCACATATGACTACCCCACAACTGGATGCATATCCCAAGCTAAGTCATCACTTTGTAGGGAGTGAAAGCTGGGGGAATGATCATCCAGGACGGCGCGCCAGGAGGGACTGCTCGAGGAGCACAGCCAGTGGCAAGACGAGATTGTGAGTAGCATTCTGTACGTAATTCCTGTACGGAATATAATATGTCAGTGGGTCAAGCAATGTTGACCGGAAAGCCGACGTACCTCAAAACTCCATGACCGAAGACCTGGTGTCGCCGAGATACTCTGAAACACGTCGGAATGCTCTTGAGCCACTTCATCGGTGCAAATCTGCATGTCGTGTGACATGGTGGAAGTGTCATTGGAGGAAGTGGAATCGGCCAGATTAGCGACAGTATGACCTTGAACGGTGCCTGTGGGCAGCGCGCGCACTCGAACAGGAAGAGGGATAATTGCTCTCTTGGGAATAGCACCCTGCCAAACCGCTGCTGCCCTCGAAATAAAAATACCCTCATCATCTTCCACAATTTCGAAAGATAAGTTCAAGGGAATATCCTTTCCTCCTGTACCGAGAAGCGTAGAGGGTTCTGGAGATGTGTAGTAGTGGCCGTAACCGGTGATTGATGTGAAAGCTGGTGTATCGGGAGGGACGGTCGTTCCGAGAGCGCATTGCGCAGATTGCACAGACATGATGAGGGAAATTGGGGCTTAAGCGACTGAAAGATGGTTCTGTTGATATGCTAGATTTTATATTGTAGGTAATGCTAGTGTGGATTGGCGTACGCCGTAAAATATTAGTTCACTTCAATCGGCAATGGAGAAGAATGAGATAACATAATGAAGCACCTCATTTACATGGCTTAGCCGGGGAAAAGACCAGTTGCTCACTGAGACTGGCGACGTCCACACATTGTGAGGCTTTAATACACGGTGGTGGATGAACCCAAGGAAGAAAAAAAAAGTAGCCGGACTCGGCAGCATTCCGGGACTCGGAGCTAGTGGCACTGTGACCGAGGTCCACTAAAAATGTGCCAAATATAAGTAATAGTATTCATTCATGCACGTGGTCACTGGTGTCGTCCTCTACCAGCGCAGCAATCATAAGCAGACAGCATGCTAGCAGCATCTATTGGTACTATGGGTAGGTAGGTATATGTTCTACGTTCATCCGTAATATGATACTTGGAATGCCCAGGAGTAATCGACTTGATCCTGTGGCATCATGATGGTCAAGACACCCGACCCATCAATGTCCCACTCAAGGCTCTGCGCATTCCTTGAGCTAGGTCAAAGCAGCACAACGCTGTCCCCCTTTTGAATTGGCAGCACCATGCCACCTGCATCCGCCGTGATTTTTTCGTCGCTTGGGTTGTTGAATGCGATGACACATAATGTCTTTGGTGTAGTGAGGAATGATCCTGTCGGATCTTGGGATGCTTGGTCCAGTAATTCTAGTGCGAACACGTAAGAGAGGGATGCCAAAGGGGTATTCGCGACCTACTGTTGCATAAACACAATTGCTGACAACATCGACCAGCATTTAGATAATAGTCGATCCGTTCTTGTACTGGCAGCATTCAAACTGTAGTTGAAGGGGTCCATGCCTTCGCTTGTCTCCCAGCGACGAGTAGACAGGGAACCGAACGTCGCATACTCAGGTGTGTCAAAGTCCGGGACTACACCACAGCCTTAAGTTGATGTCGCATCAGAAATACCTGATCATTTGCAGTAAAAACGACCTACGGCCATTCATAGCAACCTGGTAGCCATTCCGCATCGCCTCGTTGTAGAATTGTGCGGCAAATTCCAACGTCTTGTTGGGGCCTCCGATGTCGCACCACTAGCCCCCGTCAGCGCATGTCAGAATGAGCTCACCATGATTTCTGTATCATTATCCAGCGCCAAAGACAGCATCTGCGGGTATTGCAAACCCCTCAATATAATCGCTGATATTCGATATTCTTTTATAAGGCTCCAGCTCAAACGCATTGAATGCATCGTGCGCCAAGCCTCCTGGCCATATATCAAACCCGTGCTTGAAAAAGTACGGATTGAACCTGCAGGGAGATTAGAAACAGGAACCAAGCTCGTGACATGAGTACTTCCATGTGTGGTATTTTTGTATCAGATAGTCCATAACCGTCGTGATGTTTCTGTAATGCGACACAATTCGACTTTATTGACAACCAATAAAAAGCCGTTCGTACAGTAATAAGGACAAAGTACTTTGTCCCAACTTCGGTGAACAAATTTAACTAAGCGCTGGGACTTCAAGTAGACGCCATAATAAATCATCGCATACAACGTCCTGCAGTTCACAGGTCTGAACACTAACGCCGACCGGAAACTCATCATGGTTACCTTCCCATAAGCACACAGGTGATGTACCCACGTCGGCGAGCTGGGGTTCGTAATATTATGGATATACCAGCTGTTCTGGTATAAGAAAAGCCTGCAGAGCATGACGAGGAACCTCCTCATTCATACCACTCCGCATATGAGCCAGGCGGGCCCTGTATAAAACGCATCAACCAACGAGAATGTTACCAACAGCACAAGCATGCTCACCCAAGCGGGGACGCTGAAGATACCCCAGTGAATGCCGCATGAGTCCACAAATCATATTAAATTCTCAAGAGAGCCATCTAGTACTTACAAGGTTCCATACTTCGCCTGGCTCCACCACGTGGGTGTCTCATGTGTGGTCAAGCGGTACACAAGGCCAGGCGTGACTGTAGAGACGCCCTCGCCTGATACTGAGATTTCATACTGCGAGTCTATAGATGCATTCGAGGTAGTCACATAGCTCCCTGGGAGTAGATTCACAAGGGTGATGGCGACAGCTTGAGCCTGCTGGCCGTTGTGCCGCACACGTCGCGCCATTCCTATCGAAGTTACCGGCAGCGCCATCTAGAGAAGCAGCTTGGTTGTCGAAGAGGTCACGTAGTGAAATGGTGGCAGATAAAAAGTGACAAGGGATATCGACTTCACAATCCGCAAGTATGAGAACAATGCCCCACACAGTAATGACCAAATACTCTCATGGCGGCCTCGAAGGATGCGGCTCCGCGAGGACGCATGCCTTTTCTTTGACGGCAAGGCATTATATCGACATCATGTCACTCGGATAATAAGCACCGTCTGATCATGGTCACATAGTGCTACTTGAGAGTCTGTGAGAAGCGCATCAGATGATGATCTGTGCTTTATTGTGGATTGAACATGAGACGCTGAACATGAGAAGGTATACAGGAGAACGCTGTTGTCAGAAACTTTTGTTTACCGTGCGAAAAAAAACTGTCGAGGTATGCCAGGCCTGAGTGGAGAGACATCACGGGAATGACTGAGGCCTAATTTCTTGTGATCGAGCATCAGAATATTAATCCCGCGGAAGGCAGAACATCATTAAAAACCACCGATTTCCACCATTGCGTCCTCTTTCCGCGCCAGCAACCCATTCTATACCAGATCTAATGTCCGGTTGGACCGTGACGCGTGACGGACGACAGCTCAGCGCTGAGGAATTGGTCAAATAGGTATCGTAGGAGACAAATAGGCCGTATGTAACCTACTAATTCGAGTATTAATATGTATAGTTCACTATTTACCGCTGGTTGTGACAGTCAACCTTTCCGACACTCCAACAGCGACGAGACCCTGCTAAGCCCTGCCACCGCTCTACCTCTGGGGTCCAGGACTGTCATCCATCAAAACCGCATCATCGCTATCAAAGTGGGACACATCAGGCTGCCACCTGATCCTGACGAGCGGTACTTACATTTGATGCTTGTTGAAGTAGTCAACAGGCCTTCTTGAAATCACGTTGAGGTCACGGGCCTTAGGATGACAATTAATGATGCTGACGCACTGCTTCATCATCTTACCAAGAGCCCGATATCGTGGACGCCGATCTCCGGGGCAGCTTCATCAAATGGACAGCAAATACTGTTTGATCACTAGTCAGCAATTAGTAAGAATCACTCAGCAACTCGGCCTGCGCTCGGGCTCGCCGCACTCGTCAGCTCAAGGCAATTCATCGTCCCTGCGGGCCTGCACCCTGGAGATCCTCATGCCAACGACCGGTTTCGATTGAGCGACCTTTGGTGGGCCAGACCTTCTTCGGAGTTAACCGAAAATCTGTATGATCGATGCAGGATTGGTCGTATGATCTAGTTTCACTTGGCACTGCTCTGATATCATTGATGTCATATGTAGACTTTGGCACTAGCAACAGCTAAAGCCTAGGTAAGTAACGAACCCTTGCCTGAATAGGTGCAGTGCGGGGGTAAAGATCAGGTTACTCAGCATCCTGTGATCTTATCGTAATATGTAATTCATGTGGAGTCGTAGGTATAAATGATCTTGCGTTCGAATTCATCGATATCTATCTTTCATAACACTTCCATATTATTCCCATCCCCCCCAGTAATCTAACACGATGGTTAAGTTGCATGGTTTCACCCATTCCACATGCACGCGCCTTGTCGCGCTCGTCTGCAAGGAAAAGGAGATTCCATATGAATTGATCAGCGTCAACCTGGCCAAAGGTGAACAAAAGGAGGCGGCTTTCATCGCGGTTCAGCCATTCGGACAGGTCCCGTACATCGTGAGTCAACTCGTAACCAGATCTATGATGTTCGCTCACATTCGCCCTCCAAGGATGACGACGGGTTCATTCTATACGAGTCCCGCGCGATCGCAAGATACCTCATCAAGAAACACCCCAACCAGGGCACTCCCTTGATCCCCACAGACCCTAAGGCGGAAGCCCTCTTCGAGCAAGCAGCTTCGATCGAGACTTCCAACTTCAACGCCTTTGTCGCGCCCATCGTCGCTGAAAAGATTTTCAAGCCGTGAGTAGTTCTCTTTCTCGACCGAACGCAGTTTAGAAGACTTCTGAAGGCGCCGTGGTATCGCAACTAATGAGGCGGTTGTCGCTCAGCTATTGGGCATGCTCAAGGCCAAGCTGGACGTGTATGACGTGATCCTTGGCAAACAGCAGTACCTTGCTGGTGATGTGCGTTCTATTTCTCGTCCTCTACCCTGGTTATGAAGTAACATCACCTGCCGCAAATTTAGTCCGTCACGCTCGCTGATTTGACGCACTTGCCTTACGGCGATGCGTTTTGCCACGCTGGCTTTGCTGAAGAGTTTGAGAGCAGGCCCAATGTTGCCAGGTAAGAACTGAGATACTGGCCCTCGTGGATACAATTTAATCGGTTGATGCGCAGGTGGTGGAAAGCCATTTCTAACAGGCCTGCTTGGCTTGCCGTCAAAAATGGTGCATAAGATCTTATTCAAGGAAATGCTCGTGAAGCAGTGATGTGTCGTCGTCTGTAACAGTAATAACAATTTATACTTCTGGAAATCTCTGCAAAGACTGAAGTGTCTATATGCATATGTCAAATTCAGCGGCATTACATAATATTGTAAGTACGAGTTGACACTATTACGTAGTACTGGTGCCGAAACACGGGCCGCCTCTTGTTTCAAGTAGTATTGTGTGACCATCGTTCGCCATCGCGTAGCTCGTCATGCAGTCGTCGTTCTCGCATTTCTTTTACCTCGTCCTTTCTCAGATACGGGCAATGGCTCGCTTTTCTCCTTTCTTACATCTTGATTCTTGAGAAGGTTCGAAGTAAGCTGGTGTCCCGCTCGAGTCCCGCCTGCCCTCGCAGCTTGCCTCTTCTAGCTCTTAGGCTACTCACTAGCACTCACTCCTTGGGGGCGGAATGCGCTCAGCGTGCTTGCGCTAAAACATCACCTTTGTACTTTCTTAGTCTTAGACCAGCAAACTACTGGCTCTACTGACACTCTTGGGATGCTAGTTCGATTCAAGACTAGCACTTGCTGACACAATATTTAACCCACTTCAACTTTGCACTTAGTACGAGCTAGTGTCGCACTCCTTTACCGCGGCTGAACATGAAACTCCCAAGCCAAGGGTTATTTTGACAGTAGCGCACTGATATATGTAAGTGAAGTCCTGTCATAACTTCGGTCAAGATTGAAAGCGTGGTTATTCCAGCTGAATTAACATCATGATTTACGAGATGCGCTCCTCGAAGAATCATTTGCGGTGCAGTTGCATCCAGTGCTTCCATCTAAATGAACTTCCCTGCAGTATCTTCTGGGCACATGGCCTTCTGAAGGCTTTAATTTTTCCCTCGTGGTTGGACACATTAATGTTGGATAGCAGCGAAGTACGAGGATCGACCCCAGACTTGCGTCATGCCGGCGGATGCGATACCGAGTGACACCGACTGCATAAATGGCACGTATCTCCAACTTCTGATGGCTTCTGATATCTCTAGATCCAGCGGATGCCCAGTGGATGCCACGGACGGCCCATGGTTGATTTTGAGTTGATTGGGGATGCTTAAAACGCCGGAAAGGGCCGAGAAAATAATTGACAGCAGGTATAAAGCTTGGTTGAAGTGGGAGCTCGGTTAATTTTGGGCCAATAATGGGACGTGGAACTTGCCCAAGACGCTTTTGCAAATAACTGCAAAGTACGTCCCAACTCGTTGGCTAGTTTACCCGGAGAAATACCGTTAGTACATCCGCACCCAGGATCATATCACGATGCCGGGTCGACGACGACCATTGATCAACATTCCGTTACATCCTCGACTCGAATCGAGACTCATTCGAGACTTTTCGAAATTACGACGCGGTGCCATGCGGTTCCTTCCCGATCGAGCTTGGGGTTAATCAGTGGGCGTTCCGGAGTATCTTAGTCGATTTTGATTTATTGCCATGCATTCGTCGAACATTCGTCTGTTAATCGTTGCAGGAAGTCAGAAAGAGTCACCGGTAGTACTTACAGGTACTCACTGGTCGTAGAATATGCCATCGTACGTGGAAACGGATAAGTATATTAGTACTAGAGTTTGCGAAATCAAGGGTTGAGTTCAGGATCAAGATGAACACGACGCCGCCTTAGACACATTTTCCCAGTTTGTGCAGATTGACAGCTTGAAGTACTTATGTCCGTTTTGCCCGTTTCCTATTCCATCCTCTCTTCGACTAATACTTTCACGCTTCATGAACTTTGCATGAGGTTGGCCAGGACAGCGACCAGCAGGTACGTTGCTCGTCGTATTCAACAGTGACCTCGTACTGACCGTCTGACTATCTGAAACCATTTGACAGAACGCCCTAGATTATCATCTTCATTGTACATTTCAGTCGTCCAAGACCGCCATCGCTCGTTTTTTAATTGTCTAGCTAAAGAAATGCCACCTCGACGAGGTGCATCCTCTCTCAATTCTCTGAGCCCGCAGGATGCTTCGATGCACCCTACTTCCACCCCAACCTCTTCTGCCTACATGCAATTTCCTCAAGCACGCTCCAATTCCCCCTCCGGGTTTGCCAATCTGCTCTCCAAGCCTTCTAGATGGTTCCGAAAACCATCTGATCCACGCTTGGCGTCGTGCGCAAGTGAACCTCGAAGTAGCACGAGCTCTGTGGCCGTACGCAAGCCGAAGATATCCCGCCCAACAGACCCACGCCCAATTTTTCAATCTTTTCAATCTCAATCGGAAACCCGTATCAGCGATGCCAGCAAGTGAGTATTCGTTTTTCAGCCTGCCTTTGATCGACCCTTTCCTCGACTATACCGCTTTTCGGGTGAAGGTCACCGCTTGCTACCCTGTCTCTTATGGCATGTTTTGAATTGATACGTGTTCGCGTGCTTGCGGCGTATTCTTCGTATCAAAATCGGTCGTGTGCGTCGTAATGCATGTACTGATCACTCGCTGTGCTTCTTAGGTCGGTTCTAGATCTCCCTTCTAAGAAGTCCTTCGATTTACAACGACCTTTTCCCACTTCACAACCCTCCTCTCCTGATACCAATGGAGGGCTCGGTGATCTTCGCGAGATATCCCGTAGAACTTGGTCAAAATCTGCAGATGATCTTGGAAGCTTCTCGACATCCTCGTATACCTCTGCAGATGTCTCTTTTCAGCACAGAGTGCAAGAGTACAGGAATAGAAGTAACAGCAGCGCGACCTTGCATCCAGCTTCCCCTAATTCTGGTCCTGGAAGTCCCGCGAAGCACATTTTCCCAACCATTGTGACCAATATCCCTCTTTCGTCTTCCCCTCCTGAGGGCGAGCTCTCCTCCCCTGATCCCGGTATCTCTATCTCTGTCTCCTCACCCACTTCGGACGCGTTCTTTCCCCCTGCATCAGAGGAAGCATCTCCTGTTCATGTCCGCAACACGTCATTTGCACCCCGATTACCTTCCAAGCTATCCGCATCCAAGCTCGGGTTTTCTCCAACAAGCCCCAAAAGAAAGGGTTCTGGTTCCGAGCGAGATGCCGAATCAACAAAGGAGAAAGATAATGATCGGAGTGGCCCCAGTGGCACGCGTGGTGTCTTTCCTTTCAGTCTTACGAGTCCTTCTTCCAACAAACATCCAACGCCCACCCCAACTTCCGTCAGTGGCCAAAACACAACGTCTTCGTCCTCCCCACTACTCGCGCCCTCAATGCTCAAACCTGATGGCAACGACGACAGTCTCGACTCGCGTCGTACGTCGCAGATCATTTATAACTCTGGTTTCATCAACCGTATGGGAGACGCCGCGCCATCGATCTACGCGCATTATCGGCCGTACAGCACTGCTACGAATCTGACGCTGTCCAAGGGATGGAAGGCGTTCAAGGCAGAACTCAAAGGGTCGAAGTTATACTTCTATAAAGCACCCCATGACCGTAGCGCTGCCATCAAGGAACTCTTTCCTACTGAGATCGTCCCTGCCCTCCAAGAGGGCGAAGTGGATGGTGAAGCCGATACCCTGGATGATATAAGGATTGGTAGGGGTAGAGATGACGGTACAGGAGGGAGGAAGAAGCGTGCATATTGGGGTCGAAGGACCCATCCTGACCTAGCTCGCGGTGACGATGGCATCGAGAAGGGGACCTTCGAGGCTCTCATACATGAAGCTGTCTTCGCCACGACCTTCCTCCAGCCTGAGGACGAAGAGCAAAGTACTTTCACAGACGAGCCTCGCCGACCGGAGTGGAAAGACTTCTGTTCTGCTGTGTTGCTCTGCTTGCCCATCCTTGTAGGGCGAGAGACATTTGAGAACGAGTTCACTCGTCTATGCGACAACCTCGTGAGTGGCGCCGAAGAGAAAACACAGAATTTTGAGCGCTCGTGCGTCTCATGGATGGCCGGGGAGTATCTCCGGTACCATGGTGCGCCTGCTGACGAGCCTGCCTGGGATACTTGGCGAAAGGAAACGATACCCACTTTTTCTTGGAACGAAGGGTATGCCTCCGGAATGCCCAAATCCACCTCTACACAAGCCGTTTTTGCGCCCTCCCCAAACCCCGGCATGGGCACGCCCTCGATGACCGGATGTACGTTCTCTCCAAACCTAGGCACATTCTCCCCTCGTCCAGGCGACGATGCCAAGCTGGCATCTCTTATGGAAGCATTGGGTTCAGGATTGCAAGTTTCTGCATCACCTGCCAAGCCTCTCCCCCCACAACAACAGCGCTCAAAACATCCATTTGTCGAGTCTAAGCAGCGTGTATGGGCCTTGCTAGCGCAAGACGGCTTCACCCGCGAGGTGCTCTCTCTCCTTGACCCCACTGCCGTTGCCCATAGTTTGAGGGTCTTCCATCGACGCATCCTCCAACAGCTTCCTGATAACCTCACGGCAGATCATATCTTGAAAGCAGATAGCGATCCTGACGCTTCCCCTGATTCAGGTGCTGGTGCACCAGCCGGTTCGTCGCCGTCAGCAGCACTGTTTGGAAGCGACGACCGACCCCACTGGCTCACGAGGCTGCTTCTCATGCAGATTTTAGGTGCAGATTCGTCGAGCAACTCTGGGTTGGAGCGCACTGCATCATCACGCACGCATTCGCGTTCTGAAGTAATCTCCATGTGGGCGAGGATTGGAGAGCTTTGTCGTGTTGCAGGCGATGAGTGCTCGTGGATGGCTATCTCTACTGCACTGTGTTCGCGTCCTATTGCCCGGCTTGGCAAAGCGTGGAGGCGAGCGGATCGTCAGAGTATCATGGTTGTAGAGTCGTGGATCTACCCTGGGGGTGATGGGCAGGTCGCGCTTATCAATGAGCCTGTCTTGACCCCTTGGGGTGGAGAGATTAGGGATCGAGCCAAGCATCTCCTCGATCAGGCTAGAGAAGAAAGGACAGATGAAGTATGGGCGGCAAAGCCTCTTTTGCAGACCAGGGACTTGTTTGAGGGCCTTCGGACGAAACTTTCGTTGTGCCCTAGAAAGACTTCAAGGGATGATCTTCCTCACGACGTTGAAAAGCTCCTCGACTTTTGGCAAGATTTCGTGGAGGAGAAAGTTAACCAGAACTCGATATTGGCGTCCAAGTTCCAACGGTACGTTGAACGCTTACCATCTCGGGCTAGAAAATGTTGATTTGGGAACAGGGTGGATCAATTCATGGCCCTCTCGTTAGCTGCCGAACCGAGGCGGAAAGGCTTGTTCGAGCCGTTTTTCTGGTCGCATTCCATGTCCACGCCGCATACGCTTTGTCATCCCCTTACGCCCCTGTTGTTCGTGGATCCGCTGCCAACCGTCTCGCTCATTGATCGCGCACAGATTTGGCGCGGTCGATTGGAGAGCGGACCGACGAAGCTTAGTGTTGACGAGCTTCAGCGTCTCCGCGGACTTGATGTTGCGCTGACTCCGGCTTCTCGTAGTAGGATGGATGCCTCGTCCAGTAAGGATAAGTTGTTCAACATCGGCGATGTCGACATTCGGGAGACTGCCATTCCTGTGTATGACGGCGAGCTTCTCCTCGTTGCTCGCAGCGACTTGGATCCATTGTCCTCATCCCGACCCGCTTCTCGTGCGCCGTCCAGACCTCCGAGTTCTGTGGAGGCGTGCAATGCTGACAAACCTATGACGCGTTCGCCGTCCATCCGTGTAAAGCCTGGATCGTCTCAGGGTCTCGAGCGGAAGAGCAGCGTTGCACGCCGAAGCTCGCTGCCTTCTATTTCTTCTCGACCGAACGCTATGGTGACAGAGGTGTCGTCGGAGAGGCCCATTCGGGTCATCGTTCAAGCTGGGACCTTGGACCGCCTTGTTAATGTCCTTGTGCATGGCCTTCAGGGCGTATCAGTAGCTGTGGCTGATGATAATGGTGAGACGTCTTTAAGGGACGGCAAAACCAGGGACCTTGTCGTCGATCGGGTTGAGTTTGCGCGAGTATGGTGGCACGTATTCCGGAGTTTTGTGACGCCTATCGTATTCTTTGAGGTATGGGAGTCTTATTTCCGTGTTCGAGTTGGCCTAATTCATACATTTTATAGCTACTTCGTAAACGCTTTTTAGGTAGTCGGCCCTCCAGCCAGCCCTCCTCAAACAGTTCTCTCCACGTGATACACTTCCGTTCAGAAGTCCTAGATACAATGAAGGACTGGATAACATCTGGAGGAGGCGCCCAGGACTGTCTCGATGACGTTCAGCTATTTGAAGCAGTGCGGTCTTTTCTGGAAAGTCCGTTGGATCGCTCTTCTTTTGATGCTTCGACCGCGGATGACAACGACTTTGGCCAAGCTTGGGATGCTCTTAACAACACTCGTCAGACAACTCTCACGGCGTTCGCAGCACACAGCCAACGACCTCCGTCTATTTTCTTGGGTAATGCCCGACCTTTGAACTCGACGCCTCGGACACGATCCTTTGGTAACCAACCACCGGACCTCAATGAAATCAGTGCCGAGGAGCTCGTCGAGAATTTGAACGCCATGGTTTCCGCCGCGTTCAGTAATATCAGCGAGGAGGTTGGTCTTCCCCTCACTAACTTCCATATGGGCGCTCATTCCATTTCAGGATCTTTTCATCACCGCTGATCTATTAGAGGTACAAAGTGCAGATCGTACCGGTTGGTTTTCAACTCGGGAAGTGCCATCGACAGATGACATCGACATACAGTCCCTGTATTCCCACTTAACGGAGGTTCAGCCATCCACGCTGATATCCGAGCTTTCTCAGGATACAATCTACCGTCTCCTACCGCCTAGCATCCGCAGCTGTATCCGTGCCTTTACTATTCTTCGGAAATGGACGATTTCCAAGCTCGTCGCGCCGAAACTGGGGATCCGAGTACGGCAGACAAGGATGGACCTTTTCCTTCGAGCCATCGAGATCGCCCGTCTTAGGAGCATGAACTCTGGTTCTTCATCCGGGTGTGGGGACCGTTCTTGCGTCCGGTCTTTCGTCGAGGCCGTCCTAAGTTCGGCTATTATCAGTTCTGAGAGCCGTATGCATCATCGCCCATGGCAAAATATTGCGAATATCCGGAATGTTCAGTGCGACAGCCTCGCAGCGCTTCTCTCAAGACCAGCTGTACCCAGAAAGTCGTATGGAGAACCTCTTGCTCTTGATATTAGTTGGATTCTGGAACGTATACTTGAGTTGGTGAGCATACCGAACGTGGTCACTACAGCGGGCGACAACGATCAGTGTATCATAAATTTGGATAAGCGCAGGTGAGGTAATGATGGGCTATGAGATACGGTATGCTGATATGGTTCATAGACATCTTTGCAATCTCATTTTGAATACCCCGTCACTCGCCTCGAAGAGGAACCGTCCGCGCGAAGAAGTCGATCGCAAAGATTTCGAACGGTTGAACAACATCGAGAGAGAGATGAACTTGATCGTACTCGACCACCGGAGTATCAAAGACGAGGCACAGCGGGAGGCGCTCCAAGCTCAAGGCACTGGTTCGGCATCTGTCAAGAAGACCGTTCGCCCGTTCCAGAGGCTCGTGGCGGTGCAGCAAGAGAAGTACAAACGAGACAAGTATCTCCACGACCGGCTCAGCAAAGACAAAAAGCAAGAACAATTGCGCAATGAGCGGAGAGATGATCAAATTAACAAGGCGATGCGGTCACGAAAGCCGATGACCCAGGTTCAGAAGCAACACCGGATGAAGAAAAGCTACTCCTCCGCCTTCTTCCAACTGATGAGACCTATCTCCAGCGCATTCACCGATAGCATGCACGCTACGGCATTGAAGCGATCTCCCACTGAATTGGACTTCTTGCCAAGTGGTAAACCTTCTTTGGTTCTTTCAGTCGTTGACGCTCGTGTTGCCCAATTTATCAATAACGAGAGATCATTCACATTCCAGCTGGACACAGAAGACGGCGGACATTATTTACTCCAGGCTATTTCTAAGCAAGAGATGGTACGATGGATCGAGCAAATCAATCGCGTTGCGAGACTTGCTGCTAAACGCCGCTTGACGTATCTTGGCAATTCACCAAAGCCGCAACTTGCGGACCATATCCATGATCATCATCCATCTGCTACTACTGCTTCGAGAGATCCTAGAGCTGGTAAGGTATTTTGTGTTCTCTGTGGTGGCGTGTCTTATGGGATTTTTAGTGTTTGGAGTGGAATTGGACTTTCTTCTGGAGCGTGAAGCTGGTGGGGTGCAACCTGAGATCGGCTCGATACCATCGGTTATGCAGACTTGCTTGTCTGAAGTCGAGTTTCGTGGGCTTGATGAAGTTGGGATTTGTATGTTTCCGGCATCATTCACGCCTGCAGAGGTTTGATTTGCTTTACAGATCGTATTGCTGGGGCTACTTCCGAAGTCAATACTCTCCGCGACGCTTTCAACAGAGGTAAGGGTTTCATCTGGAATGTGCCTCACGTAGTTGACTGTTCCTAGGCGAGTCACCGATCACCCCCGATGCCGATATCCATGCCGTGTGCGACTTGGTCAAGTCGTGGTTCAGGTTACTCCCTGAGCCTGTCTTCCCTTCCTCGTCTTATTTCAATATCATCGAGGCGATGAGTAAGATCCGTCCCCTCAATTAATGCCTTTTTTTGACGCTGATGATGTCCTCGCAGAGCTCGAAAACCTTACCTCCCGACTCTCCTGCATCCGAAGCGTAGTACACGGACTCCCCCAAGCGAATTTCGATCTCTTGAAAAGGGTCGCTGAACACCTCGATAGGTTCGTGTTCTTTCTTTCTCCCCAAAGCGTCATAGCGCATCATGTCTTATTGATATTGACGGCGCTGCAGAGTAACAGATTACGAAGAACACAATCAGATGACAGCCGAAGCACTAGCTATCGTGTTCAGCCCCAACCTTCTGCGCGCGCCTCAGAATGACTTTGCGCTGATTTTGGCGAATATGGGACATACGCATAAACTTGTGAAGGCTTTGATCACTCATGTACGTCGGTTCTGTTCGAAGTTTATATTGCAACGGTACTGATACTGATGGGTTTGATGTAGTTCCATGTAATCTTTGACGACGAGCTTGAAGCTGACCACGATGTAGAAGAAGATGAGATTGAAGAGCCTATTCTTGAAGAAAATGAAGAAGAGGAGGAGATCGATTCTTCTGTCAGTGTCAGCGTCAGTGTTAATGGCGGCGATGAGTCATAGACATGGACGCTTTGTATTCATTCGCACTACCACACCACACCTAACCCCCGGACTCGTTTTCTGTGTTGTGTTCATAGCTGTTGCATGCATTCCGTATTCCGTATTCCCTGTTCGTGGTCACCTCATTTCACCTCCGTATACTTGGGCCTTGGCTATAGGATCTATCATGGACATTGTACAGTACCATACACCACACCACACCACACCCTGCTCATCCTCATTCTTTCGTTCATTTTGGCTTCATTCATTTCATTACTCGTTCTGCACAAAATTAGAGTAAAGCAGTCTACACAATTGCTCTGTAGCACGTAGCACTCTCGTTCTAATATTCATCTCAGTTTGATGCTCCATAGGGTCGTAGCACCCTCCTAATCTTCATCCCGATTTGAACTCGTCTTCATCACAGTTCGAGCTCATCTTCATTTCCAGCGTAAACTCATCTTCGTCCCAGCGTGAACTAATCCTCATCCCAATTACTCGCTTGTTGAGGAACTTTAGGGCCACCAGCTGGTTTGCTCATGATGATGCTATCGACGCTGAGGACGGAAACGGCTGCTTCTGTAGCGAGTTTGAGAGCCCATTGTTTAGCTGCTAGTGAGTCGAGGATTTTGTGTTCTGTTGCTAGGAGCGTGCCGTCTTCTTCAGCCTGTATATAATGAGCGAGAGTCTCAATAGCAAAGAAAGAAAAGGGGGGAACGCAGAGTGGGATAGAAAAGAGGGGGGAAACGCACCTCTACATCAACGCCCCAAGCTTCCCCTCCTTTCAATTCATGCTTCGCCCACAACCGACTAAGCACCTCATTCCCCTCCGCACCTCCCAACGCGTTCTCAGCCAGCGTTCTAGGGATGACTTCTAGCGCTGTTGCATACCGCTTCACAGCATGTTGCGCCAAGCCTCTCATTCCACTTCCATACGCCTCTACGCGTTTTCCAAGCTCCAGTTCTGTAGCACCTGCTCCAGGCACGAGTCGCGGGTCTTTGATGAGCGATTTGATGACGTTGACACCGTCGTCGATGGCGCGTTCGAGATCATCGAGGTGGTTAGCAGTAGCGCCTCTAAGCACGATAGTAGCCGTGCGCGTCTTTTCCGTTTCCCCTGTATACCCCTCATCCCCCTGTGAAAGCTGACGTAGGACGGTGACTCTATCCCCGCCTATTTCTGTTGTTTCGAAGATATCGACGTAGCCGGTTTCTTCGGGTGTGGGTGCGCCGAGGCGGGCTAGGGGTGTTGCGTTTACTACGCGGGAAAGGCGCCTGAGGTCGAATTTGGAGAGGACTTTTAAGACTGCTATGTTGAAGCGGTTGAGGTAGTGGAGTGCGAGATCGCCAATTGAGGAGCCTGCGATTATGATTTTGATGCCCGAGTCTGCTATTTCTTTGAATATCTGTGCGATAGTGGGTGAGTGGCTGTGTTAGTAGATCTGGGGAGGGGAAAGGGACCTTTTCAAGGTGTTGCTCCTCTCCACGAGTAAAGTTGAGCATCTCATCTGCACTTTTGAGGAGGACTGTTCCTTTTGTTTCTGTTTGGGGGACGTCGAGTGCGCTTGTGAAGATGGCTACTTTGGCGTGGGTGACTTTTTTGATGATGCCTGACGTTTGTTTGTGAGTGTCGAGATCGAGGACTAAGATGGGATGGGGTTACCTTCTGGTTCGCGACCGAATACCATGCCTTGGACTACTTTACTACCCGAGAGGCTTCCACCCATTATTTTTACGACGCGGACGTTGTCGACGTTGAAGTTTTTTGGGTTCTTGGGCATTACGGCTAGAGCGGCTTCTGCGACGAGTGATGAAAGGACGTCTTCGTAGCCGTATTGCTTTGATGCGATTGCGGGTTTGAGAGCTACGATGAGGGATTCGTGGGTGAATGGAGATGGGAGGTTTGATGTTGATAGATCTGCTTGTCACGGCTCGTCATAAGAACATCAGTTGGATGGGGAGGGGGACTCGCTTTCAAGTTCTGCGAGTGCTTTAATGCAAGCTAGTTCGTAACCTTTGATCACTTCGCTTGGGTGGAGACCCATTACGAGGAGGTTTTCTGATTTCTTGAGGAGTTCGCCTGCGAGGATGATGACCATGTTTGTGCTGTCACCCATCTGGGTCGGGTCAGCAAGTGTAGGGGTGGAATTGGGAGGCGTACTTCTGATTCTTGGGCTTGTGAGGCCATGACGAGGAGCTTTGCAGCTGGATGAACTACTTCGACTTCTCTGATGATGGTAGCTGCATCGGAAGTTACGAATAATCGGCCGAGGTGATTGATGATGAGTTTATTCCGGCCTAGAAAGAGTGAGTTTATACGCTGTGTAAGAGGAAGACGCGTACCGTTTGGACCAAAGCTCGTGCGTACTAGATCTGATAATTCATTGACGGCTTGAATATTTCGTAAGACTGCATCTTCGATTCCTTGGAGATGCTAGGGGGGACGTCAAGGGGAAGTTAGATCTGGATGATGGAGAGTACCTTGTATCCGTCTTTGAATAATTGGATGTTGCTAGCTTTTGGTACTTTGAGCGACATGGTGTATGATGAGCTGCGATCTATTCCAGACGCGTTTCTACTTTACTTTTTTAGACTCCGCCTTCTTGATCATGGTCCTCAAAGTACTTGCAGCTTCGGTGAATGTCTTGCTTCCGTCTGAATATTATGTGCACGCTATCGTTTCTATCCTTGTCATCGTGGTGGTTAGGGCGTTTGCACAAGGGAGAACTACGAACAGGGAACGGGAAATGCATGCCAAGGTTGTCCTCGTCACTGTATGTACTCGTCTCACATAGATTCTCTTTATTGACTTGATCAGGGAGGATTCACTCCCCTTGGCTTAACTATCATACAAAACCTTGCTGAAAGAGGCGCACATATCATTGCACTCTCTCCGAATGTCCCTCAAGTAGAAATTCTCATCAACCTCTTACGATCGACGACCAAGAACGAACACATATTCGCAGATCAATGCGACCTCAGTTCACCTTCTTCCATCCGTTCATTCTGCTCTCGTTTCAAAGAGACAAGATTGGATGCAATCATATTTGCACACGAGTATCAACACCTAGGTTCAATCATACATAGTCAGGATCTAGCAAAGCAGAGACAAGACGGTTCACTAGCATCATTCCTAATCCTTACTCTCCTCCTCCCAGTCCTCCTCGTCGCACCCACAGATCGCGACATACGCATCATAAACGTCGTCAATCCTTTCTACGCAGCAGCAGCTCCCTCTTACTCTCCCACATCCAAACCATCCTCACTATTCCACCAAGAAGGCTGGCGGTCTCTTCAAATGGTCGTTTTCACCCGCCACCTCCAGCGCATCCTCGATGCTCTCCCATCAGGCGGACAGATACCAAAGACAGACGACGCTACCATCCACGTCGTCAGCGACAAGGTGCAGAAATCAAACATCGTAGCTGTGTCCGTGTGTCCCGGGCTTACTAGGTCTGATACCATTGCGCCGCTATTGAGTGCAGTCCGGGGAAGGGATCAATCTACATTCGGCTTCGTTCTGTGAGTCCTCTTTTAACTCGCATACATTGATACTGACGTTTCCTCAGATACATCCTTCTTCAACCCCTCCTCCGCCTCCTCACAAAATCAACAGCATCAGCAGTCCAAAGCATACTCCACGTTCTATTCCTCCCAACGCCTTTCAAAAGCACCGCTCGTCAAGGCACAGATAACCCAGAGGAAGTACTCAAAGCAGGCGCGCTCTATCGCGAATGTGCGGTTGTTAACCTGCGGATACCGAGTCCTGCCACTGCGGATGCTGAGGTGCCGGACGATGGCGAGTTGGGGGGCGTGCATCTTGGACAGGCGGTGTGGGAGAGTTTCGAGGGTGCCTTGAAGGAGTGGGAGAAGGTGGGTGATGAGAAGACTGGGTGTGATAATGCGGAGGTGGATACCCCGAGTAGTAGTGGGTGAGTGTTGGTGATGGACATGGATTTTTGTATATTGGTTTAGGAATAATAATATTATTGCTTGGATACCACATTCTACCAGAACCATCTAGGTGGGAATACCAAGCACGCTCGCAGCACCGCGCACCGCTACAGCTCCTTATTAAAAGTGTAGCGCATGGTATATCGTGAGTTCCACTTTGTGTTTCGGTAGCTGACTCGAGCGCAGACGTACCAAGGCACTCGACACCTCGCTTTATTTGCTCACATTTGTTCGTGACATCACTTAAAGTCGCCCGCCGCTCATATATCCGTTCGTCCTCTCACTCTCCCAAACCCATACTCATGTCTCCGCCACATCCAGGCGGTTTTTATACTCTCAGGATGCTCAAAGGAAGGTGCCGGTCCTCCTGAGCTTGCCGCCTGAGCCTGAGCTTGCCGCCTGAGCCTGAGCTTGCCTGAGCCTAACTTGCTGTTCTGACTGTGGCGGCGTGCATAGGACTGCTTCATGGGGGTGCGTTGTGTGCTGTTATGAAGATGCACCATTTTTCGAGCAACGTCTGACCTTGTGATGAGGGCTTTACCTGTCGACTAGATCAGAAGTCTATGACGTGGGTGCCGTTTGCAGAGCTATTGACGGTCTGATTTGGCAGCGGAATCTCGATCAAGGCTCTTTTTATTTTATTTTACTGTGGCGAGGTCTTGACGTACGCGAGATTCGGCAGTGTCCACTATCAATTTTGCCATCTCGGCGTTGAGCCTCTGTAGCGTGCAAATGGTATCGACGCCGATGATGCGATCGAGAAACTCTGCGCGTTTGAGCCCCGTTGAGGATGCCGCTCTTAAGGTTTTCACTGTTGGTTCGTTGTGAGCTCCAGAACGTGGACATAGCTTCAAGCGACTAGATCCCTTCAAGTGCTCTATCGTGTGCATCCAGGAATGCCAAGTACGCCACGGCGGCGCCTCCTGCTACATTATTGAAAGTGTACGATATGATATCTCGTGAGTTATACCTCGTGTTTCGTGGAGTGATATATTCTGACTAGTACACGTATGGCAGCTGACTCGAGGTTTTCGCTGATTCGATACCTCTCTTTGTTGACTCACATTTGTTCGAACATTAGTCGCTCGCTGCTCACGTAGGGGTTCGTGCTCTCTTACTCTCTTCCAAACCCATACCCCGTTCACATTTTTCAACAGAAGCCTATATGTAGCCGAGCGCCTAGCGTCGCCTAAGTACCTCTCCACCAATGAGAGCACACGCTTATGGCTGAAGAAAGTTTCAAATGTGAACGTAAACTAGGCCGTCTCTCAGATACTTGTGAACGCAACTGGCATTCTGATTTAGCAGGGGGATCTCGATCAAGGCTTTCTACTTTTAGGGTCATATGTATAAAATCATGTTAAAATTTCGATGTCAGGTTCAAGTAACCTGATACTCCTCGGCAACATTGGGAATTGGGTGTGGAGTCATGGTGGAGTCTGGACGTTGAATAACAGAAGAGTTCGTCAGAACTCAGCACCGCATAACATATACTGATAGTTATCGCTCCTTGAACATAATTCAAATATTCAAGCCTGGATGCAAGTCTGTGGATGTAATATCGGGCCCGGGTGTTCCACGGCGGGTGTCACATACGTCCTGCACTCGATTTTGCAACTAACAACTTGAAGCTGTCGCAGACTCGCAATGCCTTGTGTCAGTAACTCATGTCTCTCGATTCCTGAGTCTAAGCGTGGGGCTGTGTTGCCGCAAGCGTTGGGTAGTGAGGTCGCACTGCATTGTGCAGCCTTGTGCCCTACAGCAACCTGATTTTACAGCACTGGGACCCCATCCATTAGACTCAACGATAACGGGCACAACTATTCCAGAACATCATCTTTCAACTTCAGTACCCGCCCCAAACCCGCCCTCAAAAGTTCCTAGTGACAGCTTAGCCTTTCATCCTTGGAGCAGTATCCTCGTAAGTCGCTAAGTCACCGTCGTTCCTCTGATTTCTGACCGCACCATCGTATACGACTAGGTTTTCTCGGAGTCGTTCCATTCCATCTTGATTCCATCCCACATTCTGTGTCACGATTTACCATCAACCTCTCTTAAGGAGTGAATGTCAGTATATCCGTCTTTTATCTCTTCTTTCGTTATTCGATCCCATCAAACAGTTCTTGGATATGTCTGAAGGATCTTGGGAGAAGTTGTCACAGGTCGCTGTGAAGGGCGCTGAACATGACTCTCGTGAACGCCAACCCCATCCGAAATGTTTGGAAGGGACTCGGGTTGTCCTTCTCAACTATATCTACGAGTTATTAGACAACAAAGAGAAGAGTCGAATCATTTGGCTGCATGGAACGGCGAGCGTCGGAAAATCTGCCGTTGCATTCACCGCAGCTGAAAGGATGAGATGTCTGAAAGTGACAGAAGGGAGCAAGGAAAAGCGACTCGGAGGAACATTCTTTTTCTCGCGCAAGCACACCAAACGCCGCACGACTGGTCATTTCTTTGTGACGCTTGCCTACCAGCTCGCGAGCAATTTCCCCAGCGTCCGGGAGGAGGTGAACAGCGCTATCCTGGAGAATCCCGCACTTCTAGACCCCGACAAGTCTCTTCGCGACCAAATGGAGGCGTTGTTTCTCCGACCTCTCCGGAGGCTTCGATTCAGACTGCGTGGGTGTCCACCTTTGGCGTTTGTTATTGATGCCCTTGATGAATGTACACCCGAATCACTCGAATCTGAGTCCCTCGATGAATCCACCTCCGAAGGCGAGCTCGCCGATCTCATCTCCCTCCTTGGCGAAGCTCTTCGTGAACCTGATCTGCCCGTCACCCACATTCTGCTCACGAGTCGCTCGGAAGAGCATATCCGTAAAGCTATGCAGAGAGAAGAGATGCATATGCTGGTGTGCGAGATCCCAGCGAAGACTTCTGGAGAAAGTGTTACTGCTACTATCTCATTAGACGGCGCAGATGTCGACCATGACATTTATATCTTCTTGCAGCATTCGTTCAGAGACTTAGAAAGTCGCGATCCTGATTTCCCACAGCCATCGGAGGATCAATTTGCGCGATTGGCGAGCCGAGCGGGCAGACGTTTTATCGTTGCGTCCACGATGATGATGTTCATCGATGATCGAAATCATGATCCCCGAGATCGACTTCAGCTCATGCTCGAGCTAACGAGCGAACTGCTACCAGGAACGGAAGTGTATAAGTTATACGACCGTATCCTCTCCACGTGCGTCGACCCTTCGTTGGCATACTTGCACTTGTCTGTAGTTTCTGCCCTTGCAGACCCTCTGCCGATGTCACAAATATCGAAACTTCTTGGCCCTAGTCAGGGAAGGGATGTCGAAAGAGTGCTGGTGCAGCTACGGTCTATCGTCGATGTTCCTAGCGACAGCAGTCTCCCCGTGAATATCTATCACTCTTCCGTTCGTGACTACGTTTCCCACCGCTCCAACTGCAACCTCCGTCAAGTAAAAAACATCACATCACCTCATTCTCTACTCGCTCTCTCCTCTCTCCGCTTGATGATCCGTGAGATTCCCGAAAGCACGGCCCTCCTGTATGCGCTCTCAGGATTGACGAAGCACAGCCAAGCTATGGAATCCCACGACCCCCAGAATTTAACACAATCATTATCCTTCACAGTCGAACCGCCGGAGCCAATGCAAGTGCTTATAACTCTGCTATGGCTCCGGGGGAATCGCAGTCCAGAGTTACAGTTCTGGTTAGAAACCCCAGATGGTTATGCCTGGCTACAGACTGAAGGAGTGGAAGATTGGCTGGAGATACAGGGCGGGCAAGACTGGCTGAAGACCTCGGGCGGGCGATCCTGGCTGCACACCTGCCGCGGGGAAAACTGGCTGCAGACCTGCGTCGGGCGCGGTTGGCTGCAGACTGAGGGTGGGAGAGACTGGCTGCAGACAGTGCAGGGGGTCAAATGGTTGGGTTCCTCGGCCGGGAAAGACTGGATGATCACCGTGTATGGGTTTACCGAGCTAGAGACCCTGTGGCGTGCCTGGCTGGAGATTGAGGGCGGGGAAGGCTGGCTGCAGACTCCCCGTGGGGATACATGGCTGGCGAACTCGGCCGGGAACCACTGGCTGCAGACCTCGGACGGGGGAGAATGGCTGGAGACCCTGGGTGGGACGGACTGGCTGCGGACCCTGGGTGGAACGGACTGGCTACGGACCCCGGGTGGAACGGACTGGCTGCACAGGGGAGAATGGCTGCAGACTCCGGACGGGGCAGAATGGCTACAGACCCCGGGTGGGACAAGCTGGCTACAGACCCTGGGTGGGACGGACTGGCTGCAGACCTCGGCTGGGTCCGACTGGCTGCGGACTTCAGGTGCGACTGACTGGCTGCAGACCCCAGGTGGACAACGTTGGCTGTGCATAAAGAAAGCTCGAGGCTGGCTGGAGTTCCGGTCCTGGCGACGGTGGCCGCAAATGCCGCCATCCCGTCTGCCATTGATACCCTCCATTCCACCACCAGTAGCCCCTCCGGCACTGACACCCGTTTTACAACCTCCGCTCTCTTTGTCATGCTTGATGCCACCCGTTCAGTCATCCTCGTTGCCGACTGCGGATGAGGAGTACTTGCAGAGTCCGGATGGCAAAACCTGGCTGCAGACCATGGGAGGGATGGAGTGGCTGCAGACCCTGGGCTCACGAGACTGGCTGCAGACCCGGGGCGGCAGAGACTGGCTGCAGTTCTGGAGTGGGAGACAATGGCTGCAGAACGAGAGTGGGAGTGACTGGCTGCAGAGTCCGGACGGGAAGAACTGGCTGCAGACCCAGGGCGGGAGCGACTGGCTGCCGACCGAAGGCGGGCGAAACTGGCTGAAGTCCGAAGGTGAGAGAGACTGGTTGCAGACTCTGAGCGGGAGATACTGGCTGCAGACCCAGGGCGGGAGAGATTGGCTGCAGACCCAGAGCGGCAGAGATTGGCTGCAGACCCAGGGCGGGAGGGACTGGCTGCAGACCCCACATGGTCAAGCATGGCGGTTGACGACTGTCTGGGTGACTATGGAAGACTTCTCGAGCACCTTGGAAGCAATCAGAGAATACAAAGTTTTCCTAGAATTGCCTTCACAGCCAATTTTTCAAGCCATCCAGCAGTTCAGGAGTTTGCCGGATTTCTTGATATTTCCGGCGTTCCTGGCGTTAAAGCATATGGACTGTTCCACCTCTGCGTTACCACAAGGTCGTTTTTCACCAGACCTGGAGGTCATCCATGCTATAATAGCCTTTTCGAATTTCACGTACGAAGCACGCACACGAAGTCGATCAGCCTCCGACGCCCTCAGTTACGCATGCCAACACTGGGCTATTCATCTCTCGCGAGCTCCGAATCCATGGGACGAGACGCTCACCCACACGTTCATGTCTTTCTGGAATCGACGTCTCCTCTCCTGGTTCGAAAGACAGTGGTGTTTGAAGGATCTGCAGTCTTGCCTTTTCATTTTATCGGATGGCCAGAAACTTGCAAAGGTGCGTTTCCGGTGGTTTCTTAGACTCGCAACCTGACCTGCGTATATAGGAACATCTTCTTCAAGCTCCTGGGTTATCTTAGTGACTTGTTTGCAGCTGTCGGATTTGTGCAATTCGCGTCACAAGTACTGTGATGTCTTACTCTCACATTGTCCAAATGTTTACAGTACCATGTGAAGTAATTATGTTTTTTTCTAGTACCGGCAGATCATACGCTTCCAGGCATCAAAATAATGGTGTTGCTGATGTTTTGCCGTCCCCTCTGACTTGAAAGTTAATCGCCAGTATGAGCAAATATGAATATGCGCCGGCGTGTTGGATCATAAACCAAAACCGCAGAGACACCGTAGCCTTGGTAAAGCAGGCTATTTCGCACGGGACTCGAAACGCGCTCGTATGTGGGGTTGTGGATATGTTCGTTCGCAATTCCAGTCCCAGGGCCACGGCTTTCATCACTTACCACGAGCGTGGACGCGACAACCTAGTCCACCCGTCGAAAGACAGAAGGAAGCTCACCGTGCTACATTATGTGCGAAGAGGAGTCACCCTCAACGTCACCATTCATCGCAGGAGGCACCAGGGCTGGAGGAGTCGAAGGAGGGGCAAGCCAAACAGTGACTAGGCGCACAGAACTGCAAGATGATGCTACAGTGACTAGAAGTTTTGTGCACACTGTATCGGAGGATTTTGGGAGCGTTTTCATTGTGATTTAGTAGGATGTATGCCAGTGGTTACTGGTACGTGTTCTCTTGTATTCAATAGTATTGCATTTTTATGCACTGCTTCGGTAAACTGTAGAACTCATACAAGCATATCCCACGAGTTGCCGCAGCTCGCCACATCGGCCTTTCCCCCAACAGCGACGAGCGCGGCCAATGTCCGAGATCACGCAACACCTACTGCTTCAACACGCCTTCGTAGTTTCTACATGCCTAGCACCGCCGTTCCCCAGGGAGAGAACTCTAAGCATGCAGAACCTATCGAGCACTGCGAAATCTCTCCCGTTCTAGAGGGAGCATCCGTAAGAGCTTGAAAGATTGATCTCACCCGAGATCAGCATCACTTCCTTTTGAAGAGATGGGTAGGGAAGACGGTAATTTTATCATTTCCATCATAACCTGATCATCATCATAGTAATTACCCTATCAATGGTCTTATAATTGAGAATTGTTTGTTGTGTACTGAATTTTTGTGCTTTATTGTACGAACGGCTCTCGAACAGGTAAATGATCAGTCTCCCCTAGCCAGCCCTATATAGACGAAGGAAGATAGTCGTTCCTTCTAATAGTAAATGATGAGCTCGTCTCGTGCAAGTGCAGAATTGATTGTATGTTGCAACGTGTTAGACGCCGTTTGTACCTGTTGTGTCGTGCACCATATCGGTGCCCTTAATTCCGTTCGCTCTCATACCTCACTGCGATCTCGTTTCCTGTACCCCTGCTTGCACGAGAACCGAGAGCACAGAATCCCCTTTCAGGAAGTACATCAAGATCTCCCGATGGCATCCAAAGTCGACCCTCAGAACATCAGAAAGACATTTGGGCGTTTTCGAGTTCTGATCATGGGAAGAGCGAATGCAGGCAAAACAACTATCCTTCAGAAGGTCTGCATCACCACGGAAAATCCAGAGATTTACAACGCCAAAGGACACAAGGTGCGGACTATCTTCCATACCACTGTGCGGGCGTCAAGCACTGATTGTAAGTAGATTGATGCCGCCATCGTGGAAGGCTCGAGAATGGTGTGTGCCCCATCTATCTTATGAGTGTGCATGCGCTGATAGATATTCAGCGTGGAAATCACGATATCACGAACGAGTTGGTGTTCAAAAGCAATCCTGGTTTCGTCTTTCACGATTCGTGTGGTTTCGAAGCGGGCTCTGAAGAAGAATTTAATGACATGAAGAAATTTATCTCCGAACGTGTGAATGCGACGAAATTGGAGGAGCGAATCCATGCTATCTGGTAAATGACCCCTCCTCCCTTTCGCCATTTGTTGATTGCTGTCATACAGGTACTGTATTCCGATGGACGACCATTGTCGAACATTCCAGCGGGCAGAGGAGAAGTTCTTCTCTGAGTGCAATACTGGGAACGGTGAATTTGTGAAACATGTGCCTTGTGGTGCTCGTACTAAATGAACATTCTTCAGTTCCTGTAATCGCGGTATTCACCAAGTTTGAAGCCTTGCGTCCAGTGGCGTTCGGAGAACTCAAGAGGCAACTAATCGGGTTCAATAAGTTGCCGAGAGCGGAGCGCTCGGAAAGAATTGCCCAGCGTGTTGAAGAGTTGTTCACAAATACATGTGTCTTGGATCGGTTGTATGACACCAGAAACCGTGCCCGTCCTAAGTGCTATGTATGCTTGGAGAGTAAGTGGTTCAGATTGATTTTCTGAGTGTCAAAGCCAACACCTGCTGGCAGGTATGAACCGAGCAGATACAAACTGTGCCATGCTACTAGAATGCACTACTTTTGCACTGGATGATGAAGAATTGCAGTTGTGCTTGGTGTCAACGCAACAGTCAAATCTGGAGCTGTGTATCAAGTGTGCTGTTGAGTGAGTTGCAGACTTTCATGTTCACAGGCTTGTGTTCTAACATCATCTAGAACACTCATTGATCGTGCTCATCAGCAATCCCACCTGCATCCAATTGATCATGAACGTTACCAGATTGAGATTGCTAAGTGGTTTTCATATCTCAGAGTAAGATGATGATTTGGTTCAATATGACCATTCCTTCATGATGGTGCTAACCAATGGTAAATATTGCACTACTGAAACTGTAGATATTCTGATGTCTTGTAGGTGTGCTTTCATCATAGCTGGTAAGATTGTGGTTTACAAAGCCCAATTGACAATACTGATGGTATGCCCCTGTGGGCCTGTTGACAGTTGGTAAGTGGCTTGATGGCTACTCATACTAAACACACTGTGCTAATGATCCCATTACCTTCTTGCTACTGGCCTGTTGACAGACTGTAAGTGCCTTGATGGCTTCTCATCCTGAACCTATACTGATAGTCCTGGTGCCTTGTTGCTGTTGGCTGGTTGACAGTGGGTAGGTGCCTTGGTGGTTTCTCATCCTGAACCCATACTGATGATCCTGATGGCACATCCCTGTGGGCCTGTTGACAGATCGTAAGTACCTTGATGGCTGAACCCACATGCTGATGATCATGATGCTTTGTTACTGTTGGCCTGTTGACAGGGAGTAAGTACCTTGGATTTTTCTTCCTGAGCCTATGCTGATGATTGTGATGCTTTGTTGCTGCTGGCTGATTGACAGGGAGTAAGTGTCTTGACAGTTTCCTAATCCCATGCTGAAGATCATGATGCCTTGTTGCTGCTGGCCTGTTGACAGGAGGTAAGTGGTTGGCAGTTCCTCATCCTGAGCCCATGCTGATGATCCCAATGCCTTGTCACTGCTGGCCTCTTGATAGGATGTAAGTGCCTTGATGGTTCCTCATCCTGAGCCTCTACTGATAATTTTGTTGCTGCTGGCCTCTTGACAGGGAGTAAGTGCCTCAATAATTTCTTGCCCTGATCCACTGACGTGCTGATGATCCTGATGCCTTGTTGCTGCTGGCATCTTGACAGACAGTAAGTACCTCAATGGTTATTGATCCTGAATGCACTGTGCTGATAATCTCAATGCCTTGTTGCTCCTGCCTCTTGACAGAAGGTCAGTGGCTTGATGGTTTCTCATACAGAGCCCATGTTGATGATTCCAATGCTCTGACCTCTTGATAGTATGTAAGTACCTTGATGATATCTCATTCTGAACCCATGCTAATGGTTATGATGTCTTTCTGCTGGCCTCTTGACAGTGGGTAAGTGCCTTGATGGTTTCTCATACTGACCCACTGACATGTTGATGATCTTCCTGCCTTGTTACTGCTGGCCTCATGACAGACAGTATGTGCATTGACAGTTATTTATCATGCTGATGATCCCAATGCTTCATTGCTGCTGGCCTTTTGACAGAAGGTGCATGCCTTGATAGCTCCTCATCTTGAGTGCATGCTAATGATCATGATGCCTTGTTGCTGTGGGCCTTTCAATAGGGAGTAAGTGTCTTGATGGCCTCTCAAGCTGATTCCATACTGACATGTACTGCTGGTTCTGTGACAGACTGTAAGTCTCTTGCTTTTGTTTTGCATTAAAATGATGCTGATATAATTACTCCAACTAACTTTTGAATTGACATAGCCTGCTAATGTATGTCTGCTGTCAACATCGAGTTCTTGTCACTTACATAATGTATAGTTTGTTGAGTATCTACCTTTTATAGCTTCTTTTCTGTTGCCTCACCTTGCACCATCTCATGCATGATGCTTTGTACAGAATGTGAGCCATTTGACACCCTCATAGTAATGTGTCAATTCTAATTGGCACTTTCTATCTAGCCTGTGAGTATATTTCCAGATATTCTAGTAATATCATCATTCCCTTGTATTCATTGTGTGTTAACAGGCGGTATGAGCTATATGATGCTTTCTATCTTGATATAGACACTCCACTGATATGCAATTTTGTTGGTCTTCCATAGCTTGTATGTCTGTTGATTGCATATATTTGACTGTTGTATGGTGTACTAATCTGGTTCTTACTCCCTAATAGTTTGTAAGTCATTCAGCCACAGTGATCACTATCTCGTGGTTGATCATCAGAATTATTAACCAAATAGAATGTAAGTCTCTGTTGATAAATTTCAAGAATGCTACCATTTTGACATTACTTTGTAATAGGAGGCGAGCACTCTTGTTTGAATTGGTTCTGATAGTAACACCTACCACCTATCTCAACAACTAGATCGATGCCCGGAAAGATATCCTTTTGTCTCTCCTTCAGCATTTGGTGGGTACGGTTCCCCGCATTGATCCTTGCCATTTTTAAGAGTCTGCAATACTACTAGGCTGGAAAGGGTACATGGTTTTCTACTCCGCGTGGAATCATTCAGACGGGCATTGGTTAGTTTTGGCCGCATGACCAACTATGTTTCAATAACAAGAAGCAGCTACCATTATCGTGCTCGAATACTCCGCCTTACTACGGCATGACGAGGAACTAGAGTTTATCAAGTCTGGCGTAGACTATTACATGAATTCTTCTACAGCTGTCGCTGTGGAGGAAGTCGCGACGGAAATTGCTGATGGAGGCTACAAGAAAGAGGAGTTGAGGAAGAAGATTCTTGAGTTCATCCTTGAAAATCGCCTGTGTATGTCCCTCGTCTTGTTTTGAACCCGAAGTTCGATGTTTACCAGCAGTGCAGCAAATGACTTGATCGCAAGGAATTAAGCGATGCTCGAGCCACGTTTCCTGCTTTTTGATGCTTTCCCCATGCTATGTGCTCGTGTTGTATATGATACTGAGCACGCCAGCTTCAACTGCTGAGTGGTGCTGTGTTCTGCTTTCAAGGTTTTGATGCTCCTTCTCATACTTTGTACTATACCAAGTACTCCGGCTTTAACTACCGAGCACTGTAGACTGTACTGCTATTGGGTTTCAACACCCTTCTTTCAGGCCTCGTTATGTCATTTTCTGTGTTGTACAACATACTCGCACTCGTCAAGTGATCACCGCTCATTCTTACTTTCAGGAATGACCCTACTGTGGACTTCAGCGTATGTTCAGTACTCTTCAACGCTTAAGCGGACCGGCCTGACGGTGTACACGACTGACAACACTGGCGATGTCGTCAGGGCATACAGTATCGGATTATCGTTTCACAGTTGAACATAATTTTATTGAATCGACAAGAATAAACAAGAGGACGAACTGCACAGCAAGCCAAACCGACAAGGAATGAAGCGTAGGAAGTGGTGTGGGCACGACATAGGTAGCACATAGGTAAGTTGATAGCTGAGGAGTTGGATGGGGAAAACGCAGGCAATAGAGGTGAGATGAACATGACAATCGATTGTGCTCATGACAAGGGACGCACCATTATATATCCTTGGACCGTTCAGCTCAGCCTCTATCGAATAATTGGTGCTGCAAATCCTTCGCGACAACCCCAGTGAGTTTATGGTGATCTGTGTTCGGGTGCGGGTCATTGGGCCAGGGCAGACGGCAGTATCTCCAACGGAGGACAATACATTCAATCTGGCTGGCAGGGTAGGTGCCTCGGCGGCTGGAGTTGCATAGCAGGTGTGGTCGGCCTTCAGTATGTTGATTAGCAATGCTCAGTAGAGTGCAGACTGAGAGTATTAGTGCAGTCGCTGCTCATAGGATCAAGGAACAGACGTACCTTCAGAGCAAACATTGTGCACGATCAGTGGTGCGAGAATGGTAACAACTAACAACGGACCTACCAATAGTTGTGGCTTTGCTCAAGTTTGCTGAACGCTATGTAGAACACATTGAGAACACATGGTACGTCTTCGAGTACCAAGGGAAAAGTGGTGTACAGTACTGTGATGCCGCAATTGTGTCAGGGTTATAGTCTTATAGATCTGAATGCAAGATTGACAAGATTGGTCTCGTCATCGGACTTGGGAGAGCACAGGCATTGAGATGTACCACATACACATGTTGCTTTGTTGAGCTCCTTATGTGACAATCAAGGTTTGTATTCTGGTCTAGTTCTCTTCTTGAGTTTCAACATCTTGTCGTGGAGTCGCAAGAAGACTTGCTTAACATCGTGCTTACTTGTTCCATGAAGTACCTCTCGTGATCTTTACCAGGCAACTCGCTGAGGTAATTGAGCACTATGGTGCAATTTCAAATATGAGTCTATCCTGTTCTCACAGACATAGATGCATGCCATCGCGGAGTGTGTATGCCGACAGGGTATGGGATAAGATACATGATGGAATAGATTACAACAGGGGCAAAACATAGCGAACTAAATATCAAACTATATGCCTATGTGAATAAATACGATTTGTTGTTCCAGTGGAATCTTCTTGCGCAATTTCTTCACAGCCTTGTGCAACGCTACGGCAGCACGCTTGCAGTCCAATCTCCCTGTATCATCAACCATGTTCTTGTAAAACGCAGAAACAATCTGGTATGCGGCATCATCATCGACAGACCACATAGAACCTACCACACTGCGAAATCCGGAGAATTGCATTGCAGCAGCGAGATGGATAGCTTCATCGGGCCTCGACCAATCACCCACGGTGGTGTGGCAAGCTGATAAGAATGCAAACTCCGGATCCTGCCCGCTAGATCGGATGATGTCCCTGATCGTCAAACGCCCATCGCGCATTGCGAAGGAAGAGCTAAATGGTTGTCGTCGATTTGGAAAGCCATGACAGGCGAGGTGAAGCCATTGGTTATGGCTTAGTGCATCTAATGCTCCTTGGACTGTGGCATCGCTGTCCGCGAGTAATGTAAAGGACAATGTAGGCGCGACACGCTGAGCGACAACGGCTAGCTCAGCAGTGACATGCTGAAGTGGCTTCCCTGCTTTCGGAGTGGCTTGACCAATGGCAATAAAATGCGAATCAGACGCGTCTCGAGAGGCTTGCTGTCTGGCACGAATGAGTGCCGCCAAAGTGGGGGTATAAGTGGAGATATAAATGTCCGACAAATTCTGGTTGTTCTTCTCGTATGGTCCTGCTGCATGTAGAGGAAGCAGCGTGAACTCAGCAGTAGGACACCACCAGATGCGTGAGCCAGGATCAATCAGCTCCCTGAGAACTTGAACTACAGGGCCAACAATATAGTTCCAAAGATTGCGAAGGACGTCGACAATCTGGTATGTTTCAAGCTGATGATCAGAGGAACCGCCATGCTTTGTGAGGGACTGGAACTCAGAGGACCACTCGGAGATATCGGCTTGTTCAACATCAAGTGGAACATGGATGGGATCTTGGGCACTCAGGATGATCAAGACGTCGCAGCTGTACTTGCTTGCATTTACAATGATGACTGGCCCCTCCTCTGCGGCCATCCGGAGATCAGAGAAGAGCGGAGGCAGAAGAAAATGGGGAAAGCCTGCAAGCATGCGAATGCGGGAGATGGCGTCATTCCACTGCATGGCCAGCTGCCGGATTTGCGGGGACTGGTCTCCGGTAGACGCATCTAACGCGTTACGAAGGCTAAAGCTAAGACGGTTGAACTCTTCCGCCAAGACATTGGCGCCGTCACCCTGGGCAGAAAGTTCATCCAGTGGTGTGCGAAAGCGTGCCAACTGGGCCCAAAATACTGCGCGACCTTGCTCCACCAGTTCCACAGCAGTCATCAAAGCACCGTGACGAACACTATACGAGAAAGCATCCATTGCGAGGGATACAGTGTCCTCCCTGACTGCATCAAAATGGTGTGGGGAAAACAACATAATTGTGAGGTGCTGATCGAGGAATTTCAAGGCGGTCTGATAGGCAACCAATGCAGAGCTATGTTTGAATTGCTCAGCGAAAGAGACCCATGATATGGCAGCATGAAGATCTTTGCGAGAGGCTGGATGAGATATTTGGGAGAGTTGTGAATAAAGGCTGAATGACTCGTCCAAGTCTGATGATAGATCTCGCCGATGAAATCTGTCTCGAAGACTGAGGACCAAGTTATTGATAGACGCTGATCGACCAGAATGGCCAAGAGGGCAGAGATTCAACGCAGCTCGATGGAGTTCAATGGACTCATCTATGTCAGACAGATTTCCCCTCCACCTAAATCTGTCTCGAAGGCTAGCGGCAAGCTTATTGAGGGACAAGGATCGATGAGAATGGTCAGGGGGACAGAACATTAGAGCAGCTCGATGAAACTCAATAGCCTCATTAAGGTCGGACAGCACACCCTGCCGCAAAGATCTCTCTTGAAGGCTCGTAGCAAGGTTATTGAGAGACGTGGACCGATCAGAATGGCCAGCAGGACGAAGCCCCAGTGCGGCTCGATGGAGTTCAATGGACTCATCTAGGTCAGACAGGACCTCCCGGTGCTGGAATCTCTCCCGAAGGCTGCTGGCGAGATTGTTGAGACACGAAGATCGATCAGAATGGGCAGGTGGACACTCCTGCAAGGCCGCTCGATAGAGCTTAATGGACTCATCCAGGTCAGGCAGGACGCCACGGTGCATGAATCGGATGTGAAGGCTATTGGCCACGTTGTTGAGAGATGAGGGTCGATCAGAATGGCCAGCAGGACGGAGTTCCAATGGAGCTCGATGGTGCTCAATGGACTCATCTAAGTCGAACGGGATGCCGCGCTGCACGAATATTTCTTGAAGGTCGGCTGCAAGGTTGCTGAGAGACATGGATCGATCAGAATGGCCAGGGGGACGGAGCAGTAGTGCAGCTCGATGGAGCTCGATGGCCTCATCAAGATCTGACGGCATACCCCGTTGCAGGAATCTGTCTCGGAGGCTCGTGGCAAGGTTGTTGAGAGTTGTCGACCGATTCAAATGATCGGGAGGACGGTGCAGCAGCGCAGCTCGATGGAGGACGATAGCCTCATCGAGGTCAGACAAGTTGCCCCGATGTTGGAATCTGTCGTGAAGGCTGATGGCAAGATTACTGAGAGATGAAGAATGGTGAAAATGACCAGGGAGAATGAACACCAGTGCAGCTCGATGGAGCTCGATTGCGTCATCCAGGTCAGTACACCCCGCTGCAGGAATCTCTCTCGAAGGCTTTTAGCAAGGTTGTTGAGAGATGAGGGTCGATCACGATGGCCAAGAGGCCGGAGCTCCAGTGCAGCTCGATGGAGCTCAATGGCCTCATCCAGGTTAGACAACATTCCCTGATGCTGAAATCTGCTTTCAAGGCAGACGGCAATGTTGTTGAGCGATCCGGATCGATGAGGATGGCCAGGGGGACAGAGCAGCAGTGCAGCTCGATGGTGCTCGATGGCATCATCCAAGTCAGACAACCTTCCCAGCTGCTGGAATTGTTCTTCAAGGCACATGGCAAGGTTGTTGAGAGATATGAATCGATCAGAATGGCCAGGGGGACGGAGAAGTAGTGCATCACGATGAAGCTCAATGGCCTCGTTCAGGTCAGACAACGTGCCCTGCTGCTGGAATTTGTCTCCAAGGACGAGGGCAAGGTTGTTGAGAGAAATGGATCGGTCAGGATGTTCAGTGGGACGGAGCGCCAGTGCAGCTCGATGGAGCTCAATGGCATCAGACAGGTCAGACAGGACGCCCCGCTCCTCGAACCTGTATGCAAGGCTGAGAGCAAGGCCGTTGAGAGACAAGGATCGATCAGGATGGCTAGGGGGACAGAGCGCCAGTGCAGCTTGATGGAGCTCGATGGACTCAAACAGGTCAGGTATGTCTCCCTGCTTCCGGAACCTTTCCCGAAGGCTGTTGCCAAGGCCATTGAGAGACATGGGTCGATCAGGATGGCCAGGGAGACAGAGCACCAATGCAGCTCGATGGAGCTCGATGGACTCTGACAGGTCAGATATGTCTCCCCGCTGCCGAAACCTGTCTCGAAGGCTAGTGGCAAGGCTGTTAAGAGATAAGGATCGATCTGAATGGTCAGGGGAACAGAGCGCTAGTGCAGCTCGATGGAGCTCGATGGACTCAGACAGGTCAGACATTTCTCCCTGCTGCTGGAACCTTTGCCGAAGGCTGTTGGCAAGGTTGTTGAGATAAGTTGATCGACGGGAATCGTCGAGGAGACACTCCTGCAAGACCGCTCGACACTGCTCGACATCGTCTGCAATGAGAGGAGCGGAGCGGGTGAATTGAAAGGCAAGCCTGAGCTTGCAACGGACCCAACTCACTGTTAGACACCTTGCCAATGAGCACAAAAATAAATGAAATCAGTGCAAATACACACGGAACAAGTAGAAATTCAACATTTGCAAATTGAAACAGTGGAAAGCTCCGAGGGGGCAAGTCCTGAGGCCTGAGGGAGGAATTAATAGCAAATCCAACACACCCAAAGCTAGCATACCTGCACGTATCCGTTCTTGCTGCCCTTGTACGCCCTCTACGTGACTGCGAGTTCTTATATGCCTGCTATGGCTTTAGGGAGTCTTATGGCTGTTCAGATTGACAACTCTGGTTAAAGACCCTGAGGCCCGGACGGGCGTGACTCTGGCTAAAGACCCTGAAGCCTGGACTGGCGTCCCTGGCTGCAGACCCAAGAAGGGAACGACTGGCTGGGCAAAGCTGGGCAACTTGTCCGAGTCGCAGAGAGGACTGGCTGCAAATCCCATAATTAAGAAGTGACGACTTCCCAACACTGAAAGCGGTGGTAGTTGTAACGTTGGTCAATGGCCTGGGCCGCACAGCTTTAACGTTATGTAACTCATGGAACAGCCTGCAACTTGAGCAGATGGCAAGCAATGCGATATCATGGATCCTTTTAATTTGCCTGGTCATCGGAAGTGGAGGTTCAAATTAAGTATATCCGACACCGCAACTCGGCAGAATTACTCGCTTTTCTGAGTCTTCTCACTTGCTTCTCACAAGGGTCTGCGACTCAGAGTCTCAGATCTCCTTGTCCACCTCCTTGCGAGTGCATCTTATGATAAAACTGCGCGTCTGTGGAATCCTCCCTGTCGGTCCTCCCATCCAGCGTGAAGATTATATGAGGTGCACAGCCTTTTCCATCGATGGACCTGCCAGACGCTGGCCCCGATGACGAAAATGCATACGTGTGGGGTGTCCATGCCATCCTAAAAAACGCGGGCCTTGAAGCTTGAAAACCTACTCCCCGTTCTTGAGTGTAGATCTCATGGCTTTTTTGGTAAAGACGACGCTAATCTACCACTCGCAGGTCGCAGCTGGAAAGTCATTCATGGACGTATGCGACATGTTTCCCAGCCTTTCGATGATTGCTATATCAATATTCTAGGCCGACGCTACACAGTTTGACGATGATCATCTACAGCCAGACTTCCTCGATGACACACGAAATGATGATTATGTGCATCGTCAGCATTTTTTCGATCGGTTTCTGTTCTGATATCTGATAGATCTGATCTCTCAGTCATCTGCAACGCGCGGGATCTATCATCGTTCCTCTGCGCACAGCCATGGCACCTTTTTCGGCGAATCTGCGTGCGCTCTTCGTTTTTTTTCATCACTCTTCTGCCGCCCTTACTCCAACACCTATGGATTAACCGCACTCTAGTAATGCCCAAGGCGATCTGCCTTCTCTCATCGTGGTCGCTGAAGTCGCTAGTACGAGACAAACGGGTGTGTATTTCTTCCTGTGCATTCCAATCACTGTGGTTCAATGATTTCTGTGCAGGCATTGTGTATCGCATCGCGGCGGCGAATCGAAAACTGCAGCAGCGGCAGCAAAGCCAATCGCACGGTTAGCCCAGGCCGAGTCATCGCAATCTCAGCCCACCACTACCTCAACATCCGCGATACCTCCCTGCCAATACTCCAGATACTAATACTACCACGCCGAATCCAGCACGCACGACCCCTCCTGTTTTGGGCTCGTTTCGTGCTTTTTCTCTGCTGTGCATCTCTTCCACGCCCCGATGGTCATTGATACAGATGCAGCATATGGATCACCACTCCATCATTATTTCCAGTTCTTTTTTCTTTTTTGACAAGCCAAGTCGCACAGAACTTCATGAAAATAATTGCGCGCATGTCCGCCGAAGAAGACGAAAGTGTAATTCTCTCTGACTTATGCACGCATGATAGCTGATTCGAGCGCACGCGGTGGGAGCGTCATGGAACATTGCCATTGGGAACGCCAACCGGCGGTACTCAGGACTTGCGGTTGGGCTGAAGGAAAAGTCAGGCCATGCTCGGGGCCTGGGTCAGCAGGGCTAGACACAACTTTCTCTTCTGACTCCGGCGGTGTGTATGTCGGACTGGCTGCATGGGAACATTTTGGTGGTATATTTTGAATTGCTATGAAGCCAATGCACGTCTCGAGCGACAACTGACCATAAAGCTATGACAGTTGTACTTGTGAACCACAATTGTATGATGCGGCTACCATCTGCAGAGCATGTGGACGCGATCGACAGTCTGATTCAGTAGCGCAATGTCGACCGAAAGCCTTTAACTGAGGCGAGCTCTTGACGCACACGAGACTGTCTTTAGCGTTTGGATCACTGAAATGACATATTCGAATTGATGTATTCCATGTGCTTTTACCCTCCAAGAATACATGTAGTGTGGCTCTTCACGATCACTAACTGGTCACTGTAGGTCATCTGTCGACCACTAGGCAACCTCTGGTGTAGCCTTTGCGCTTCTGCTTCTGCACCACGTATGTAGCTGGGTGGCGTTCATATCCTGGGGCTCCCCCGAAAAATTGTCGAAATGACCCACATTTGCTGCTCCTTGCACTCGTCAATTAACCTCCTCCCCACGGCATTATGACAATCGCGTAAGAAGTTTGCTGGTCTTTGTGGTAACACCCCAACTCTAAAGCGCGTCCATCAACAGTGAACACGCCAACGAGTAGAGCCCTCGAGCTCTTGGTGGTCAAAATTCACACTACTAGTAGCGCCGCTTCCCGTGGCAAAACCTCCTACCTCTGAGGTGAGCTTATTTGATATTTTCCCGAATGCTTCTTTGCGACACACATCGCGTCTTAGATGTTCGCCCCTGGTCCCCCAGCACTGTGGTTCATTTATGCGACTGGTTACTATTTTTTGTCATAGCGTTGGAAGGGCCTCGGAAACCTTAGGGCAAAAGAAATCAATCTTCACGCTCTCATCCGCCGGTCGTCTCGAGAGTGAGCGGCTATTTGATAGTTATTTTGTAGGTAAGTTATCAGCATATATCCCACCAATAGATTCAAACTCGAGGCTTCTCCCGATTCCCCCCACCCTACAGGTGTGAGGTAGAGTTTGAATTTGGGTAATCCGGGAACAGCCTACAGCTGTGTTCTACAAGTCTCTACGAGTGTTCTAACATACGCGTTGCCCTAGAGACTACTATTGGCGGCCAACCATTTGCCACGCACAGATAGCGCATACTGTTCCCACAACCGCAGTCGAAAAAAGGCAGCTTACAACGAACCTACTTTCATTTGGATGGACCAGTGACCTGTGACAAGACTGCACGACCCTCACAGAGCCCGGACCTTGCGACCACCGCTAAATATGCAAATGTTACAGGAGATCCTAGGAGACCTCGAGCTTAATTTTTGAATCGGGTGAGATGCTACGTCGAATTTGTCGTGTTTGAATATAATCCAGGAAAGCTTCATACGCAAACGGAAAAAACCGCTGTAATCACCGTGGGTTCACCCGCGAACAGTGCCGTTTTGTTGGAATCGAGCAAGCTCTTCATCAGTCTGTGAGACTTCCTCGCGCGAATTGCATCTTCTGCTAAGTCAGTCAGCTTAAAAGCTCGTGTTATCACGGTATTAACCGCTAACGCAGTACCCATCTCGCAAAAGCAGGTATGAAATCCTTCTTCATGGTTCCTTCTCAAGCTGAATCGCCGTCATGCAGCAAGAATGGCCAAACCTTCCTCTCTGGCACAATATATCACTTTGATCTCAATTTTGCCAGACGATCTCCTCCTCGTTATCTTTCAAGCAGTTGCAGACGACATTTACAGCACCAACGAGCAGCTACGCCTTGATTGCATAGCACTTGCGAGTGTGTGTCGTAGATGGCGGTCACTTGCTCTCGGCACCTCTCGTTTTTGGACACGTCTGCATATGGTGACAAGGCTCGGTTCCCTTTCGAGGGAACATCTCGAGAGGAATGTGACGAGATCTGCGAATGCGCTAGTTGACGTTGTCATATACGTCGCAAGACCTCCCAACCCATGGGGCCAAGCTGCTTGGACTCTGGTCTTTGACGGAACCAAGACATGCCTCAAAGTGCTGCGGGAGTGCAGCCATAGATGGAGGAGCCTCAAAATTATCAATGAGGAGGACAATCACTCGGGCCTCTTTGGCTTTGTATTGTCAGAGCTGGGTCTTCCTCACGCGCCTGCGTTGAGTGAGGTCGAGATCGTCTGTCACACCAGTGGTTGGATCACTTCGTTGAGGGAATCCTTTCAGTTTCTATCGCCCACGTATACTCCCTCGCTAAAGATGTTGACATTGGAGGGATGCGATTCGAACATATTGCCTCGGCACTTCGATGCATCGTCTTTGACGCATATCAGTCTCAACTTCTTGCGTCAATTTAGCTACATTCCGACTCCAAACAGTCTCATCGCCTTTCGCAACTTCCTATCATGTGCACGGAATCTCGTTTCCCTCAAGGTGCACCGACGCGTCTTTTTTGTGGAGCACGCAAAAACGGACAATGAATTGGACCCTATCATGCTTCCCGCTCTCCAAACTCTCAGCATCATTATGGGCACAGAGAAGCCAGCCTATCTCAGTAGCGTCCTCGGGACCATAGCAGCACCGAATCTACATCACCTCGCAGTCCACGGTGATTCTCTGGCATGGGGAGAAGGCAGTGTTATTGACTTCTCCTCACCCGCATTTTTCCTCCGGCAAGACCAGACGCCGAAGTTCCCTTCTGTGTGCAAGCTGACGATGAAGAACATGCTCCAGTCGATGCATGGCCCCGGGAAAAACATATGCTCTATATTTACCGCGCTCCCTCATGTGACAGAAGTGGTGCTTGACCACGATATTCGGGAAATTGCTGATCAACTCGTACTGGAATCATACAACCAGATAGCGCCGCCGCTATGGCCGTGCCTGTCGCGGCTGACGATTGAAATGCCCCCCATGACAAAGTTCCACTACCTCCCGCAGCTCTCCGAGTGGCTGCGTCTCCGACACGCAAGTGGGCTGTCGCTGCCCGCGGTAATCATACGCTATGGGCTTCAACGAGCTGGAGCGAAGGAGGACGTAAGGGATTTGATAGCGGTTAGGAAAATTGTGAATGATGCGACGGGGTACCGCACATCCGATACGAGGGAGGTGGTGAAGCAGCTTGGAAAGCTGGGTGCGTTGGTAGATCTGAGGGTCGACTCGTGGACTGCGTGAAGCGTTGTTTTGGCGTGAGATCGTGACGAATCCTTTGGTAGACCATATGTTAGACATTTTCGTCATACGAATGTGTTTGTCGTCCTGTAAGTACTTTACTATAGGTATGTGTTCTGAGATATGTACACGTTGGACTTTGCTCCTTCGCACCGCCTGGCAGGATAACGTGGAGTTCAGCATTTGTCGATACATGCGCATATATGTCATCTTCTTTGAGCAAACTAGCATCACAAAAGCGATCAGCATCGAGTTACTACAACGCTAAAGCAAAAACTCATTCTTCGGACAATCTAGGAATGCGCGGCCCACTGAGGAGTAGTGTTGCCGCAGCTCCAAGCTGCCGGTTCTTCTATTGTATTTTTGTGGGATTTGAAGCACATTTCCCCAATGAAAAGCACAGCTATGGGAACTAGAAAATGAACTCTACATGATCCAATACTTCAAATAATTGCCTGGAATTTCTTTCCCAATGGCTCATGCTTTAAGCCACCAAGCTGAGCCGGATTTAGCCGAGCTGCGGCAACACTACTGAGGAGGACCTGGAAAAGATAGAATTGATCATGTCATACTAAGTGAAAACTTGACGAATTTCATGACGCGTTGATCGCCTTTCAGCCCTTGCAAATGCTGTATTGATCTCCGAGTAAAGGCAGCGACACGCAGAATCATCGCAATGTGCCCAGTAGCTTGCATTGACACACGTGCGCCGCGGTCCTATTCGCTGATAGCGATAATATCGTGTTTCTTTGGGTTCTTGGGCATAGCCATTTGATCACCTTGCCTCGCATCATTCTGCAATAGCCAAGGCTCAAACCTCATTGAACTCCTGATGAGTCATGGACCCGCGCTTTGGTACGGAGAAGGCATAAGGCTATCGTCAAGAACCAGCGCATTCGGTCGCATGAACAAAGGACTGGGAAAGGAGAGGGCAAGCTGAAAGGCAGAAGTGCAGGGAAGAGGAGAGAGGAGATCAAAGGGAGAAAGAAAAGTGTATATTATACTAGCCACAAGCCACACGCACACCAAAACCATCAAACGCGACCGCTGGCTATTGACTATACCTAATCCTCCCTGACAACACTCCCACACAGCCTACAGCCCGCGTCTTACACTCACTTTGATGTAGAATTCTCTCTATGTGACCCGCGCACGAAGATGCGTTCATTGATCACCCTCAACGTTGTTGAAGTAGCAATAAGCGCACATACTATGGTCAAGTAGTTATCAAATAAGACTCTAAGAAAGATAGATACACCCAATACTTGTCGCATAGGTTAATGAACCAGCACCTAGTTAATCGGAGAGTACCAGGGCTACGTAATCGAGACTCACTTCCTCGTCCGCGTCATTTCCCACCATGTCGTGGTTACCTTCCATACCATGGATGGCCAAGTCCGTGAGGAAACGATGGCTTTACATATGAGGGCCATCAGTTGATCCCGCAGATAGTTCACTTCCTCGGGGAGAACTCAATCTTGTGAGCAGCCGAGCTAATTTCGTCGGATGGAGGCGTCCACTCCGTCACCTGCGATGATTTTGCGTGTCGAGACAAATGGGCATTTCGTTGGCAATGTACCCATCGAGTACTTCTTGAACGAGGTCTTTCAGGTCGTCTGTTGCAAAAGTAGAGGCGCTCATGGTAGGAACGTCGCCCAGTGACTTGAAATTCATCTAGTAATGTTAGAAGGCAGCGACTGTCACATGCATAGTGCAAAACTTACGATTGATGACCTCTAAGTAAGTGATATAAGAAGTTCTCGCCGATACAGGTTTGTGAACCCCGTTTTGAATGAAATGACAAATGTACCCGTGAATCCATATTTACCACACTGCTTGCTGGCGGAAGAGTTATGGTGTTCCTTGGTAGTTCTTTAGAGGGTGCCAAATCCTTGTCGGCGATTCACCTGCTGCCGACTGCGGAGTGGTGAGTTGAACTAAGTGAACGTCGAGCCAGTCCGCTCGTCAGCCATCAAATTAGGTACAAGCGAGAAAATCCGAACTAGCGAGTTTCTAGTCAGTTGATGATCAGCTTCGGGACAATGCAATTGTGGGTCTTACATACCGCAAGTGGCTGGGCATCACCAGATCGGTCTTTGTCTAGGTAACTCTACCCACTCGGCAGTTGACACTAATGGGCTCTGACTTTCGACACGACTACCTAAGGATTCTTCGGCCATGATAGGGCGAACACGGTCACGTAGCATCAAATTGATTTTGTCCGGTTTTCCCGCATTGTAACACATGTCCGAATATTCGGGCCTTCCAGCGAGGCGCAGCCCAGGTGGTGGCACATCTATATTCGGCCAGCACACCGAACAATCATCTTTTGTGGGTTACTTTTGAGGTATGGATTGACAGAGACAAGATCCATCAGAGGATCAAGCTTGGCACCGCCTTTCCCTTTCGCAGGTATTAGTTTGGCGTCTCTGTATAGGTGCACGACAGACGTGTCGGACTCCACAATCTTGGCCTTTTTCTTCTTTGTTGCCTTCGGTTTATTGATTGGGGGGCTGTGAGGTGTTTGTGACCCACCCGACACAAGCTCTATGTCTAGGTGGTCATGAGTTGACAGTTCGACCTCAGGCGAAGACTTCGGTAATTGAATGGCGGGTTAGTAATTCGGTTTCGCCAGAAGGAAAAGTAAATCTGATTCACAGCTTTTCCAGCCGCGAGAATGAGGCCTTGTGCAGCTTCGAGGGTATCAGCCACCCACTTCTAGAGGATGATATCACCTGGATATTTTTGAATCTATTTTTTAAACACATCCACTGGCACGGCTTCTGTCTCCGGGCCTCGCTCTACGAGTTTCAGGCCGTCAACACGATTACCAAACCTATCCGGCTCGAGGTTAGAATAGTTGTACTTTGATGTCTTTAGAATCGGAATATCTGTTGGCAATGCCTTGAGACGGAGTCGTAAATCAACTAATTGATCCTTGAGATGTGGTTCCATGTTTACTGATCACAATGAGGAGGATAGACAACTTGAAGTTATTTTGGTCATTTGCCGAGTCAATGTTCAACCAAACAAACATTATCTTGAAGTTCCGCCCAACCGAGTACACTGGATCCTTGTTCGAGCCCGTAGACCCGCAGTGTTCGGGATTCAAGCTTTTGCGCATGTAACCCCCACACACGCACACCATTTTACGAGTTATCCACGTTATCCACCTATCAATTTTGGCCTTGGGTTATCTACCTAGATATTCACCGTGGTGGATAACTAGACGGAACACTAACATTGTAGAAGCCACATGCGTTGTGAAGCTGGAGTATTTCAACTGAACGAGCGTCAAGCTTAAGGATATGTTCTATAGCTGGATGGTCACTTGTGAGTACTTTGCACGGTACGAGTCACGACTAAGACATCAGACCCGTGTTCAGTTTGACTATTGAGATTCTAGGTTTAATATTCGAAGCGGCGGTACGTACATGGTAGAACGAACCATGTAGTTGATTCAAAATTTGTTGTGCCTGCAAAGGCATCCGTTCAACGCACCACTTCAACTTGAAATTGTTCAATTGCACTTCAAGACACGTTAACGTCCTGACCGCTTTTGTGTCACCGACGCCCTTCGCATTTGGATTACAGATATGGACGTAGTACGCCGTGAACAACCCCAGAAGTCCGTCAGCACCGACTCGGAATCATGTCAATGTGCTAGTCACCGTAAGTACATACTCACTATTCCAAGTACTTACTAGTCTGTGGATGTAATATGAGGGTGTTCAATACAGCGGGTGTTACAAACGTCCTGCACTCGATTCTGCAACTAACAAGTTCCTGCAACGTCACAATTCATTCCTGGTTGAGCACGGCGCCTCCTGGTTCTGGCAGGCTGTGTTGGAGCCAGGCAAGGCCACATTCTCAGAGCCTCGTGCCCTCCTGCAACCAGATGACCGCTCAGTCGTCCTCCAATTGCGACAATTGCATTCTACCACCATCCGGCGAGCGCTCCACAGCACCGGAACCATCCATCCATTTGAACTCAAGAAACTCAACCCACTTAGCAAAAGGCCTCTGTCATCGGACGAGAATCTGTTTCTTCAGTGGCTTGTCACGGGTGTTACAGCGGGGAACTCTAGGTGGCATGGAGTGCTTCATGCGCCACAAACGTACGTCGATATCACAACGTTTAATCTATTTGCTAATGGGTAGATAAGTAGCATCGATGCTGACGGCCTGAACCTTAGCAAATGGAATTCGCGGGACCAAACTAACATGGAATTCTGACCTAATCGGTCGAGGGACGTAGCGTCCAAATCCATGATTGAGCAACCGAACTCAACGCGAACCTTTAAAGCTCCAGTCGCGCGCGTCTACCAGGGAAGAATCTCACCCCTTCTTCTTCCTGCTGTTTGCCTTGACGTATGTTACGAACATTGTTCCCGCTGACCATATCAACTCTGAACACAAGCAGCATGACCACCCGGTGGAGTAACTGGAAGGCTCAAATTCGGATCTCAAATATGTGTCGATACTGACGCCAGAACAGGAGAGGAAAGGTTGACTTGTGATTGATGCCTATCCTCACTCCAATGTACCTGCCGTCTTGTCGTCTGGAAGAAAAGTGAGTCAGGTGAGCGGGCGCATACAATTCAGATTTGTTTCGATACGATAACTCGTCCGTAGGGTGAGGAAGAGGGGTTAGCAGCCAGGACACGTCCGGGCCGCATTCGGGGGACTGGCACGTAATATCCAGTCTACTGAATTGCATTCAACTTCAGGATGTAGCACTACCGATCAGCCAGTTACTCGCCGTACTAGCTAATGTCGCCGCAAGTCGGTCCTCTTACCTACCCTGTAATACGTCTCATTGGCTTTTTGGATGAATATTTTCACCGCACCTGATGATGTCAAGTACTTCGTCATGGGAAGCTATGCAGCGGTTCCTAGCGTAGTTTCATGGTACGTCATTGTCAGTTGCGTTATGACTAAGGCTAACATGTGGTAATGTTAATGAAGGCTCAGGAACAATCTTTTCGTTTCGCTGCTTGCACTGCTAACCCAATGTCTTGAGATGCACTGGAGCTCGTGTTTGTCGGGAGTGACTTTCATCGTTTATCAATTGTGGTCTTTCTCTACAAGAGGGTCAAGCGCACGGTGCGCCACAGCTGAGCGCCTAGCAACATTGGAACGGGGAGAGAAAAGGGATACCATTCGCCTGGCTTCAGATACACATCTATTGTAAGTATTAGTTACCTCATGACCTCGTATCGAGGATGTCATGTAATATACATATATTTCTTAAAAAACACATTTACTGTCTTCTTGGAACTAACCCTATGTAAACCGAGCATGGTATCTACGGCGTATTGTGTAGTTATCCCTGCGAGTGAAAACCATTGAGAATAGACTTTAGAATGCGCCCACTTGTTTGGATTCAAAGCTTTTGCCAAACAATTTCCTGGAAGCGCTATTCCAGGTTCAAGATCTTGCAGTTAATGTCGACATCTGAATCAGGCGAAGTACAAATTCGAAGTTACGAGAATCCAGCTCAACCACAGGAGATTTATCATACATGACTACAGTCTCTTAAAAGATCAATACAGATACCTGAAGCCCTTCCTTCTTTTCATAGCCTCTTCGAATGAAATTCCTTCCAATCTAGCAGCCTCTTCAATACGTTCGCGTCCAGGGCCTTCCATCAATTTCTTCTCCTCCATATCCATTTGCTTGTTCTCTTTGATTAATATCCATCGCATTACTATCAATACTTCAGTACATCAAAATGGTCAAGTGGTGATGTTACTCACGCAAGCCCAGGGTGGTGGAAATAATGAGGCTGCACAATGTTATAATCATGGATTGATGGTACCGAGGACCCCACGCAGAATTCCAGACGTATGAGCCCATACTGTGAAGACCTGTGAGCAATCCGGCGTTTCACTCGACATAGAGACTTACACGTTACCGAGGTTTCCAATCCCATTGACAAGTCCCATAGCTACGGAGCGTTTTGCTGGAGGACGAGGAATGGCGTTTGAAACCCAGGTCAATGTCAAGGCAAATCCTTTCAAAAACGTGTTAAGCCTGCGTTCAGCTTTCCGACGAGCACTTACCAGAAAACCCAGCGGTCATGAGGAACAAGGAAGAGTATCGCCCGCCCGTATTCATGGTGGATAGCGAGATGATGTATCCAGCGATAACCACCCACCACCAGCTAGCGATATGGAAGAATCGCTCTCCAGTCCTGTCTATTCATTTTGTCAAAATGAGCGCGTTGTATCACCAGGAATAATATTTACCTGCATGCCATCCGTTGAGTACGCATAAGGCTGCCGCCAGTACCCATGGAGGACTAGCGATTAGATGACGATGACAGTGAGCCACAACTGTGAATGCAACGGTGGAATGACATGCTTACGCCGCCATCAAAAGTGTATCTGTTGTGTTGAAACCAAGCGTAGCAGTCAAGCTATGACGCTAGATGTTAGCACAGTATATTCAAGCTTTTTCACATACTTACGTGGGGAAGAAGTTGGTAAAACTCAGGCCCAAAGTTTGCGAGCAGCTTATAAACATGAAAATGATGGTCTTTGGATCCTTGATAGCCAGCAACAAGCCATCGTAAATGCTGTAACACCAGGGTCCAGAACGATGTGCCAATGAACGGAAGTGATATGGACAGTGCCTTATCAGTGATAGGCAACGATGGAACTCGAACTGGACATACGTGAGGTTGTCAGCATCCTTGTCGGCTTCCCCTGCATCTTCGGCGAGGCGAACTTGAGCCAAGCGGCGTTCCGCTGCGTTAAGCCATCGAGTGTTATGGGGCTATGTGGTGTCGTGTCAGATCCTCCGAAACTCGTTCTAAAATTGCGCTGCTCACAAAATCTGGAAGAAGCCACCTGAATGAAATCGCAGCTGTCAACTTTGAGTAAGGATAGAAACACGGAGATGCGCACATGGTCAAGAAGCCAAAGAACATGGTGATGGCTCCCTATGCCGCCGATCAGAACACAAGATCCAGGGGGTGGAGTAACATATACCTCTATGAAGAACAACCTGCGGTACGACACTGCGGTCAGGGTACTGCTATGAGAATAGAGTTTCCATCCTACCATCTCCAGGCGGCAAAGCCCAATTTGCCTTGCATGTTTGCGAGAATCGCAGCTGCAAATAACTAAAACGAATGGTTAGCGAGTGCTGTAGTACGCCGTGACGGCAGAAATCTCACGCTTCCGAATGCATTCGAGATTAGAAGTCCAGCAAAAAACCAAGCTGACCGCACGGCAAGCTCCTGTGTGCATTACATTAGTGGGGACTTATTTTATTCCTAGAAACCGGATGCTTGCCTTCCTAGTATACCATCGCGAGAGCAGATACATGACGCCAGGATAAAATGCAGCCTGAGGAAAGCCACACTCATTGAGCTCCCACGTGTTTGAAAAAAAGGATGCTTTTACCTCGGGAAGACCAATGAATATACGACAAGCCATGATGCCCGCAAAGTTCGTTGTGGTCTGTGAGGTGGTTAGCAAGCACAAGTCACGACTTCCACCTAGCTAGGCTTACCCCGGTTAAAGTACTCGTGAGACCCCATGCAACAACGCAGGCCCCAATATACAGCGACGGTCTGAGCACGTCTCCTCAGTATTGACTAGAGCGAAAATGTTTACAATCGCAACAAACCGTGAAATATAACTCAAAATCTGCAGACATTCGGTCAGTCTTTCATTCATAAACAATAACACCATAACAAACCATGTTCGAGGGTATCTAGTCGCACATATGATTTTATCAGTGAGATCGCACAGGTTGTCCAGAAAAATTCCTCACTTGTGCCGGAGAATAGGTTACATAAAGAATAGCCACAACAGTTTCATACTGAACAGCTATGTGATCGAGTAAGCATGGATAGTAAGCCCAGCTGTCCACTTCACTCACTTGACAATCCGAGGTCTGCCTCTAAACCTTGCAGCCGTGCAGCAGTAATAGCGACACGCTACACCTACACGTGAGCATGAGGAGGTCATAGATGAATGGTAACATACGTCGATGTAGTTCAAGAGGTATATGACCACAGCAGTGGGCATCAACCGACGATCCAACTTGCGGAGTAGCGCCCGCTCTCCCGCCTTCCTGGCGTCCAGTGTCAACAGCATGGAGTCATCCTGATTCGACGCTGTGACCACATTTTCTGTGAAAGATTCTGACTTCTTCTTTTCGTCGATGGACATGTGGGGCAAGCAAGCCTGAGTGTAGTGATACGTTACCCTCAACGTAACGCAGTGATTCAGCCACTCGAACAGATGGCTTTTATATCAGGTCACTCGAGCCTTTATCGCGATGCCTCAGTGACCCCGGGCGTGTTGCTCCAAAAGCAGATCCGGAAGGTAACCATGATATCAGAAGGGAATTTGTTTTGGCGAGCGGTGGCAGCGTTTGATCAATCAACTCCATGGCCCAATGTTGACATATACAAAGATTGAAATATTGATCACTGAAATTTGTGCCTATTTATACCATACCGGGGAGCGGACACATATGAAGGCAGGAACACCTCAGATCGACCGGGGAAAGCATTCTTTCCGAGAGCTACTTCGAAGTTGGTCAGGCTGGATCCATGCATGTATGACACAAGTTCTTATTACTGGTGCAAGAGACTCTCCCCAAAGAACAAGCGAGAAGGTATCTTATGTGAGAAGATTTGATGGTGCGTAATCTGTGTTTCGCATAAGTTTATGGATGTCACATTCCCGTGTAAATGACAATTAATGTGCGCCCCACCGGCTGAGTACAGTACTTACGTACACCTGAGTTTCAATATACGTGGCTACCCCTGCGGGGTTGACACCTCAAGACTTTTATGGAAACAGACGATCGGACACCAGTGGCCAGGAAGGTAAGTGGGGTAAGTTCACCGTGACCTGGACGGGTCCCGGGTCCCGGTGGACGAGGAACTAGGATACTCAGATGCTTAGTACAAGAAGTTGCTGGAATTGCTAGAACAAAAGCATCAATCACGTCATGGGGCCTTTCCTGTAAGTTCATCGTTCGAGAAACCACAGATAGTGAAAAACGATGACCTTGTGGTAGTGCAGAGGTGAAATGATCCTGAGATCATTGGGCCTTAACGCAAGACATCCGGTTAACTCCATATGTAATAAAGAAGGAACGATTGTACTAGTGTGGCCCGACTACGGTCCGAGACTAGCTTTGCCGTTCTGTCAGTTGTGCTGGCAAAAATACCCCTAACTACCCGCCAAATATGTCCGTGACGAACGGTTCCATTGTTCAACGTTTCAACATCCAATATGACTCTTGCTCACGAGGTCCAAAGTTAACCGACGTCATGATGGAGGTCATTCATACTAAGTGTCAAGGCTAATAGCTTTTTTCGAGTCGATTCTCCTGGCTCGAAAGACAGTGGTGTTTGAAGCTTGAAGGTTCAGTCTTGCCCTATTACTTTATCGGATGGCCAGAAACTTACAAACGTAATGTTTCCGATTGTTTTTTACTATTAGACTCGCAACAGGCTAGCCCGCGCATACTTATAGTATAACTTATAGGAACATATTCTCCATGTTCCTGCAGGGTAATCTCTTGGTCATCTCAGTGATCTGCAGCTACCGGATTTGTGCAACATGTGTGCACACTGTCTACTAGCTATCGATTTCTTGCTGTCACATCGTTCAAGTTTCTACAGTATTACGCGAAGTAATTTTCTCTAGCACCAGCAGATCTTACGAGATTCTGCGCTTCCAGGTCATTGGACGGGCAAATCAACGGCGTTGCCTTTGCCATACCCTCTATCTAAAAGAATTGTTATTCGCCGGTATCATAGCGGTATGACGCAGGTAAGTACACCTTGAAACAGAAGGAATGATTGTTTTCCTTCTTTCAAGGTCTGGAATTTATAATAGTTCCACTGCCCCAGGAGATGGTGTGGCGGTGCCGGGCACCGGTACGATATGTAATTCCTCTTTCTATTGCACCCTGGTTTCTATCCATCAACTCACGAGAAAGCTAGCCAACTCGAAATGGAGCGATATCTATATATCGTCGTGACTGACAATGTTAGGCTGGCCGAGTACGTGGACATTGATTGTTTCAGTCGATAATGTTATTCTGTCGAGTTTGATATTTTTGTACAAGTCTAATTGGGAAAGAGTCGACTTTGATTCGCAGATAGTAGTCTACTGGCCATATATTCTCGTTTCCGACAAGTGTGCGAGGGCGTAGGAGAAGACTGTCGAGATCTTCAATTAGTATGCACGCCAAGCAATCAGAGAAGCACTTACCATACACTTGTGCTCAGTAAGGCTTTTAACTTGTTGCAAGGCCATGAGGCTCTCATTCGGATGCTTCGTTGCATGACGGCGGTCAAGGGAAGCAGCAAGGAAGGAGTACATGGTACCTTCGACAGTCTGGAGGTGCATCTACAGCTCTGGAATGCCGTACGGCACACCGCGTACGACGACAGCGTCTTTGGTGCAGCTGCTGAGACGCGTAACACCGTTCTCGATAATACTGACATCGCCAGTGCGGTACCAGCCACCCTCGACGAAGCTGGACGTGGCCTCCGCGTTTCTGTTATGGCAAACAAAAATAATGGGACCGTGTACTTGCAACCCACCACTCTCTCCGTCCCTGCGGATCGTCTTGCCATCTTCGGGGTCGGCGATGCGCATCTCGCAACCGCATACAGGGCAGAGGAATCCGTGTTTCGGCTGAGTAGTGCCGAGGTTGACGGGACCATAGATACACCCAGCGCTAAAATGATATCGAGGAAGGACAAAAATAACTCACCAAGTCTCAGTCATACCGAAGGTGAAATGACGAAAGAAACCCGGAGAGGGCCTCTTGCGAACTTCTTAAAGATGCCGACAAATCACCGAGCAGCGATTGAAATGACAGCCTGCCCTCCGCCGTGGATACACTGGATCTAAGAGGGTCAAAGGCCCCACTGAGATCTTCCCCGAGTGCCAAGTGAGTTCCGCAAGCAAGAATTGAGGCTAAAGGCGATGTCAATGGACTTCTCGTCGATCGAACGGAAGAAACGAAGAGAGTCGGACGGGATAGTGGAAGTGTGAACGTGGATTTGAGACGGGCCAAACAACAAGGGGGTGGTATGCATTTCATAACATGACCGAATCCAAACCTTGAAAAAAAATTATTATAAGAATCGTTGACGATAGCCATGAAGTAGACTTACAGTTAAATATGTTAGCCCTCGGAGTCAAACCGTAAGCCTCTGCTGGAGCGCAGCAAGCGGCTAACATAGAGCGAGGGTGCAGGCAGGCAATGGTTAACCTATTAATGATAAGTTTCAATGGAATGAAAATGGTAGTCTCTCGCCTAAAGTATGTGGGGCCACTACAAGAGCCAATGCTAGTGGTGGAAGGAGGGGAGGAGCTTGCATGGTAAGGGCTATACTGCTGCAACAAGGCTGCATGCCGCAGATGAGCATGACGCTGATGAGGCAAAGAGGCGAGAAGGAGAAGGAAGGAGAACTTCATCCAAGAACTAAAGCCAAGCCATTACCAAAGCTCCCCAGGCCACGGTCAGGCCCTTAGTGGGAAGAATGCGCTAGGTGATAGTAATCAACATGGCGCACCAGCAGTCGACGTCGCCTCGATGATTACTTCCGTTCTTCGGAATGAGTGAGCTGTGGCAGTGCTTTTACTGTTTTGGAAGTGTTGGTCAATTGACCTCTTCAAATCTTGACACCATATAATAAGAAGGAACGACTATCTTCGTTCGTCTATTGTCTGTCTAGGGGAGACTAGTTTACACTGCGGCGCAGCGCAATGAATCGTTAACTCCACGAAGCGTCATTGGCATGCCACGAGCTCCGTCGACCTTCCTGGACCGATCCTGAGTTCCTGTTGACGGACAGGAAGCCACTCGGAACCGTGGAAATGAATTCTAAGCCACTGGTTCTACTTATCTGACGAAAGGGCGAAAAGTGAGGCGTCCGTCGATACAGCAGCGTTCAATCTCGTTCAATCCAGTTGTTACTAACGGGTGGACAGTCTGAGCAAATGGAATTCGCGGGACCAAACTAACCTGTTCTGATCTAATCGGTTCGAGGGACGTAATGTCCCAGTCCATGATTGAACAACCGAATTCAACGCGAACCTTTAAAAGCATCAGTCGCGCTTCTACCAGGGAAGAATTTCTTCCCTTCTTCCTGCCATCACGGTTTTGCCATGACGTACGTTGGGAAGTTCGAACACTATTTCTACTGATCACCCGAATTCTATCAGTTCTGAACTCAAGCAGCATGATGCCTCGGAGGAGCAGCCGGGGGACTCAAATTCGGATCTCAAAGATGTGCCGATGCTGACGCCAGAACAGGAGAGAAAACTGTGGAGAAAGGTTGACGTGCAGTTGATGCCCATCCTCACTGTGATGTACTTGCTGTCTTTTCTTGATAGAGGTGCGTGGTTCTCGTAGTAAGTATATCTAACGTGTTCCTCACTTTCAACCAGGTAACATCGGTAATGCGAAGTTGGACGGGCTCGTCACTCAGCTGGATCTCACGGGAAACAGATATAACATAGCATTAGTACGTCTTGTGTGTTTTGTTGACAGAATTGACAACTTATGGCTGAAAGCAGACGATGTTCTTCATAGTAAGCGTCCTTATGCTGACAGATTGTCGGTATGTTCTGAAAAGACCATAAAGCCGTATTGTCTGTGTGAATGCCCCGCTAAGTTCGTTCTGGCCCGAATTGTTGATTGTATGCGCTCTGACGGCAACCTCCAGCCTTGTTCTCAAAGTATTCAGGCCATCCAGGTAAGTGTTCATACCAACCTTCGAGCACTGCATGACTAACTCGTTTCTTGTAGATGGCTTCCAGGGATTAGTGTAAGTCTTGTATGGTAGCTTCTGATTTTATCTGACACACGATAGTTTATATGGGGGATAGTTATGTGCGTCATTCAATCATATTACCGTCTGAAATAGCTAAGCGAGTCTACTGTTAGGACACTCATGAGTTTAGTGAAGACGTAAGATTCTCGCCATATTTTTTGACTTGATGTTGATCTTGCATATCAGATACCCTCAGCTTGTTGGAGTGCGAGCCTGTCTTGGCATTGCGGAGGCAGGTTTGTTTCCTGGTGTGGTTTATTAGTGAGTGTAACATATAACTCGAGCATTATGTGCGAAATCGTGCTGATGGATCAACAGCCTTACTTTGTGGTACCCGAGACACATGCTACAATATCGAAGTAAGCTATCCCACATCTAACTGTCCGTATTGATATGTTGAAGTGTTCCGATAGTTGGCCTGTTCGTTGGCGCCGCAACAGTTGCAGGTTTGTTGTTTTGCTATGTTCTCAAGTTTTTAATGGCGAAAGAAAATTTAGGTGCTTTCTCCGGTCTACTGGCATTTGCGATTGGTCATATGAGTGGCACCGCGGGACTCGAAGGATGGTCTTGGATCTTCGTGAGTTCGTTTATGATCAAAGACCGAAGTCATACTCAGAACTTGCATGCAGTTGCTTGAAGGCCTTGCAACAATAGTTGTAGCCATCATTGCTCTCTTTGGTGCGTACACCACTTATTTGATCACCCAGAGGGCTCACTCATATGATCGCCCAGTGTTGGTAGACTTTCCGGACACAGCTACATTCTTGACCCCGGAAGAGCGTGCTTTTATCGTCTGGAAGAAAAGTGAGTCGGGCAATAGATGCTGAGTGGGCAGATACGATGTAGATTTCTTTCAGAATACGACAATTCATCAGTGGGCGAGGAAGAGGGTTTTGCAGCCAGGCACGTCTGGGCCGCATTCGGGGACTGGCAGGTAAGATACCGATACTACGAGCGTCGTCGTGTTTTGTGCTTCAACAAAATGATTAGGTCTGGCTTCACATCCTCGTTTACATGTCAATTGTTGGGCCTTGTAAGCGATACACATTTGCTGCTCGGAGATGGCAGACGCTGATCTGAAGCACCCCCAGTGTACGGCATCACTCTGTTTCTCCCGTAAGTCCATTACTGGATTTTCAGAGATGGTGTTAAAAATATTTCAATGCCAGAACGATCATCCAGAGGTCTGCTATCACAAGTGAATCATGATCCATCTACTCAATTGCATTCAGCTTTGGATATAGCACACCAGTCAGCCAGTTGCTCACTGTACCACCATATATCGCCGCAAGTCAGTCTTCTTACGTTTCTATCTGCAATCTCGTGCGTTGACTTGTTGGATTCAGCTATCACATTGCTCGTTTTTGCGTATTACTCGGACAAGTTGAAGATGCGATTCCCTTTCATTCTTGCCGGCCTTGTAATGTGTCTCGTCGGCTTTTCAATAAATATATCCACCGCACCTGACGGTGTCAAGTACTTTGGGACTTTCTTCATTGTCATAGGAAGCTATGCAGCAGTTCCTGGCTTAGTTTCTTGGTCTGTCGTTGTCACTCGCATTACTACCAAGGCTAACATGTGGTAATAAAGGCTCGGGAACAATCTTTCCGGCCAGTACAAGAGAGGTGTCGGCATGGCCCTCCAGATCGGCATCGGAAACTTCAGTGGTGCAATTTCATCCGTCATCTATCGGTCACAAGACTCACCTCGTTTTATTCTCGGCCGTAAGTTTCACTTCAACTTCATTGTCACTACTGACTCACTGTTTTTCAGACGCAGTGGAGCTCATGTTTGTTGGGATTGGATTCATCTTTTTACCAATTGTGGTTTTCCTTTACAAGAGGATCAACGCACAGCGTGACGCCGCCGAGCGCATAGCAATGGAACGGGGAGAGAAAGTGCAGTATTCGGACGAAGAATTACGGGAGTTGGGAGACCGTGCGCCTGACTTTAGATACACATTGTAAGTAGTAATACTTGGTATCGAGGATGTAACTTTTTTTTCAAAAAAAACATTGATTCCCTTGGAACCAATCTGTGTAAACGGAGCATAATACGGCATCTACAGCGTATCATGTAGTTGCCCCTGCGAGCGAAAACCATTGAGAGTGGATAGTTCTAGGCATGTATTGGTCACAGGGCTGGAAGTCGAACTGCTCATATATTTCAAGGCTCTTGCCAAATAACTTCCTGAAACCGTTACATAGTCCGAGTTCAAACTCTTGCAGTCGACGTCAACCTCTAAATCAAGTGGAGTACAAAATCCAAGTGACAAGAGTCCAACCCTATCATAGTAGATCTATCGTACATGATTACAGTCTCTTAAAAGATCAATACAGATACCTGAAGCTCTTCCTTCTTTTCAGAGCCTCTTCGAATGAAATTCCTTCCAATCTAGCAGCCTCCTCGATACGTTCGCGTCCAGGGCCTTCCATCAATTTCTTCTCCTCCCCATCTATTTGGTTGTTCTCTTTGATTAATATCCACCGCATTACTATCGGTGCTTGAGTACATCAAAATCGTCAAGTTGTGATTTTACTCACGCAAGCCCAGGAATGTGGAACAAACGAAACTGCACAATGAGATAATCATGGATTGATGGTACTGAGGGCCCCACGCGGCATTCCAGACGTAGGAGCCCATGCTGTGAAGACCTGTAAGTAATCCAACGTTTCACTGAACATAGAGACCTCACATGCTACCTAGGTTTCCAAACCCATTGACAAGTCCCATAGCTACGGAGCGTTTTGCTGGAGGACGAGGAATGGCGTTTGAAACCCAGGTCAATGTCAAGGCAAATCCTTTCGGAAACGTGTTAACCCTGCGTTCAGCTTTCCAACGAGCACTTACCACAATACCCAGTGGTCATGAGGAACAAGGAAGAGTATCGCCCGCCCGTATTCATAGTGCATAGCGAGATGATGTATCCGACGATAGCCACCCACCACCAGCTAGCCATATGGAAGAACCGTTCTCCAGTCCTATCTAATCATTTTGTCAAAATGAATGTGTTGCATTACCAGGAATCAGATTTGCCTGCATGCCATCCGTTGAGTACGCATAAGGCTGCCGCCAGTACCCATGGAGGACTAGCGATTAGATGACGATGACAGTGAGCCACAACTGTGAATGCAACAGCGGAATGGCATGCTTACGCCGCCATCAACAATGTATCTGTAGTGTTGAAACCAAGCGTAGCAGTTAAGCTATGCCGCCAGATGTTAGTACAATACATTCAAGATTGTCCACATACTTACGTTGGGAAGAAGTTGACGACACTGTTGCCTAGGATTTGCGAGCAGCTCATAAACATGAATATGATGGTCTTTGGATCCTTGATAGCCAGCAACAAGCCATCGTAAATGCTGTAACACCAGGGTCCAGAACGATTGCCAGTTGACGGAAGTGATATGGAACAGTGCCTTGTCAGTGATAGGCAACGATGGAACTCAAACTAGACGTACGTGAGGTTGTCAGCATCCTTGTCGGCTTCCCCTGCATCTTCGGCGAGGCGAACTTGAGCCAAGCGGCGTTCCGCTGCGTCAAGCCATCGAGTGTTGTGGGGCTGTGTGGTGTGATGTCAGATCCTCCGAAACTCGTTCTAAAGATGCACTGCTTACAAAATCTGGAAGAAGCCACCTGGATGAAATCGCAGCTGTCAACTTTGAGTAAGAATGGAAGCAAGGAGACGCGCACATGGTCAAGAAGCCAAAGAACATGGTGATAGCTCCCTAAGCCACGAATCAAAACACAAGATCCGGGGGATGAGTAACATATACCTCTATGTAGAATAACCTGCGGCACAACACTGCGGTTAGGGTACTGCTATGAGAATAGGGTTTTCATCCTACCATCTCCAGGCCGCAAGTCCCAGTTTGCCTTGCATGTTTGCGAGAATTCCAGCTGCAATTAACTAAAACGAATGGTTAGCGGGTGCCGTAGCACACCGCGACGACTTACACTTCCGAATGCATTCGAGATTAGAAGTCCGGCATAGAACCAAGCTGACCGCACAGTAAGCTCCTGCGTGCGTTACATTAGTGGAGACTTATTTTATTTCTAAAAACCGGATGCTCGCCTTCCTAGTATACCATCGCGAGAGCAGATACATGACGCCAGGATAAAATGCAGCCTGAGGAAAGCCACATTCGTTGAGCTCCCACGTGTTTGTAAAAGAAAAAAAAGGACACTTTTACCTCAGGAAGACCAATGAATATACGACAAGCCATGATGCCCGCAAAGTTTGTTGTGACCTGTGCGGCGGTTAGCAAGCACAAGTCACAACTTCCGCCTAGGCTCACCCCGGTTAAAGCACTTGTAAGACCCCATGTTACAACGCAAGCCCCAATATACAGCGATGGTCTGAGCACGTCTCCTTAGCATTGACTAGAGCAAAAATATTTTGCAATCACAACAAACCGTGAAATATAACTCAAAATCTGCAGACAGTCGGTTAGTCTTTATTCATAAACAACAGCACAACAAACCATATTCGAGGGTATCTAGTCACATGTGTGATTTTATCAGTGTGATCGCATAGGTTGTCCAGAAACATTCCTCACTTGTGCTGGGCAATAGGTTACATAAAGAATAGCTAGAACAGTTTCATACTGAACGGCTATGTGATCGAGTAAGCATGGACAGTAAGCACGGCCGTCCACTTCACTCACTTGACAATCCGAGGTCTGCCTCTAAACCTTGCAGCCGTGCACTAGTAACAGCGACACGCTACGCCTACACATGAGCACGCTGAGGTCATAGATGAATGGTTGCATACATCGATGTAGTTCAAGAGGTATATGACCGTGGCAGTGGGCATCAGCCGGCGATCCAATTTGCGTAATAACGCTCGCTCTTCCGCCATTCTCAGGCTGGCGTCCAGTGTCATCAGCCTGGAGTCATCAGCGTTATTCGACACTGTGACCACATTTTCTGATTTCTTTTCTTCGTCGATGGGCATGTGGGGCAAGCAAGAGCAGTGAAATGCTACGCTCAACTAAGCGGTGTAAAAGTTCAGCCATCCAAACGGATGGCTTTTATATCAGTCTGAAGTCTCTGGAGGCATTATCGTGACGCATATAATGAACTCCGTGACCCCGGGCATGTTGCTCCAAAAGCAGATTTCATGCCAGGACGGCCTGTCCTGTGGGTTGATTGTCCGAGAAATAACAAATAGTAGCTTCGGACCGGGTGATCATCGGAGGTTGATCCTCGTTGAACTTTCGTTGAACCCCAAATGTTTGTGGAACCGTCACGGTCATCCGAAAGTTTGAAATATCATGATGCAGTTAGTGTGGCGTTCGTACCTTGCCAGCAGAAAGGTCTTAGAAGATCGAGAGATAGAATGTTCGAGAGCTTGAGACCTTACCCATCTGAAACCTATGAAGGGCCGGAGCGGACAAAATTCAAAAGGGTTTGATATCAATGCCTTCACTTTCAAATTGTGTGAGCACTGAGTTCACTTTTGCAAAATCAACTTTCGCTTTCCGGAAGATGTGATTACACTTCCATTTTAGGATACTGTTGGCAATAGATCATTAATCATTGATAGATCATGAACTTATCTCTTTGCAACGATAACTTTACGCCTCTGATGTCTGCAACAACCACTCGAGTCCCTTGTCCTTCGACCTTACTTTTGATGGAATGATGGCAAAGTGCACGGGCCAGTGCCAAAAAGTGCGTAACAAAAATAAACTCGAACAACCCCACCTTTTCTTCTGACCACGTCCATGCCAAGTCTACAAATGTCCCGGTGCCGTCATGGAAGCGGGTGTCGCTGCACTGGGTACATTGAGATGTTGGGGGTAAGCTTCTGAATCCGTCTTTGATGTGAAACTGATGATCTTGTTAGACATGTGCCTGCTCGCATTCTGAGCAAGATCATGCAGTCATTGAAGTGCCGGCCCTTCCTCCTCGTCGTTGTTCAGATTCAGCAGCACAACAATTTGTGACAGTGCGTATTCAATATTTATATTTATGCATTCTAGCTTCAGACTGAAATGTTGTCAGAATGATTCTTCTGCAGACCCTCGAGCGACGTGTTTATTGTGCTCTAGTCCATATTATGAGCATCTACCACTTGCACCACTCAATCAAGAACCCAGCACACCCTCTTTTTTCAGCAGCTGCCGACTCAGCACAAGCACTTCCGCAAATCTCTCCTTGCCTTCACTTTCAACTCCAGTCGCTTTTCCCAATCCCATGCACGGCTACCTTCAGCCTCCAGCCTCACCATTAGCATCAGTTTCAACCAATACTGGCCTACTTCTTGCACCAGCAAATATGTCAGCGACTGGCACCGGATGGCCTGCTGCCTCCCTCACTCCATGGAGTCCACCTGGACCACCAGTACCAGGAACCACCAATGACTGACGTCTATCAACTCATGGACCTGGTGTTTCTCCATCGCCCCTTTCAGGGATCCCGACCCTTTGCAGAAATCAGGCAGCACGGTCTGTTAATGCTGTTGCCTCTTCTTCAACATGTCGTATCAGTCGAAACTCCAGGTCATCAAATGTCATCCAACAGCGCGAAGTCACAAAGTACCTAGTGGTGGTACATCCTGAGCCTGTGAGTTGTCCACCTGTTGTCCTGATCTTTGCTTATCTGTGCTAGATGCATGGCACTGTTCACACAGAATATGAGCAGCTGTTCAGAGAGATGCGCGCACCGATTCCACAAAAAATTGGAAGTTTTATCTTGCAGGCTCGCAACTTGGGCCTCGTGTTTCAGATTGAAGGCAACTTCCAGAAAGACAACGCAGCAGGTTCTTCATTCCATCACTACCTCTGTTCACACTTCGAGACCGCCAGCCTCGCATTTTCTGGATCGAGTTCACCTTCATCATCAACTGGCCAACTAACACCAACCTCTCAGTTCCCTTGGTCATTCATGATGACAGGAAAAGGACAATGTTCTGCACGTGGGGCTAAGCTTCTTCCTTCAAGATCATCACCTGAACATGTGACACATAGAGACCTTCAAAAGAACGGATCTAGACTCCCTGTGCCATCAGCACCATACCACGAGTATCAGCTTGTATTCATCTGTGAGTCCATCCTTACTCAAGCGCTATCCTGCTGACATTATATTTACAGTCCCTTTGTGGGATATCATTGCTGGGCCAGTCAATGGCCATGGCATGCACTGCTGTCTGGCGCCTCGGATGTGGAATGGCCACTATGAGTCATCGCTCCATGAAGACCTCGAGGAGATCAACTGCTCTTCTTTGTGTATCACTGACTCCGAGGAGGTACGCACTTATATTTTATATCAGGAACAATACTCAGGAGAGCATCGCATTTGCTACAGCTACCTGATGGCAGTTTACTGCTTGCAAACACTGATGTTCCAGCGGCTGATCAGACTGGGCAATCAAGTCTTTTAGATGCCCTCCTGGCTGCATCTGCGTCTCTGCCATCACTTTCTAATTCTCCTCTGCTGCCAGCAGCTGGCGCCAGCGAACCTTCATCCATACCAGCATCTATACCTTCATCAGCCTTGACATCGCCAATTTCTTCAACTTTCTCAGCCTCCTCTCCATTGACTTCCTCTCCATCGACCTCCTCTCCATTGACCTCCTCTCCATTGACCTCCTCTCCATTGACCTCCCCTCCATCGACCTCCTCCCCATCGGCCTCCTCATCATCAGTGTCTGTGGTGGCTGCTCATCAGTCCCCACGTGCAGCATTGCATGCATGGCGCACCTCACTCGGACACGATCTTGACTCCAGTAGAGTTGCTGCTGGACTTCAGAATCGTGTCATAGACATCACAGCCCCCAGCGCTATGCTAGCCGCTCAAGGCTTCTTGGCGGTGTGCAAGGCTTTTTGTCAAGTAGGCACCAGTGACGAGCCAGTTTTGCCAGAGGATGTGGAGATAACTGACTGCACGCCCTTGAACATGGTTATAGGCTCAATAACTGCAAATATGTAGGTTCAAATTCATTATCGTCAACATAAGCGCTAATTAGCTTTTTAACAGAGGGCATGGCGTTGGAAATGGTCCTATGCGCACCTTTTGGGGTGCCTTAATCACACTCATAACGCAGTATTCTGGTCATTGGCAACTGGTTTCTGACACTGGGTATTACGTGCCAACAGTAACATCGCTTCCCCCATCAGATGATGACATTATTTCATTCCGTGCCTATAGTATCATCATCTGCACTGGATTCATACTGGAGATGGAGCTTCTTCCTATCTCGCCCCATGTACTCGTATACCTGCTGGATGCGTATCAAACCTCTGTAGCACAACCATTTTTAGATGTTATGTCTCCCTTGACAAGTCATCGTCTTCATTCATGGCCACCGCCCGTCATTACCAATCCTTCTACAGGCCGCAGGGAGCTCGATGTTGCATTTGCCTGTGACCCATACACGATGATCCTGGAAGTAGATGGTACAGTACAGGTAGATGACTGATCACCGGACAGATGATACACATCTAACCTATCTACATTGCAGATCAGTCAATTACGCCAGCTGTCTGAAGCAGCGCAGGAAAGCCTTGGACAGCGGCTGGTATGTCATATGATCTATGGGAATGAGACGCCTCTTGCACATGGACTGCATGCAGTCTATGCTGCTCTAGAGTCTGCATTCAATCATGTCATCCACGATGACATGAAATTTCGTGACGTGAGTCAGTGATTTGGCATTTGGATATTTCTAATCTGCTATCAGTATTTTCACATCAATGGACCTGGCTCTGCCCAATCTATCATACAAGGGATGTTCGCTGGTCGTACACTAACCTCCCCTCAGCAAGTTATCAACCTCATTTCCTATCGGCCAATTGAGCAGCGCTCAATCCATTTGCGCATGGGATATATTCCAGATCTGGACTATGCTACCTTAGCTGAACAGTTCATGGCGCATCTAAAGTGCTACTTGCATGGATGCGGTGCCCCTCATGCTTCAGATGGTAGTATACTCTTTGAGGAGCCATCTCACAGTGACGACACTTTGTTGAGATCCCGCCTGTTCTTGTGCAGCTCCACTGCACATGAATATCTTCCGATCAATCCAACACAAACAATCAATGTACGTGTCCCCTGGCAAAAATTCTAAAAAATCAAGTTATTGACTTCACTGCGCAGATCAAGTTTGATTTGCATACGTGTTTTTACACATTAGACGTACTGCTGAACGAAACTACTGCCAACATTATCAACCAATCAATCCCAGACAACGACTCCGCAACTGATTTTGATCGATGGATCCACTCTGTCATCAGTGGAAATTCCTCTGACTCCTATAACCAGATATAATTCCACTGCACATTCATATGTTTCTCCGTTCATGTTGCAGACTCTCTACATTATCAATAACGCTAAATATTCATTACCATGGCAGATGTTTGTCATCGCTTCCTTTTACTAATTTCTGTCGGTACCAGTTATCACTCATATTGCAGCAGCTCTGTTTTATCGCATTCATACCATCAAATTCAGTAATCTTGTAGAACATAAAGTATTGTCTCGTATGATACTCCAAAGCAAACTTTAATAAATTGCACGATACACAATGATTTAGTGTGCAACACAGCATTAAGTGGAGTGCTGACGCCTGCTTGACAGCATTCACATCAGCAGGCACATTATGGTTGGAGATGAACATGCTCTGTATGGCTGTCGTGACCGCTTGCGCATTGTCTTGCAGTAGGGCTGTATGATGGGGAGGCCTAGCAGCATCATCCACTCTGCGAGTGCTGTCCTGTTCCTGAGGTTCCTCATTTCTTGCAACTTCCTAGGTCCAATCACTGAGAGTTTATTGACCTGATGAATCGTTGTGCCCACCGCAGCATTGAATCGGTGCTAGCCCGCCCACCTACAGCCCAACTGACACCTCCTGAGGAACGAACTAGAATACAGCATTTAGTTAGGGTTAGGGTTAGAATATGCATGCACAGCTTCCCAACACCTTACAAGAGTGCAAGTACATAAAACCAGAGGAAAGCATGGAATTAGCATAGTAGGGACTGCTGCAGGGTCATTGACCCTGCATGATAAGCAATAGAGCAGAATCTAATGGCCAACAACTACCACATCAGGATGGGAGTGTTCAAATAGCAATGCATCAGTAAAGCAGGTAAAGACAATGCACCGCCCTGAGGTCACTGGAGCACTGAAATGGGCCAGCACCCGGGCCAGCACAGCCAGCACTTGACCAGGACGCACAGGAATCTTGATACCCAGCTGCGGGATACAAAACTCACCTCCTTCCCAGTCACCAACTGCAAAGATGTATGCGTACAGCGCACAACTGTCGTTCCAGTCAATGTGCACCACACCCGACCCAAACTCTTTCACCGCCACAGCAAAAAATGATCCGCCCATATCCACCATGGGCCGGAGCAGAAGGTCTTGCTTCAGATGTTGGCGGACACGAGAGTGGGCTCTGGTGATTGTCATGTCGATCAACTGCCTACCGCAACAATTACAACAAATAGCTCACTTTGCCATTGCCTCAGCATGGAGTGGAGCGTGCTGCTCCAATGCAGTGCCAATATTGGGAGCTATGAACGACTGGACATACCCGAGGAGCTCATCAATGGCTTTCTTCGCCTCCGGTGATTGTTCCCTCGTCTCCCTGGTCAGGCGTGGTTTCGAGGCAGTTACCTCCCACACCCCGAAGTGAAATGCATCAGTGGTGGAACGGTTGCCATCTGCCTTAAGATGATGTTTGGGATGGGTTGCGATTACATCATCCCACCGTCGGAGTAGCCGTCCCTGGTGCAATTCAGATACAAAGTGTTCATACCGCATGGCCAGATGGGGAGGCATACCAGCAGGGACACTGCCAGATGGAAGATGACTGAGCGGCAGCAGAATTTTGCCTTGCTGAGGCATGCTCTCCAATTGGTCTGGAGAAGACTGGTAGACCTGCTGAACCCTCTCACGAACGAGTGCTCCATTGCATTGGATGTGCAGGAAGTCTGATGGAAACTGTTTGATGTAATGGACATCTGACAAGCACATTAGTAGAAAACTATGTGGATACATGCAAATCAACTCACGCAAATCCCTTTCAACCGCAGCTCTGATTTTCTTCGGGTCCCAGAAGGCTCGGGATCGTGCATCCTTTTTAGCTCATCCAGCCGCACTGCGGATGCCGTGTTTAGCCATGGTATGAAAGAATAACGACTATCAAGCCAGTAAATGGATGACCTGTATCTGTCAAAGCGCCGACCTACAGCACGTTCAACACAGATCAGCGAGTCCAAGAAGATGCGAAGCAAAAATTGATCAGATTCACGATGACAAATAAATTCTCACGTGCCATACTGTGGTTCTCAAAGAGGAACTCGCACAAGGTGGTCTATGATCACCTCCCGATTTCAGATTGGGATGACAACGATATGTATTGGCTCTACAACCTGAAGTAGAAGGGGACCGAAGGGTCCTGTGCAAGGAACATTGGAAGTACACGAGTGAAAACGGACTGTGCAAGAACACCAATAGGAATGGTCGTCAACACCGCATTAACGGACCTGCACAAAGGGCACTTCACCTATCGTCGCAACGTCTCTGGATTTCCACTCTCTGCAAGACTGGGCTTTCAACCATCGGCATCAACTTGACATCGTCGTTAGCCATGGTGAAGTAGAATACTCCAAGGCGAGTATAGTTCTGCTGGTCCACTGGGGGCTGGACAATGCGGTGGATCATGCCCTTGTAGTACCCACCAGAAAGGAAGTCCATTGCATCGCCTATGTTGACAACCTGTAAGTTAGTAATGCCCTCATTATCATGTCATCGGTTGAGAGATAGAATGTGGCAGCCTACAAGCGCATTTTCCATATGACGGATCCAACACCATTCTAGGGTGTGACATGGGTGAGGGCTACCCGGGTACCCACCCGGGTACCACCTGCGGATGGAACGTGGGACGGGTGGTACGGGTGGCGGGTGGCACGGATGGCTCACCCGCACGGGTACGGGTCAGAGGGCTTGCTAAAGTTGGGTATCCGCGGGTACCCGCGGGTGGTCTAGTACCCCAATAGGAAACGATTGACGGCCGAATGCCAGCTAGTTTCAGATGAATATTGTGCCTCCCTACTTGCACTTATCCGATGTCAAAATCAAGCTCGAGTACTGCTGTATGACGACAGTCCTCATAAACTAGTTTCAGATGGATATTGGTCGTTATCAGAGGGTGCCTGTCAATATACCACCAACTGATGCATATATATTTAAATTCGATGTGTGCAGCGCACTTCACAGCTAGTTGTCACCCTCTCTCGTCGTCAGTTAACCTCGATCCTCCATGCCCGCAAGGACTCCCAGTTTCAACTCAGCTTTGGGCGCGTCTTCGACACCCAAGTCACTAGCAACAAATACCAAAAGATCGGCATCTCCGATTCCTGTTCTAGAGTCTCCAAAAAAGAAGCGGCTTGCCAAAGCAGAGCAGTCTGACATAGCGATTTGGAGCAATACTGATGACGAGATTATAAGTGAAAACATCTTGTACCTGTTCTCAAGGTCAGGTCATTTTCTAGGTCATCGATTCACAAATGTCGACGCTGATATGAGCCTCTAGCTTTTCAATGACCTTACAAACGTTTTCTCACAAGCCGAGGTACCATTAATATATGAAGTCGTCCCTATGCTTGAAAGTCTTGAACATGCTCTGGACCGTGTTTACAATGCAACCGATGATTCACCGCCCGTCGTCCACATTGCTGCCAAAGCAGCACTCCAAGTTGTCGGCAAATATTATGCCCTGACAGATGACAACGAGGTCTACCGAATTGCCATCGGTGAGTGTCAAGTAGCTGTAGTGCGAGCACCCTATTGATTGTTGAGCTATTATACTAGTGATGTGCCCCCATAGAAAATTTAACTGGTTCGACCGGAACCCAGATTGGCGTGAGAGCGACCGTGAGGAAGGTAAGCGCATCGTTCATGCGCGGTGGACTGAGTCATATGCGATGCTCGCGCCACCAGTCCCAACCAAGGCTCCAGACCCACCTGTCTCGCAGCTCCGCTGCACTTCTAGTAAATGGGCTGCCCACAGCCTGAGTGATGAAGAGGACAGAGAAGATAATTTCATCTGCCCAGACTCCATTGAAGCCTACCTCGATTCCCCGCGTGTATCAAAGACTGAGCTCAATGCTGCAGGTGGAGTTCTGCAGTATTGGGAGAATGCCCATGCCACTCGACCTCGACTAGCACAAATGGCACTTGATTTTTTGTCAGCACCTGGTATGACAGCTCACAAGTGCTTGTACCCACTACTAGTACTGACACTCGTATAGCTTCTTCAGTTGACGCCGAACGGGCATTCTCCGGTGGCCGTCTGCAAGTTAACCACCTTCAGCACGGTATTAGCTCGCAGACCTTCAAGGCACAGGTCGCCGTCGGATCTTGGTTCAACACACCCCTCATGCCTGACCTCAGCATCGCTACAAAAATCATGTGAGAGAAAATGGGAAAGAAGAAGGGAAAAGAGAAGGGAAAAGAGAAGGACTCACGCCGTGACACAATTGACGTCGACTCTAATTGATTTACATATATTTCATACATATGTTCTCATACCTACAGTTCTACAAAATATACGCTAGGTCACCCGCGGGTGACCTGTACCACCTGCGGATCCACCCACGGATCCACCCACACCCATGATAGTCTGACCCGTATGGGTACGGGTAGGCCTTCAGAGTGCCACCTACCCGCGGATTGGGTACAGGTGCCACCCAGGTGCACCCATGTCACACCCTACACCATTCGCCTTCACAGGTCCTTCCTCTGTTCGTGGATAGCTAAACTACATGAACTTGTAACGAGTAGAAATTCAAGGGAGGTACTTACTACTTGATGAACCTGACTGATCGATAAGTCAGAAACGCCACGAAATGTTTGAAAAATATGTATTAGCTGTCTCGCTGCCTGTTCAATGACTGCTGGTCTATAATCTTTGTCCAAGCGGCGATTCTAGCCTTCCAGAGCGCTTGGGATGACATAGGCATCTTGTTATTCAGGTGAGCACTATACTTTCTTCCTCAGAACGTCCATAACTGTACACTTAGCCTGGCTCTCTCTATAAAAATGTCGGCAATATTGTATCTGCCAGGTCTACTTGTCATCATCTTCAAACGACACGGCTTCTTTGTGACCATTCGACACATGCTCGTCTTGGCATCCACTCAGATTCTCCTTGCGCGCTCTTTTCTCGCTGCTGATGCAAAGTCCTCCATGCAGAATGCGTTTGATTTATCACGCATTTTCCTTTACAAGTGGATTCCTTGATGCTCCTCGGGATTTGGTTTGGATATCCAGAAGGAAAGTTGTCCAGAAAACAACAAAATGCAAGCGACGACTGCAGTGGAATCGCAAGAAAGAAATTATCCCTGAAGTAATAGTAGTACATTCATTCGGTTTCGCCTCCCATACCTACGATATATGTACTTCTGCCACCTCTGGGCAAAATCAAAACCTTTTCAGCCCCATGGACCTGACAAGTGTCAGCGCTTGGCACCGTAGATCTCATCGAGCCTTGCGTTGATATTGGCAGTGGCTGGACGTCGACCTTGGGTAAGGTAATTTCGCCGTGGTGAAGAGCTATCAAAGGACTTACAGTTGCGACGAAATCTCCACGCTTTCGTCCACACAAAAGCCAATCCTTGACATGCTCTTCGACATTGTATCGCATCTTATAGCTGCGTTGTTTACCTTCTTTCTCAGCCCAATGAAAAGAGGTCTTGAAGATGAGGGTCGCAGGGATTGGTTGGCCTGCATAAATTGGCAGTAGTTGATCTGATCGTGTGTCACTGGGGAGTGATGGTTGAACAGCGATTTGTGCTGCGGTCACGATCTATCACAGACAAACCAAGTTAATTTGGGTGTGCATGGTGGGCAACTGGGAAACACCAACGTTCATCCTTGGGACATCAACCGGTATCTTGATCTCTCTCCAAGGACAGGGCGATGCAGTCTCGGAGCGACATTGCGCCAATGCCTAAAGGTAACGCGCGGTGAGCAAGACCAACAGAACGAGGAATCGACAAACGAACCTCCCGAATAGGTCCCTGGAAATCCCCGCCATCTTCAAACGAATGAGGCAAGACAATTTCACCAGTAGCCCTGTACGTTTCTACCCATTCAGCGTCACTCTCCAGGTGTGCGACCAGCTTGTCAATGAGTATGCGTCATAGTGAGCTGTACTGGGGCTTCTCATCTGACATACTTGACAAAACAGCTTCCACCGTTTGTCAAATCAATGCCTCAACCTCTGAATAACTAGTTGCAGTCAAGGCAACACTAGATGTGAGAGAATCCTCACCGTCACGTAGTATGCGGTACTTGATGATGAGGTTCAGTGGCTCCAGAACTGCGTTTCTTTTAGCACTCAACAAGCAAACTGACTAGCAACGCACCAGGTCCATTTGAAGACTCTATGGAGAGCAGGAAGTTCACGGGATGTTCTGGCGTAACGGTCTACATAGAATCTAGCTTCTTCAGCAAACAACAAAAGGATAGGAATCTTACCACAACAGGACGGCTTGGACGACAACCTGAGATCTTCACCCCATCGAGACTCGGTGGACCCTGCAGCTCCGTCGATGATATTCGAACATACTGGTGGGAAGTGGTCGAGATAGTAAACTTCGAAAACAATCTAAAAGGACTTCAGAACAAAGTGCGAGGCGAGGTAGTGGTCGAACCTTTTGCCGCGGAAAAAGTGTTCTACGTTCACTGCTATGGGTAGTGAGACTGTAACAACTCTGGAGGTTTGCAGGGTGCGGATCACACCCGGCGAGGATTGTGTGCTATACATCACACTTAGTCCGATTTTCTTCAGTGCAGCAATGAATAAGAGCTCTCCTTTGGGGAAAAACACCTACCATTGTATGATATCTCGAAGCATCAGAGTGAGGAAGCGAAATTACAATGTCCGTGTCGACAGGAGTAATAGTCACCCACAAGATGTCGTTCTGGTCAGTAGAAATAACAAGTAAAAGGCGCGATGTCGTTCCAAGCTCAGCTTGAAGCCATAAGTTAGAATTATTACAGAACAAAAAATCATACCGCTTACTTTGCTGAGGTTGTCGTGTTTGTACATCTAAAGTGTGCAAACTACGTGGCACGCGCACCAATGAAACATGATTCCTCTTCGAAGTAGTGGCCATGGTACCCGTATGTTGCCATCGAAAGTGGAGATGGGACATCACCACTTCGCTGCTCTCAAGAGCATAGAGACCCCAAGAGGATGTCTGTAATGATGTGCTGGTCAGTTCACGGAGTACCCTCGAGATGGTCAGACGCACTGGGCAAGATAAAGTTACAGTCGATTGGCCAGGAGGAAGTGTATCCACCTTTGCGATGAACTTCAGACGTTCAGAATCTCAACCACCCATTGTCACGCTAACTTCGTCAACCAGCACGTCCTGAAAACAACATCAGCTCTAGAAATAATGTTTGAACACGCGAACACGCACGCATGGGAGGTGGTTTGAAATTATAGCATCAACGAAGGCTAAGTCTTCATCGTCACTACAGGTAGCATCGCTGGATACTTGGACTGCCATGATAGGATGATCTGAGTGAATCAAGTCTGCAATTTGCCAATTATTGATCATGATCAGATTGTCAATGCGTTCGGCCAACACATACCTGAGTCTAAACGCATCACAGCAGTGTGAAGTGCTCCAACAAGCTGCGTAACACCCATTTCCCCATTCTCTTCTGTTACTAGCTCTGTGCTCACGTCATTTGTGCATGTCCTTAGAAATGCAAGCAAGATATGTATCCATTCTCGGTCTCAGGGTTGCTCCAGCTCGGCATGTATGTTGATTGCATGAGAGAGCATGAAGGATTCTAGTGATGTCCACATATGAGGTGCATAGTGAGCAGGCAAGGATGTAAAAATTGCCAGAGCACTCTCTAGGCGTCCTCGATGACTATCCTGCAATGAGAGGGTGGATCGTATGTCAAACACTATGCTTACATGTCTAGAGCGGCGAGGAAGCCATGCAGCTTTAGCGCGAATTTGCGACGGCCAGCCTTCACGTACATGTCGATGGCACGATTCAAAGTTGTGCAATACAAGTCATAAAAAGGTTCCTCGTTCCCAATAGCTAGCATGACCTCGTGATTGCTTATTCGCTGCGTCGATGAGCATTCACCAATTCGTTGGAAAGGCAGGGCAGGCGTTTCTTCCATATATGTGGTTGCAAAGGGCGGTGTTTGGGGCAAATGACCTACTTTGACGCCAATGATGTCAAGCTGCAAAGAAAAATCAGGATGTGATGAGAATCTCAAAGATGATATCTGACCTGAGTCTTGGCTAGCTCAAGCAGTTCACCTTTACTCGCACTGAATCGATCGTCAATGAGGAGAGGTTAGGACCTAGCTGGAGCAAGTGGTGGAATGCATTTGGTTGATCCACCGTGATCTTGACATGCGTCAGGTGGGCCCATATGGGAGTGAAAGAAGATAAGAGCTTGATGTCGAATAACAGCCATATGAACTTGAGACTGATCAGAGTGAACGGCAGCTGCGAGATTCATTGTGAAATGTGTGAAATAGCTGGCCCGTGTAGCATGATAATGGTTAGCTCCTGAAGTTCTGGAAGGTCGTTTAAGAAAAGATGAGGTTGATCCGCTTCTCAGGAAAAATAGATTGAGAGAGACGAAATTTAATTGATGTAAGGCTGAAGAAGGCTTCGCAGGTCAGTCGTGTCATTTGCGACACACTTGAGTGCTAACGAGAGCGGACGTCCTCGTGATCGCTTGAGCCATGAGTCATAGCAGAAGGCTTGCCGCTGCCAGTCTCTGTGGTCGACTTCCACAGTTCTGAGCATACACCACAAACTCGGCATGCCCACAGCAACCTCCCTCCATCGTTGGCATATTCTGGTCAGCAGCATAGGGGCCAACTTTGATGCGGGCGACAAGTACTTGACTTCTGGGAGACAGAAGATGAAAATGTGGGATAGAACTTCGGTTGGCAAGCGCCAGAGAGCTGATCCGAATCTCTTGTGCAGATCCAGGGACTGGATGACCCTATCCTTTTGATCAACAAGTTGCTGGTGAAGTTTTTGGTGCGCATACTCGTCTCGTAAGGCCTCACCAGACTCTTTCAACCTCACGGCAGCCTTGCGAGGCGTTTCAAGATCGGCTCAGCAGTTGTCAGCAGCTCTGATCACGGAGCCTGGCCCAATGTTGACACGTGCAGAGTTGGATACCTTGGAGCATCAATGAATTTTATGAATGATCATAGTGCAGTACTAATTTTCTTACAATACAAGAATGTGTATGTGACGGAGTGATTATGTGTGTGCGTCTCGTTTGTGTGTGTGTGGCGTCTGTGCATGTGTGAGTTTTGCATGTGAAGAATAGTTGAACAGATCCAGCGCCATAGACACGTGCGTCGAGATGTTTGACTCTTTTCTCAGAGCTGTGGGAGTAATATCTCAATCCATCCGATGCGGGGCATGCTATTCGAAAGGTCATTGACGCTCAACTCAACACCGCCCCTCAGAATAAGAAGAGACATGCTGTGTCTGTTTGGGGAGACGAATGAAAGAACGAAAAGCAAGACTGCGCTAACATTGTATTTTTTGAATTGCTACTATAAACACAAAGTACCGACTGAAGGGGAGTCCTTGTAGTATATACAAATTTCAAGTATTAGGCTCGGATCTAGAAGAAGCTAATGCTAATGTTTGAATCCAAAGTAGACGGCGTGAGTGCATATCAATATAGAGACTAGAATCGAGAAGTGGCTGGACATCAGAGAGAAAAGACTGAAGTTGAGCGTCTGTAAATGGACAACGGGACACAGGAACCTCAACATGGGATAGATCGGAATCAGGATGATTTGATACAAATGGATTAGTTGAATCACCGTCCTCGGGATTATGAGTATTGTGATGAGCCAGTAGACGCTGGTCATCCAGGTCGTTCCAGTCAATGCCATAGCTGACAATATCTTCTACCTCCTGGTCCTCAGCCGACTCAACAAATACCCCTCGATGCCCGTGCTCAATGATACCTTGGATGAACATGTCATGGGGCGACCGATGGGGCTCTCCACGACGCCCAAGAACATGGTGATTCCACGAGGCTGCCCACTGGCTTGCATCATCATTGATCAAAGGGAGGAATAGGAAATGAAGTAGCCACAGGTGTGAATCATTGTTCATGTTGAGGTTGTCGTAGGCTTCAAGAGTCTGGAAAAATTCCTTCCACTTCTGCCCTAAACCGTTTGTCACATCCACCCAAAGACGTTCAATCCGGATGTTGTGAACGCTCCTGCAGATATAATTAAAACAGGCTAGCATGTGGAAAGCTCAATAATACTTACCTGCCCCATATGTATGAGCCACGCTCAATTCCACGTACCTCTTCCATCCGGGCAGCAACAAGTAAATTTTCTGTCCCATGGTCGCCTCTCACTCGGCTCGGGTACCCATGGATCATAGCAATATCTTCAAATAAAGAGAGCACAGTCTCAGAGCGGTTGTTATTACTAACACAGATTCCTAGAACATAACGAGAAAATCCGTCAATGAAGCCGTGTATGACTAGCTTCCAGTGGATGAGACCTGTGAATAAATTAGTAGTTTTACTATACTACTCATACACAACGCACCATGCTGTCCGTCATGATGAACCAGGGCCATGGGGCCTGGGACAGAATAGCTACGACGTTGGATTCGCTGTGGACCAAATGTTGCAGGAGATGGACCAACAACCTGTAGATATGATACTTCAATACGACTGTGAGGGATGCAGTAGCCAAGCTGCAAAAGATAGCCATCATGCATCCGTCGTCCAAAGGACGGAAATTGCTGATGGAGTTCCAGTATTAATCTATCGAGTTCAGCATCCAAAATTGTAGAGAGATCACTTGAAGATCCTCGGTGGTATATTCGGTTGATACTACCATCAGGCTGCTGCTCATCCACATATACTGGAGGTCCGGGAGAAGAAAGGTTGAATTTGAGTAGTTGACGGCGAATGGTGCGGGGATGACATTGATAGAGTTCAGCCAGGCACCTCCTCGTTACCCTTCCCGACGAGAGTACAGCAAGATCAGATGGAAGAATGTGAATGCTGGGTCTCCCGACAGCACCGGTATGGGTATGACTTCCTAGGTTGACAGGGCTGGCATCTGGTGGATCAGATGATATTGTTGTGGCAACATCTAGCTCTTGAATCATGCGATCCACACTGGCTTCGATTACATGTCTTTCTGCAGGTGGGATGATGTTCAAATGCTGAGATAACCATCAGATCATGTCCTAGCGACACCACAAGTAACTACACCTGTTCAATAGCTTCGAGGAATTGAAGGCAGACAGCTTTTTGAGCATTCAAGCGACCAATATCACCAAGCTGTGTTCTGAGTGTGACGTGGACTCTCTCGCCAAGTTGGGTGAAAGAATCATAGATATTTGTTAGTTGAATTGCCTCGGGCATGGCCCTCAGCGAAGACTGGACCTTATGGCAGGGTTGGCGGGTTGGTCATGATGATGTAAGAGACAGCCTGGAACTTCCCGATCAGGCGCTGAGAAATGGTCAACGTTGAACGTTGAACGCTGAAAGTGAAAGCCGAAGTCGAAGTCAAAACTCTTACAAAGCAATGTGAAATCTTTATTTGGAAATGAAAGGTTTCAAGGAAAACCACGAAAACTTTTTGTCCGCCCAAGTCCATTATAGAAACCGTATAATTAGTATTTCCTATTTACATCTGATATTCGTTATCACAGGCTTCGTACGCTTCGACATTATTTAGAGTCGTGTTATTGTACTTAGCCCTTAGAATTTCTCCCAATCACAACTAGGCTGGTATCTGGTTAGTATTGCGCGAGATCATATTCTATTTAACATTGTGCCGCCATCTAAAGTCTAACAAACTTCTACCTGCCGTCACATATTTTTTAACCTTCTCCAAGCCTTTCCTCCTCTTTTATCAACTATCTTTTCGTCACTCAGTCAACTGGTCTGGCCCACCACGTTCCACAAATAGTGACGAGAAACATAACCACCAAATATGTCCCAGAAAACCCAGTATAACCTGCGCTTGTGAACTCGCGCTAGAGCTAGCTCGTTATCAACTCCTGCAGGCGATAAGAATGCTAAATTAAGTGACGCCTTTGGGAACCTCATAGTTAACCTACTCTCTAGCGCCAAAACTCCGGTGGAGGGCCCTGGCAATAAAGCTGAGCTGCCCGACTCTGTTGAGTCTCCATTGACCTCTGAGGGGCGATCCATCGAGATCGATAAAGAGGAAAAGTCTGCTTTAAGATCAGTTTGCTCGTATAGCGACGTGGTCAGAGCGAGTAGCCCTGCTTGAGACCTTTGGGACGAGCAGGAGAGTACCCTAGCCTTGAACACTGTAACAAGCGCTGAAATCAACGATAATAATAATACAATGCCCAACATAACATTGGAGCATGCTACCTTTGAGACCGCGAGTGATGACAATGACGGTGACTGGAAGAACTCTTTAGTGAACAAAGAGAAACTGTAAACGCTGCAATAGAACAGCTTACCTCGACAGAATGAGACATGTGGGAACGACACGAGACAAGTGTAAGTCAGCAAGAAGAGACCATGACAACACCCAGGTTTGAGACCTGGGAAGAAGGAACTTCTAAAGGCAAGGGTGTTAACCCTGGGAATTGGGGAGCTCTTGCAGAAGAAGAAGAGATAGACCTAGAGGAGCAACAAGCAGCGCTCGAGTCATACAGGAAAGCTCAGGACCTAGCTGAAGAGTCAAGGGACTCCTCTGATACCGAGCAGGAAACCCCTGTTGAAAAGCATTTGCCTCCCAAGCCCGGGAGACAAAGGGACTCAGTCCTGGAAACTGTCGAAAGAGACCAGGCCATCAAAGCCACAGTGGCTAGAGCAGAAAAGCGACTACGCAAGGAATATGAGGCTAAATTAAAGGAACTCACAAGTTCCCGAGCCCCAAAAGAACCGAATCCTGTCAGAAGGAAAACAGGGATAACAGACCCAGTGACCCGGATGGTAGACAAGGTGGTGAGGCCTACCAGTGACCGACGAGACCACTGACGTATGCCCTAGGCGATGGAGCCAGTCCATCAAGTGGTGCCGAAGTCCTACATTGGACAAGCTCTGGGACACCTTGGAGAGGCCTACAGCGACGGGGATGATTCAGAGTCCTCATCTTCGAGCTTGAGCTCGTCAACGAGCGAATTGAGCTCCAGTAGCGAACATGCCCAAAGAAAGAGCAAGAAGGATAGCAGAAAGTGGTTGAAGAAAAGGGAGACCACCTTGCGGCCAATACCGCCCACCTTGTATGATGGAGCCGTCGACTTGAGAGCTTTCCATCAGTTCATAACTGAAGGGACGGCGTACGTCGAGGACGGGAAAGTGGAATCCAAGAAAAAGGTGTTTGTGCTGTCTCATTTTTTTGAAAAACAAAGCACATGAGTTCTATATACGCGAAGTCTCTGGAGACCCTTACCGGTGGAGGCTTCGCGAGTTCTTCACGGAAATGTTCAACTACTGCTTTCCTATAAATTTTAGAACAAAACAGAGGGAAAAACTGAAGTGCTGTTTTCAGAACGATAAACCTGTGAGGGACTATGTATACGAGCTCAACGAGCTCTGGAACATGATAGGGGATGTGGATGAACGAGACCGAGTGACGCGTCTATGGACAGGGCTGAATACAGACATTCAGCAAGAGCTATGGAAGAAGGAGCTAAACCCGGAAATATCTACCTTTAAGGAGGTCCAGGTCGCAGCCAAAATCATAGAAATTGCCCACTCAGTCCCGACAGGGTGAGGCAAACGGTCTGGACAGCGAGACAAAACTAGCGCTGTGGAAGTGTCGAGCGCATCTCCCTCGATCAGAAGGCCATCAACCTCTAGAAGGTTCAGAGAAAGAGAGCGGACGCATGGGGATAATTCGCAGGCCCCACGTGGGGGGGACCTTGAGAATGCCTCGAAAAAATCCTGCAAGGGAGCCACGAAATGAGCTAGCAAAAGCGCAAAGGTACCTACCGACAGGCAACAACTCCCGAGGTATCGGGAAGGGTGGCGCTAGATCAACCGACACCCTTAGTCCAGCAGAACGCGAATGCCAAAGAGCAGAAGGCAGGTGCTATATCTGTGGGGAGCTAGGACATGTGTCAAGACAGTGCCCCAAGAACACGCATATAAAGTCAGACTCCCCTGACAAGCCCCCTGGAATCCCTAGCTATGGGATCCACGTGGGTCCAAGTGAGGAAGAACGCCTGCGTAAGTTAGCAGACGTTAGTGAGACACAGGATGGAGTATACCTGGGGTCTGTAGGTCTATTCATGGAGGAGGTCCCCAAAAGCGGAACTGACAAGGACGAATCAGACCAAAATGACCAGCCCTCAGTGACGAGGTTCCGAGACCCCATTGCGAGACGGGTGGAAGAATGGTTACAGGGCATCAAGTTCCCAGGCGATGATAGAGAAGGTGAAGACCATATTGCCACCTGGGATGACCCAGACAGGTTCTGTGTACGCGAACGAGGGGATGGGACGTACATAATTGTGGACTATCACCATAAGCACCGCAGATTCAGGTTGGAAGTACCCCGATCAAAACTAGAAAACCCAGGCTGCAGGGTAGATCGGATGTACTGGATGTACCTGGGAAAACAGTATGGGTATGATAAAAATTGGCTGCACTGGAAGGAAAGAAAATGCACCAATAAAAGGGCGTCAATGGGAACACCCATTGAGGACAGGATAGTATGGTGGCTGGAGCAGTACATTGCCCCTACCGACGAGCGCTGGTCCGCAAACAATGGCCCAAGGTTTAGCTGTGTAAAAACAAGTGAAAGGGAATACAGAGTTGATGATCACTCACTAGCCTTTTCAACGCGCGTGTCAAAAGACAAGACTTGGGAATGGGAGTGGAACCCAGTGTGGTGGTACCGGCGGCAAGTGCGCCAAGCAAAAGGTCAGCTGGAAAAGGGACTATTAGTGGTGAATGAGGCACTATATGAAGGACTCGCCGATATGTTTAGTGAGGCTGCCTACCCACGACCCACGCCTACGCTGGAAATCGATAAAATGCCCAACGGCTGGAACGGGCATGAGACATGCGAGGCATTTGGGGTGCAGGTGACGCAAGGCACCTACCCAGCGCTGCAGTGCAACTCGGCGACAACTAGGGATATTGCCAGAGCCATTCCCCAGCCACTAGTGGTTGTAGTGCATGTCGATGGACGACCAGCATGGGCCTTGATAGATATGGGGTCGCTGGCTGATTTCATATCACTAATGACCGCGGAACAATTAAAATGCCAACTCACCGTGTTGGAGAAACCATTGACAATTCAATTGGCCGTCCAAGGTTCACAATCAAAGGTGAATTATGGGATGTCTGTGAGGTTTCAATATCAAGGGACCAATTATAAAAGATATTTTGACATGATTAACTTACAAAATTATGATCTAATCTTAGGAACCCTGTTCCTCTATCAACACCACGTCATGGTTGGATTCAATCCACCACTTGTTATATTAGATGAGCAGAGGCCCCTCCCATTGAGAGGGGAGGGGGTCACAACGCTGGAATCACGCGCTGCCGACGTTGTCAGCGATGGGCTGGAAAAGATGTGGGAACTATTGAGAAAGTTAGCTAGCCCGCTGTGCGCTAAAGCGTCGGAAACAAGCTTGCCCCCATTACGGGCGATAAACCACACGGTGCCCCTGATCGATGAGTCTAAAATATATCCATGGCGCCCATCGCAGTGCCCTGAGCCCATGAGACCTCAGTGGGTGGAGAAACATTGAGCTTACCTGACTTCTGGTAGGTGGGAAATGACTAGCATGGGGAACACAGTCCCAATGCTGTTTATTCGAAAACCGGGGACTGATTGACTGCGAACGGTCGTGGATCTTCACGAACATAACAAAAACACCAAAAAACTCACCTTGCCATTGCCAGACATGGAGGGAATCTTGTGGCGCATTGCCCGAAAACCCTACCGATCTTTGATGGATGGGCAGGATGCTTACGAGCAAATTCAGGTGGTTCCCAAGCACGTCGCTTGGACTACGATGACCACCCCTGATGGGAATATGGTCAGTCATGTCCTACAGCAGGGTGACTGCAACGCACCAGCAACCTACCAAGTGGTAATGAATTACCTTTTTGGCGAGCATATTGGTATATTCATGGATGTGTACCTAGACAATATAATAATATATTCAGACATGCTAGAGGAGTGCATTGAACACGTACGCACCATACTCAAAATCCTCGATTGCAAGCAGCTCTACTTGAGCGAGAAGAAACTAAAGTTCTTGGAACCTGTAATGCGAATCCTGGGAAGGGTGGTTAGCGATGAAGGCATCAGCATGGACCAGGAGAAAGTAGATAAGGTTCTTAGCTGGAAGGTCCTGACTAACCGGGACCTATGCAGGGGATTCATAGGTGCGGTGGGTTACCTCGCAGATGATATATATCGCGTCCGCATACCACTGGGGGTGTTGTCCGCGGTATGCGTGGATAGTGTCCCTTTTCGGTGGATGGAAACTGAACAACAAGCGTTCAACGAGGTCAAGCAATACATGTCCGCATGCGCCGGACACAATAGGGTCCCACTGGTCTATGGGCCAGGGACCCCACAAGTATGGATGATGACCAACACCTGCCCGACGGGCGTCAGTGGGGTCATAGCACAGGGTACAGATTGGTGTACGGCAAAGATCACCGCGTTTTATTCTGCGAAGTTGAATTCAGCGCAGCGGAATTACGCTGTGCATGAGCAAGAATTGTTAGCAGGAGTGGAAACTATGCTGTGGCACAGGGACATCTTACAGGGTTCCCCATTTATCTGGCTGACTGACCACAAAAGTTTAATATACATACTGAATCAGAAAAACCTATCGGGGCGTCAAGCTCGCTGGATGGAAAAGATCAGAGAATTTGACTTCACTGTAGAATATGTGCCTGGAGCGCATAATGTGCTGCCCGATGCGCTATCATGGTTATACAACTTCGATGCTGCTAGAACCATGCGCGCGGTTAGTGAGTACGTCGCCCATGATGACTACGCACCTCCCACCAATGTGTCTGACATTGTGAGCATGCCTGTGTTGGTCAGTGAGGAGGCAAGGGCGGGTGCTCCTAGGAGGAGTGCCAGGGTGGCGGAAAAGAAGGGGAAACTGGGCTTGTTAGCCGCGGAAATGGATATGGGACAGACCCACCGCCAGACACCGAATTTACCCCGAAGGTCAGTGCCTGATGCCATGAAGGCGTCAGCTGCTGGGGTCCGCCCGCGAGGTAAGATGCCGGCAGCCAAGGCCGCAGTACAGGCAAGGGAAGAAGCCATGATGCAGGTGCTGCACCATGCGGTGGAAGCATTGAATCAGCAGGTGGTGGTCGAGGGGATGCCTCCAAAGCCACAGCAATGGTGACCCGCTGCAGTCATGCCCCCCACGGAGACTGGGAGGCCCGAGACTAGTAAGGAGTTTGCCCACCGGGTCCGAGATCGATTTGTGTTGCAAGGCCCGCAGGCATCGCAACTGGAGGGGGGGGGGTGCAGGAAGCTGCAAGACCAACCCACGAAACAACCCACCAACATGATACAGAAAAGGAACAATGAATTCCCATAACTTACCCGCATGAAGTGGGACTATTGGATCAAATGCGACACCAGTACACAGAGGACCCCATGTTAAAGAAGGTGTTAGAGGCACCCAAAGAATTTCGAAACTTTGAAATAAAAGACAGTTTAATTTACATTAAACTAAGAGATAGAACCGCGCTATGCATACCTGATGTGAAAGTAGAAGACCAACGCCTTATCGAGGTCCTGATAGACCAAGCTCATTCAATACTAGCTCATCTTGGAGCAGACAAAACGCTGTCGTATTTGCGAGAACACGTCTGGTGGAAGACAATGGTATCAAACGTGAGGGCTTACTGTCAATCCTGCGTGACATGTCAACGAAGCAAACCGTCTAATCAGAAACCCTACAGACTATTAAATTCACTATCTGTGCCCTCCCAGCCTTGGGAGGTGATTGGAGTAGATTTCATGGGACCGCTGCCCATGTCCAAAGACCAAAATGGGGAGTATGATGAGATCACCATCGTTATCAACCTGTTAACCGCAATGGTACATTTAATACCTAGCAAAACGACTTACATGGCTAAAGACATCACAGAACTTATGTTTGCTGAGGTGTATAAGTATCACGGAATCCCTAAAGCAATTATAAGTGATTGAGATGTTCTCTTCACTAGTAACTTTTGGACTCACCTGAATAAGCTCATCGGAGTGCAGCTTAAAATGTCTAGCACATATCATCCACAAACGGACGGCGCTACCGAACGAGCCAACTGAACGATAGGACAAATGCTTAGGTCCTGCATTGGCCCTAACCAAAGGGACTGGGTGGCTAGATTGCCCGCCATCGAATTTGCCATTAATATGGCTAAGTCAGAATCAACAGACACTTCACCTTTCTTAGTGAATGGTAGACTACCCAGGGCTATGATCTGGGAGGCAGCTAGATCAGAAGAATACCCAGGGGTCCGAGCATTTGCGCAGAGGATGAAGTCTGCAGTTATGTCAGCGCACGATGCCATTTTAGGGGCCCAAGTTAAGCAAACGCACGAGGCAAACAAACACCGCAGGGCATGCCCGCTTGTGGTAGGCGATTTGGTATATGTGTCAACCAAGAATATATCTTTACCTAAAAACTCGGCCCAAAAGCTAACGCCCAAGTTCGTGGGACCATACAGGATTATTGAGAACTATCGCAATAACTCCTACAAGTTGGATTTGCCCAACCGACTCAAGCAACGGGGAGTGCACCCTGTATTTCACTCGTCCTATCTTCGTATCCACGTCCCAAATGATGATCAACTCTTTCCTGGATGGATGGAAACTCAGATAGCTGATTTTGAGGAGTCTGAAGCGGAATGGGCTATTGACCGAATTCTGACTCATGCAGGACGATGAGCAGACTCCCTGTTTGAAATTCAGTGGAAAAGCAGTGATGTTACTTGGCTACCCTACAATCGAGTGGAGGAACTAGATGCACTGAAAGATTATTTTACAGTACTCGGGATTGAAAATGTCTCAGACTTAGAGGAAGGGAATGGGAAGCCCCCTGCAGGGGACTTCTTGCTGTCGTTAGGACACCTCTCCCCCAATGACGCAGCCTATAAAGGTCTCGTCGCCGCCCCTTCCTCTCCCGAATCACTCTTTTCCTTCACCGACGACTCACTCCTTCTATTCGCTTGTCACCTCCCTTACCCCACTATGGCTCCTCTCTTAACTCACATTGGAGCGCGCCGCTTCACTCTTCCCAACGGACTGGGTAACGGGGACCTAATGGTAGTGCTTCCGTGGCTCTGGCTTGTGGCCGGCTTTAGCTGAGAGCGGAGCTATAATTAGGCTAGCTGTGTACCAAACTAAGCTTATGTAATACATGGCTCGGTCCGGTCATTTGAGCCGTTTCATAGGTCTTCAAGCCAGCTCCAGCCACATTTAAAATTAGAATAGATATATGATATATTTGTATTGATTTATAAATAGTAAATACATTAAGTGATAATAATAGCAAAGGCCCAAGGCCTGGGTTCCGAATTAGGCAGCGCTAACGTCTGTCTACAACACACGCTAGAATCTAAACTCATATGATAGTATCCAATATCGACAATCATCCTTCGATATGGGCCCCCAAAACGATGTAAGTCAATGTTTTGATCCGATGTTTGGAAAACTTACCCGATTTAGTTGTACTGTAGCTTGGATCACGCTCGCAGGATCCAGGCGGAGCAAGCAGAGATAAGGAATGCAGTTTTGCGAAGCTGAAGATCATCGCAAACGGGGGTGAGAAGAAACGTCGAGGGAGTTGAGGGAGCAGTGGGCAAAGGGTGGGTGAAGAAATGGGTGAAAGGGGTGTTGAGGAAGCTTCATTTGAGCTGGGGGTAGCGCGATGTCAAGAGCAGACGTACCAAGTAGAGATCCTTCCTTGTTGTTTCGCCTTCGCCTCTGGGCTGAATACATATTGCCATCTCGCTTCGTCACTGTGTGAAACGACATTTCAATAAGCCTCAATCAAAACGATAAATGTGTCACTTACCGAGCGCTGGTCAGCTGAGTACTATCAGATCCGTTCATCCATGATGTGTGTCGTATTGCCCCGGTGAAACATTAAGGACCTTGAGATTGTTGAGATCGGCGAGAGCAATAGATGGGAGCTTGATTAAAACCCGCTTAGTGGCTTTGATATAAGTTGGCTTGTCAATAGGGTCGATGAATGGGCTAGTCAAGATCTTGTGCACAACCGCCACACCATTCACTTGGTTGCCCAACACGTCAGTAAGAACATGGTCCCCGGGAGACGAGAACAATGCCTGGACGATTTGACGGGATGCTTCAAACTTGATCTTCTGGTTGACAATCCTGACAATGGTTAAAGATGCCAATTTGTGTGTGCACAAATGCGACAGGTGGGGCGTGAAACGAGCCACAGCAACCGGACTCGGTGTGGGGATACCCACCGTGTTGCCCAGCCAGTCTGAGGCCAAGTCGACAATCTCGCCATCCAAAAAGTCACCAGCAACTTGATCAGTTTCCTCCACCAGTCATCATACCAGAATCTAACCTCTTCCGGAGTTCGCACAATTTTGAGGCATCCCAGCACCTGTTGTTAGGTCTCTCAGAGACGAGTGGAATTGTCGTGTAGTACATCGTCGGGGGGCGGAACTCTGCGAACACCAGTCAGAAAGTGAGCCTAAGACAAGACCATGATATGAACGAGAGCCTCACAATAGTCATAGGGGGCACTCTCTGGTACGGGCAAGATGATGCCCGAAACAGAACCTTCAAAATCCCCGACAACTTAGCTTCGCCTGAGGAGAAGGGTGATCCTCGAGCTCAACATATATCAAGGATCTTACCCAGTAGTGGACTGAAGAATATCCGGATTGCCTAGACGAGGAGACTGTCAGATAACAACTGAAATTCAATATCCAAACACAATGCAAGAAGAATCATAAGGTGCGTGATGGTAAACAAAAAGTGAGAAACAAAAATAAAAGATCAAGGAGATGTCAGGTATCATAGACGACAACCTTGTCGTCGATGTCATCACACTCATGCTCTGCAATGGCTTTGAGGACAGCGTCATATGCACAGCTGTCATCTGTAGGTCCACTTGAGACAGGTCCCAAAAGCTCGTTGGAACTATTGTCAGATACCATCGCAGTTTCCATGGCCCATTGCAATGCCGCCCAACCTTTGGTGAAGTTGAGTCACTCCTTTTTTAAGGAGAACTTCACCATCTGTAGCGCCTCCATGAGGATCGGGCTGATGCAGTTACGCTTCTTTGTGTATGTTTCACTGCTCGACGAGAACACTCGCTCACAGGGAACAGCAGATGCCTGGATTGGGAGGTAGTCCATAGCAACGGCATAAACCGTTGGGAACATCCCCTCAGACATCTGGTCAAAACCTCGTGGTCAACAACAAAATATGTCACTTGACGGAGACGACTCTCACCTGCCAGAAGGAGAGTATATTTGTTCCCTTGGGGCTGATATTAGCTGTGCTATAAGCCCCAAACTCCTGATCGACTGTCTGGACGATATCGTCGCAAACCGGCAGTGCATCCCCCTCACGAAGTCTGTAGATACGGGAGCCTAGCGTGTGTGATTGTAGTCTGAGGGTCGTTGGGTTGGAGCCGGTATATTGGAGGTCCACTGTGCTCTCTTGACATGCATCTACAGGACATATGAGCGCATGCTGTTGCTAGCTAGATAGACGTACTAGTTTGAGAATGAATTCCTTTGCTGACTTTATCCGGTTCTCATCCCAATGATCCGTAGCCCATGACATTCGGCATGTGGGGTCAACAACTATAAACCGATCATAAGACATCAAATTTTATAAAAAATGCGAGGGACTTACACATCACAACGGCATATGCATTTGTGCAGGACATCCTGTCGTCATACTTCTCCACCCAAGTCAAACCAATGTTGATGAGCAGTGCACAGTGCAGGACACTATTGGCCACCTGCTTCCAATCCTCAAGTAACCTTTCAAACGCTGGAACCGCACGACCCAACATGGGAGTGCTCTCACTCAACATGGATTGCTGAGCTCTGTGGGGGGGCTGAAATTACAAGGTTAAATGCAACATAGGTTACGAAGATGTCGATACTGACCTCCAGAATTACTTTGAAGTCCTGTAGGAAATGCCATTCTATTGTACTCAACTTTTTGTCATATATAGAGCGTTGATTGGGAGACTCAAAGAACATATCAACCACCTGGGCAATGGTTAGCCCACCACAAATGTTCAGTGAGATGAGACCTCACCTGACGTAGATTGCATAGACAATTGAGCATAACATATACCAAATCCCAGCAGGTTGGCTCATCGAGCAGGAGTTCGACTTCAGGGAGCCTTATAGGCTCGCCTGTGTCTCCTCGGAACCAATGGTTTTCATTACCTATCACGATGGTATCCCTAAAATTCGAACATTGTTGGTTTGATGCACGGATGGAGCACACAAGATGTCTGGCCCGTTCGAGAGCTTTACCAGTGATGGTGCCAACATACTCATTCTTGTCGACGATTTGACCACAAACATTCCAGGTCTTCTCCACGGATGAGAAATCCGCTGTTGCATAGTCGTCAACAATATGTTTCACACATATGTTGATTACGTGCGGAAACAAGGGATTCTGTTTTCGATTGCATTATATTCGATCTTGTGTTCTTCGAGTAAGTTTGAGAGCTCCTTCATGCATGTTTGATTGTTTGATGCATTGTCCAATGTGAAGTGTCCAGGCTAAATGAAGTCAGAGCACATCATACGGTACAGCTGAACGCTCACATCCTTTGCAACATCAGCACGATCGAGGAGATGCAGTATTACCGAACCGAGAGATTTGCCGCTATGACTTCCTAGAACATGGTGAAATGCAATCAAGGCTGCCTTCAAGATGAGCACTGATGTCTGCTCTTCCTTGGCAATCCAGTGAGCGGTGAGTGCCATGAAGGGGCGGAGCTTCTGATCAGACCAGAGGTCAGATGTAAAGGATATTTTTCCTTGCACCCTCTGTAAGAATACATAAGATGTATGGCGGGATTCTCAATAACTAGACACTCATGGCAGGATCACCTTTCAACACCTGGAAATACTCCTGCCACGCAACAATTATGAGCTCACGAAGTTTTGTGTGGTGGGGAATGTCTGAATCGGTCAAATCCTTCCGCAAAAAATGTATCAGGCGTCGAAACTCCACACATTCAATAATGTTTATTGCCTGCAGAAAATGAATTAGCAAGGGCACGTAGAAAGTAAATATCAACTTGCCTGATCATCCGCAACTATGAATTTCACCAACTGACAGTGCATCTCATCGATGCTGAAATCTGGGATATAATCGTCCGGAGATAAGGTGGTTCCAGGCAGAAAATTGCCATGTCCCTGATTAGGGATGGTACCAAGCGACTCAATGTGATATGCAGGGTCCAAAGCCTTTCATGGATAGCTGCCAAAGTCCACCCTTCAGCAAGTCACTCATTGAGTGGCTGTACATAGATAGGCCAGCGTAGGCGCTCCGCCTCTTGCAGGAAAATGTCAGTGTGGTGATAGAAAGCATGAGTATGACAGGCAGAAGTGCTGGTTGAGTGCTTATATGACATAACCTGATGTGAACTGTCCACCTTCTGCAAATCCCTGGACAAGGCCGTAAGAAAGAACGAAATAATTACAGATGCAAAACTCACTCGCAAATTCAGCAAATCTTGCGTTTAGTAGCTGAATCTTCCCTAAAGAAGTGATTGATATCAGCAGTGCTTTTAGGCTGCGTTCCTCGGACACCCGTAGCCAAGGGATCGACTTGGGTGGAGTAGATGGTACTTGTAACTGTCTGCAGAGGGCTGGGAACTGGAGGAGCCCTAACGCTGGGTGCAGGCAAGTTATCTTCTTCGTCCCCGGAGACATCACCAATGTCAATGTATTCTCTGTCATCTGGCGTGCGACTAGTGCCAGTACGAACTGGGCTATTATTGCGGAACCTCAGAGGCAGTTGCCATTACCTTTGGGGGTGTTGAAGCATAGCTGCATTCAATGCAACAGCAGCAGCAATGGGCGCAACAGTGGCAGCAATGGGTGCAACAGTGGCAGCAATGGGCACAATAGCGGCAGTGATGGGGGTAATGATGGGGGTAGCATCAATTGGAGCAGCAGCAGTAGGAGTTACAGCAGCATGAGTAGGCACAGTGGTAACTTGAGACTTCTGCCCTCGTCGACGAGGAGGCATGTTTGAGTGACAGTAAAGATTCAAAGACACAGTCTTTATGTATCTTCATCAAGGGAAACAGCAGGGAAACACCAGTGCTGAGTCAACTGAACGTATGCCCAGGGTATGTACCGTAAGATCTTGTTCATTCGAGTGGTCCTAGGCAGCACAATATATGTGTGGGGTTTCCCCAATGCCCACTACTTACCCAATGAGAGGGATACCGATACCATAAGATGTGCGTTCTGATGTACCCTAGATTTCACAATCAGTTGGTTATATCGAGCACAGTAAAGTGGTCCTAGGCAGCACAATATATGTGTGGGGTTTCCCCAATGCCCACTACTTACCCAATGATAGGGATACCGATACCATAAGATGTGCATTCTGATGTACCCTAGATCTCGCAATCAGTTGGTTATATCAAGCACAGTAAAGCTTACCTACATCCTCAGAGTCAACTGGCTGTCCAGAAGCCAGATTGCGATATAGCAAGGACATCCAGTGAAAGGGACATCTCATGTTTGCAGAGGGTTTGCCATGGTTGTCAGGGTGGGTGGTTTGACGGTCACTGAACACATGTTTCAAATATCAACCAATGGGTCAAGCGAGTTAATGCTTACCTTTATTCCAGGAGTCGATGACTGATTGATTGAGCATTTAATTGTGATACAGTGCAAGGGGATTGGGGTGTTTGTGGAAAATCCCCCATGTGTCATTGGTCATGAGTCATGACAGTGATATGATTCAATAAGGCGAAACTGGTAGATGTTGGGAATCAGGCTTCAGGAGTAAGGTACAGGTATCCAGGACAAGTTTGTTTCTGTAGCAGGCCAACCGATTTGCAGAAAAACAGCACTTGCAACTTGCAAGGAGGATGGGCAAGGAGATGGTAGGGTGAGAAAAAGATAAGAAGCTGCATGACTCAGCGTGGAGTCAGCCCTCGGGAGTCGGGAGTCAGGATTCGGGAATCAGGCCTAGGGTTCAAACATTCAAGACGCAAATTTGTCGACATGTATTTGACCGCATTGAACGGTTTGAAACCTATGAGAAACACATTGTAGACTTGTACACTGTACAGTTATGTAGAGATAGAAAGACATATTCAACAGCATGATCTAGCAACTAATGGCTTTTTCCGCAGTGCAGTTGGGTGCATGGGAGAGGTATTACGTTGGTGTAAACTTCGAAATCACATTAGCTTCAGATTGTGAATGGGAAAATGAGACAGAATACTCACACACGAGTAGATCTGCGAAGTGGTGTTGCATCCAGCAGACATGGGGCCGCCTCGGCCATCCAGTGTTCATTGGAGATTGGAGGGTGATGTGTGATGTGATTATCAGGCATGCTGAAATCCAGCGAGCATGTAGATGGCGCAGCCAAGGTGGCTTGAAGACCACAAAGCAATGAATGAAGATGCCCATAGTCAGGGTCTTCCGAGAACACAAGAGAGCGCGTGTAGATGAGAACACTTGCGAATTCGACGGGAATTCCATGGCATAAGACTTCAATGATGGTGTTGACCTTGCGCTCGAGTATGGAAGAGCTGGAGAGTTTCTTGTGGTCACTATTTAACCATGGAAGGGAGCCGCATAACAGATAGATCAACATGTATGTAAGCGATTCAAGGTCGTCACAATGACCCGGGTCAACTCCTAAGTGGTTGTTGATTGAAGCAAAGGCAGGAGTGCCAGTGAGACGTTGATTTTGACAAAAGGGAATATGGACTCTGGTTGCAGTGTCCCAGTATTCCTTCGCGATACCGAAATCAATTATAAATGCAGTGTGCTTCAAATGGCCAAGGCCCACCAAGACATTCTGCGGTTTGATATCGCAGTGAACATAATTGTTCAAGTGGATGTACTCAAGACATGAGAGCTGGAAAATGGGTTAGCCTATCTGCAACAACCCAGCACAAACCGACTGACCAGTTGGATTCCTAGATTGACAACAGTATGAAGGCTAAATTTTCGATCATGTGCAAGGAAAAGATCTTGCAGTGATGGCCCAAGGAGGCCGAGAACCAAAGCATGATATGTTGATTCTCGACCGAACCAGAGAGCGCAGGGTATCCCAACTCCACCTTCAAGTCATTTCAGAATGGCGTATTTGCGCTGTACAGAAGATGGCTGGGCTGTGATGGATTCGAGTTTGATGGCAACTGCATCATCTTTGATGATATTCCAAGCGTGGTACACAACAGCTAAGTAGGGTCCATAGTATGTTAATTTTTTATAATCATAGTCAGCTTGTGAACAACACACCATATGAACCAGATCCCAAAACATCTCCGAGTCTGAATCTACCGTCAACTCGTATCGGGACCTTATGGTTCATGGTGGGTATACTATGAGATAACTTGAGCCTTGAGGCCTCGAGGAGCAACAGTCAAACTAACCGGGAATGAGACTTCAACAGAGACATGATTTCATATTTATAAATCAGCTTGAGCTGCTGTTGTTTATTTTTGGCTCACAGTTGGTTCGTGGGACTCCAAACGGCTAACAAACCAGACCAAACTATATATAAGTAGCCTGGCTCACTAGGATAGCCAAAATACTTGCAAACCGATGAAGACCAAGCTGGAGCGGGCCATAGCCGAGCTGCGGTTGCACTACCTAATGGTCGTCCTCGACATGCTCCGCGCTTACCTCGAGCACGATGCCCACCTTCGTGCAGGTACTGCTGCTGAACGAGCAACCCTGGCAGGGTATGGTGACTTCGCGCTATCTTTCAACATGATGCAAACAACCAACTCGCTCCCTTCTCGCTTTGCTGAAGAGTCGGTCACAGGTCCCCAGATTACTGGGCCTTCACCTTTGTTCACTGATCTTGTCGGCGAGGATGTTCCTCCCACTTCCCAAAGCAATATCAACCCTACTCCATAGCTCCCTGAAGGAGGATGATGGATTAATCCACATCGTGCAGAGCTGTTGGAAGAAGCGGTTTGGATGAACCTAGAAACTACTAAACGTCAGCGGGAGTGGCGAGATCGTAGCATCGCTGAGCGAAAGGCTGCCAAACGCGCGCGCCACACTATCAGCGCACCATCTAGTTCGGACCGCGGAGAAGGATCGAGCTTGATCCGGGGAAACACTCATCCCAACCGCGAAAACACCCCGCAGACTCATTCTTCTTCTACCATCTCCTCTACCAGGTCCCTTACACATACTCGGATGGAGGTTGACGACGAGCCTGAACCTAACCCAGTGGATGGAAAAAGCGCAGGGGACGCCGCTAGAAAGGAGGCTACTAGACCCAAGAAGAAGTAAGGATGTTGCACATCCTGGAGGGGGGTATGTGGTGTTCGTACCTTGCCAGCAGAAAGGTCTTAGAAGATCGAGAGATAGAATGTTCGAGAGCTTGAGACCTTACCCATCTGAAACCGTATAATTAGTATTTCCTATTTACATCTGATATTTGTTATCACAGGCTTCGTATGCTTCGACATTATTTAGAGTCGTGTTATTGTACTTAGCCCTTAGAATTTCTCCCAATCACAACTAGGCTGGTATCTGGTTAGTATTGCGCGAGATCATATTCTATTTAACATTGTGCCGCCATCTGAAGTCTAACAAACTTCTACCTGCCGTCACAGACTAGTGTTGTGGGCAGAACCCGGCAGAACCCGGCAAAACTGCTATGGCTGTAAGGGATTGCATATCCTCTACGCACCAATCACGCTTCGAAACGATGACGACGTGTCTCCTTTACTCTTCGCATCCGAGTTACGTGGATACATCTCCTTCCATCTCTTTCTCGTTATCTTACCTACTGCTCACACTTCACTATCCCTTTCTTTGACAGAGTACTTTCACTTCATCATATGCTCTTCACGCCGATTCCGGCCTGGTTAATCGTTCGCAAACGTATATATACAACGCCTATACTCTCATACCTACAGCGAATTCTATACTAGATTCCCCGCTCCAAGCACGACCGAAACAACCTTACAGAAAGCCTTCGTCCTATACATCTATCCTACTCGTCTCGATTACCTTCTCGCACGTCTCTTATCTACTTCGTTTTCGCTCCAATTCCCCTTCGAACCAATAGTCAGCCTTACATGGCAGAACTCGTCTCCCGTAGTTAGACCATATAGACAATGATGGTATGCTTTCTCGATCCCGTAGACCTGTTACCTGACTTGGAATTTAATGAGCGACGTGCGTAGTACTTCAGAGATGCGACTCCCAGCACTTGAGCTTGTAAGCTTGAGGGTGTCCGCGAAAACGAGATATATTAGGCGTAGTCTCGGACCATCACTACTAAAACTCGAGGGGATCGGAGACGAGACTCACGAGAGTCTACATTTTGCGACACTATGAAACCGGAAGGACCTGCGTTGGTGAATTGTCCCTGCTAAACAGGTGGTGACACCGTGACCGGTGATTCTGTCGACCTTCAGCTTATCACTTCCTTTTGGCCTGTAAATAACATACGATTTGAGTTGCGACTTGCCTTTCTGACGATCCGACTTTAACTACCGCGATCTTCAGCTTATGACCGCCGACTCTCGCCCTTCACATCCCTCCACACCACCAGCCTCGCTGTACTTGACCGTGTCTAAGAGTGTCAACGCAGGATCAGACACGATCCTGGTAAATATGAAAATGCCCTACCAGCATGACAACACTGGATTCCATCCTTCTTGTGACCCCACCACCTCACAGACGATCACTCAGGTACTCGTATGTGGCCGGCTGGGGGCCACGTAGTCGGCACAATGCAACGAGAGTGAAGACATAGGCAAATATCAGTAGCGCTATACATAAGCACAAGATTTGCGCGGGTGTATGGGAATGATGCAGCGGCTGTACTTGGACACTACATGGTAACCTGAATTACAATCATTTGCGCTAGAGTCCTACCGCAAATTTTTTTTTGCCATCCACTTCTTCCCCAAGAATGACCTCGAACGGAAGCCCAAACATCCAGTCTACAGCCCTTTTCAAGACAACTGGTCAAATACAGTCGCGAATGACTCACATAGTACAGGCTTCACGATGAAAAGGGCAAGCCTGAGGGGATTAGTGAGAAATGCTTTCAGCGGGTTCGTCGTCGTGTATACCCGCACTTCCGTGAGTGCAAAAAATGCCTGCAACGATGCAACAATAGTTGACGATACTCGAGAATGCCACTCCAGCAAGGGCATATCTGCGACTCGTCAGACTGTGGTCATGGAAATCGGTCCCAGTCTCAGTAGCGGGCTTCTCGTTAGACATTATCGAGTTGAAGTCAGGGAGTGCATCATGTGCAAGAGGACTAAATGGATCTTGTTCTGTCGGTTGGGCAGAAGCTGCCTTAAGAGTCATTACATTATTACTATTAGAGGAGGGCCAGCACATTATTAGTAGTGTGACATGGTGTGACATTGTCACAAGAAAATCTCATCTACGCGTTCTGATTGGCGGTTACACTGAACGAGGTGGTCAAGAGGTTATCGATATCTTCGTCTGTGACTGTCAATCATGGCGTCGACATCATCGTCTACAGCGCCCTCACACCCCGTCGTATTCACGACCCAAACGCCCTATGCACTACCCTCCCAAAAATTTATGATTCCCTTGGACTGGAAACGCTACCAGCTCTCCCAGCTCATCAACAAAGCACTCGACCTCCCCAAGCCTATTCCATTCGACTTCCTTGTCCATGGCGAGATCCTTAGAACGTCTCTATGGGAATGGCGCGCAGAGAAGGGTGTTGGAGAGGTGAGCGAAGTGACCAAGACGTTTGAAAGAGAGACTGACGATGCGGCAGGAAGATACGTTAGAGATCGAGTATTTCGAGAGTGTTATGCCTCCCCAGCGAATGTCTGAGCTTCCACATGAGGATTGGGTGTCATCGGTATCATGCCGAATACCTCAGTATGTTCTATCACTTTGTAGTCCATTCGCTATACCTTAAAATATCACGACAGGCACTTTGTAACAGCATCATATGACGGCCACCTACGTCTCTTCGACTATTCCCAAAAATCCGTCCTGGACACCTCCGTGCACCAAGCACCCATCACTTCCGTTTGCGTCGTGCCATCCTCGTCATCAGACACTGACTCTCGCATTTTAGCGAGTTCGTCGCATGACCTCACCGCGTGTCTCACGCGCATATCTCTCAGTTCAGAGGGCCCCAGTGCATCCACCGTCGCTTCTCTACATCTACACACCAGCCCATTGTCCTCCATATCGACTGATGCATCTGGTTCGCATCTCCTCACCTCTTCGTGGGACGGCCTCATCGGTGTCTGGGACACCTCAATACCCGATGACCACCAAGTATCTCTAGACCGCAATGATGACCGAAAAAAGCGGCGTAAGACCGCGCCCGCGAACATAAAACGGAAAGCACCAATCGCAGTGCTAAAATCACATACCGCGCGCGTGTCAAAAGCACTATTTGCTGCCGGTGAATCCGCAAAAGGTAAGGCGTACAGCTGTGGTTTCGACTCAACGGTACGGACCTGGGATGTCGAGAGTGGTGTGTGTATTGATACTATTGTAAGTCCTGTCTTTGCGCCATGCAAACCAAGCTGAATATCCCACCCTATTAGAACGTCCCTGAGCGACCGATGCTCGATCTCGCTGAAACCCCTGAAGGGAGCGTGCTTCTCGCTGCATCTACAGATCGCACAGTGTCTATCTTCGACCACCGCGTATCTTCCCTCTCATCCTCCACAGGTGTCATGATGCACCCCGCGACTCCATCCTGCATCGCCACATCTAAAAGTGGGAAGCAGCAGGTAGTAACCGGCGCCTACGATGGCGTTGCGCGGCTGTGGGACCTGCGGAGCACAAAAGGCGCTGTTACCAGCTTCAGGGTGTGGGATGGGATGAAGGTGCTCGCGGTGGATTGGGTAGGGGATGTGGTGGGTATTGGGGGCGAGGGCGGGATGGAGGTATGGAGACTCGCTGGGGGATCTTAGGTCGGGCACAGATCCAATGGTTTGGAGTTGGGTCAAGTCACTTGAGTCTCGAAGCTTGTTATCCAGAAAATAAAAGCATGGAGCAGAGCAATATATAGCGAGATCTCGCATCCTGACTACTAGTAGGGGTTGAACTTCACTATGTTAGTCGCTCAGTTGTTGCGCGCGTTGTCGCAAACGTCCCTGAGGAAAGGAATAGTATCTAGCGTGCATAAACGAAGAAAGGCATCCTCTGTCGAGCGCGACGCACGCTTCCGATTCGAATAATTCGGGCTCTAAACGTCGTGTGGCGTACATATGCATGTAAGGTACTTAGATAGTATAAGCTAAATCAAAGCTAGCATCAACTTGCCACAATTCAAACCCCGAACTTCTCCTGGACCCTCCAACTGCAGCCTGCAGGTACTTATACCTTCAAGTTGCCCGAATATTACAGGAGCCTGATCAGCGACGAAGCCCAGCAGCAGGAAGCTTTGAATAGAAGACCGCCATGTTTTGGAACGGTATTCGACCCAAGAAGTCGCAGCGACTCTTACAGAGCGTAGTAATAGTAATCTTTCTCTGTGCTACCGTTATCTGGCTCTGGTTAACTTCGACACCGGTCTCGGGACCTAAGAGCGCTGCCTGGACTGTCGCAGCACACATACTGGATACCCTGGATGCCGTCGTAGATGACTATGTACGCTCCCAATCCATGCAAGCGGGAGAGAGCTTCTCGGGACGCCTCCTTGAACAAGACGCAGCTGCTCAAGAACTTCTACTATGTTTCTCTGGCCTCTCTCAACTCCATTCACGCTCTTTGTCACATAACGCTATTAACACGCTGTCAACAGTGTTCCCTTCAAATGACGCTCAGATCCACAAGTTCTCTGGTTCTCACGTCAAGCCCATCTCGTGTCTGTGCTCTTCCCTTGCAGGAAAGAGACTGACAATGGTAGGCGGCGAGCATGTGTACCGCTTCCACAACGTCCTCCTCGACCACCGGAAGAGGTTCGAAGGAAAACGGTTCTCATGCCTCGGGAAGGAGTTCTGTACCCACCATCATCTATGTCTACGGGCCGCGAGAAACAATCCTGTTTTTAAAGAGGAACCTACACGCTATATCCGTTCGCCATCCGTCGAAAAGCTCGTGCAAACTGGTTCATCGCTGGTTAATTACGTCTTGTCCGACACCCTTCTTGCCTTGCCCGATCCACAAGCGCCAGAGTATTCTGTCCCATACATTCATGCCTTCAGCAGAATAAGATCCCGCGAAACGTACTGGCTAGCTTCAGCCAGGAAAGCAGACATCCTTATCCTCGGAAGGGGGCCGTTTAGCGCACCGCCCTTGACGTATACAGGGAACTGGTCATTCCTTTCAGATATTTCATCTTACACGGGGAGTTATCATGCGAAGATGCCTTCATCAATACCAAACTTCCTTCAGATCGTTGATGCCGCAGTATATGCTACTCTATCAGTGTTTCTCCCTGAGATCCAGCGGACGCTAGACGCTCTCCGCGCCAACGGTTGCTTCAACAGGAAAAAGAAAGTCATTTGGTTGGTCAGCCAGCCACAAATTCCTGGGTACAGCCGCGGTCAGAAAAACGCCCTCCTTCGGACCCATCTCCCGCCCAGTGGAGAGGATGAGCCATCGCCGAGCAACTTGAAAGCAGTTCTCCTTCGCCACCTTGCAGTGCTATCGACCGATGAGCGCCTAGAAAACCCCTGGACACTTTACTATAACGTTCAAGGTATGTCATTAGAAGTTGACGTCCTTGTCTGCAGTGTGAACTCATGAATCACCTCTTTCGATTGATATGCATTCAGTCTACTTGCAATACCATCTCCTTCGACAAGTTCTGCCACGCTTTGGAGTTGCCCTCTTGCAGTTAGAGACACGTCTTGTTGACGCTGGTTCTGATGTCGCCGAACTTTAGCCACCATATCAAGGTTTTCACACTTAACTGGTGCAACTTTTCTTCCAGAATACGATGACAATAGTAGAAAAAGAAACGCAGATATTTATTAGATCTGATTCGCATTCCCGGGTCTCATGAGAGCATGTTCAGCTTAATTCGTGAAAATGGTGTAGTTAAAATCTCTGTCGACCTTGAAGCTTGAGTGAGGAAAATCATTGTGATTCCCATAAGTAACGGCAGCTTCAGATCAACTTCAGATGGTATATGGTACCTTGCAATTGGAACATAAAAAGGTAACCTGACCTCTGTAAGTAATGCTACACCAAGGCCTACTAAACGAAGTTCACTACCTCGAGCACGGGTGGAAAATCCGACGAAAATAGGAAGATTCTAATCCCGTCAAACTCAAACGCCACACCAGGGGCTTGTCAATAGTTTTTCTCAGTGGCCAATTCTGACCAGCGTCGTCCACGGAAAGCGCTAAATCTTTCCACCCGGCCAACATTTCAGTAGACCTCTACCGTGACCTTGGATACAATGAGTGTAGATCTTGCATCGCCAAATAGGAATCCGCAGCTGCACCAGCCTCCGGCATTCCGGCATGAGGGTATGGCCATCAGTTGTAAGCTCAAGGCGAACGACATCAATTGCCCCACTCGCACAGTCGCGCTCCGTTAGTGTATAGCCGATCAGCGTTAATGACGTGTTTCCAGTCATTCCATCTGCAACTGATTCACGGAGACAGGCGACATCCATGAGCCCTACGTGTGGTCTGAAGAGCGGAGGTTCCACGATCCATATCCTCGTCTGAAGACAGCTGCAGAGCGTTGACGAAGGACGCGTAATAACGCCCATCAAGTATTTCCATCTCCATCACTAGGACGTGGCTAGAGCACACGAGTAGTGCGGCGCAATCCGAGCCGAAACGTCCTGCTGACTTGAGGATCAACCCGGTCGTTAGTTGATATATTAAAGGTCGTCTTTCCCTGACTGACCTCATAGAATAGACATTTGCTGGCAGAAAAGGGTATATACAAACGTCACCAATGTTTGGTGTCGATGACATAGACGTGAGCGTGGTACACATTAAGACGCATCGGTGAAGCAGCAAAACAGCTAGGACCAACGGTCAGTACAAATGGCTCCCGGGGTGCATTGTGTTGCGCTAAAAGCAACTCGTGTGTAATATTCGGTAATTGGTGGTCAGGAATCGTCAACTGAAATATTTCTGTGGCCCTTCAGTAGTTTATTGAGCACTGGCACAATTGCTGAAAGAGATGGAAGAAAAATTACCTCTTGTTACTATACAAAGTGTCGTGGTCTTCATACTCTTGAACTAGCAGAAATGCGCCACGCCGTCCTGGAGAATATGGTACCTCGACAACCTGAAAACCGGCGATTCTGAATTGGGAAGCATTATAGATGATGGAAGCGTTCTCCGAGTCCACGTCATAGCAGCTGATTTGTTCCGATGTTGCTACTACGACCCAGTGATCTATGAAGAGGGCGCTACCATGGGTTGAGTCACGGTAGAGGTCGTGAGATTGTCGTGTCGAGTGTGACTTTACTGTGGCTTGGGCCGACGATGCCCACTTCGCACTTTGAGTCAAAGAATTTTCGAGATGAAGCGTGGTTTGTTCGGGAAGGGGACCAGGGAAACGAGGTAGTCGGCAAGATTTGTATACCATGCTCCAGACAAAGCGATCCTGGCTAGCTTGATGGAGGTACCCGCAGACCTGCAATGTAAGTATTCAATCACTGATTAGCACCAGTGAGGGCGTGTTCACTGCTAATGAACCATACCCTCCGAAGACGAATAATGTCCTCCACCGAGAGGAAGGTGAAGATGTACTGTAGAATTTCTGCAGGTAATGTGGCCATAGCAAGGTGCAATGGGTGACCTTGACAGTTGAAGTAGTCTCGTCACCAGGTGTCTCAGCGATATAACCTGAGACCTGACTTATCACTTCGTCGGATAGCGCAGCGTCGACGAGAAGATCGCATACTATGAGTCTTGCCCGGGAGTTCTAGCACTTGAAGCCCTTCAGTGGGTCTGAGTTATATAGGCACGTTTAGGAGTGTGAGTGATGCACACAACAATAGGGGAGCTTGCCACTCGCCACGACAAAGGAATAGATAAAATCGGATTCACTGAGAGTGTGAACTAGCTACAAGCGACACTGGCTCAAATCCCCAACTCTCTAGCTGGGCATTAGCATTATAAACAGGACGTCTCTCGTAACAGAAAGTTCCGAAAGTTCCGAGCGTTCTCTAGTCGACCCCTCTATGCGATTTTACCCAAGAGTCTACCTTGCTCTTGTCCCCAACGAGTCCATGCTCGGCCTTCAAATGCCGACGAAGATCATACGCGCGAGTCAAAATGTGCTCGCAACGCACTGAAGAGCTGGAAAGCGGAGGGTCCGGAGACAATAACAGTAAGCCCTCGATATCGGGGTATGGACACCGTACGGTTTTTGATGTTGGCATGCGACTGCGGAGGGAGTAAGCTTGTCCAGTGATGCGGTCAATGCTCAAATGCGCTGCTGAGTCTGGCAGATCGTTGTCGGGGCCATCAGTGTCAGTAGTCATGTCGCCTTCTGATTCAGACGTTTCTGCGACAGATTGATCGCTCATCGTGCTGTGAATCTTAGCCAGATGCCTTTCGAGGAGATGTTTGTAGCCAAAGGCACTGGAGCAATATTGATGCGGGCAGACGTGATTTCTGTGACCCAGATGAATCACGTTGTTGTGCGTTGTGAGGGCCCTTATCTGCGCATGGCGTTAGCATTGATCGAAAAGAATCGTCGGTCGATAATCATACAGATTTGAACTCCTTCCCACATTTGTCGCACTTCCAGTCTCTACCCACTTCTCCACCGCGTCTACGTTTTCGGGGGGAATCAGCTGCGTCTGATAGTTCTGCGCCGGCGAGAACGGCTTCTAAATCTTGTTGTTCGTGTAATTTCTGATGAGCGCGCAGATTATGTTGGGAAGCAAACGTTCGTCCGTCGCACGAGGGATGCATGCACGTCGGAGGGTGGGCATCGCGTATATGAGCCTGGAGGGATGTCCAGGTAGGGTAATATATAGGGTCAGTGTTGGATGAAGGTAAGCAGTTTGGATGGGCACACGTGTAACGTTTGTCTGGACGGATCTTAAATCATCGTGTAAACAGACGTGAAGATGTACAAACCGTCATGGGTTTTGAGGTGACCTCTAAGCTTTTGATTCGTATCGAACGATTTGGTGCACCCAGGGTGTGTGCACATGTAAGGCTTTGTGCCTGGGGGTGCGTGGGCTTCACAGGTATGAGAGCGGAGTTGATGGTGCTTGGCAAATACTTCGTCGCAGCCCTCTACCGAGCACTAAGAATGACATTAGTACGAATGACTTGGATGAATGAGGAACCACGCACAGCATAACATTTGGCCCCGCTGTGAGTATTCTCATGCACCTGGAGATGCTGGAACGTCCAGAACCGTTTCTGGCAGGTCGCTGACTCCGTACATACATAAGGACGTTCTGACTCGGGAAGATGGCTCTTTGCATGTGCTTGAAGGTGGGATTCGCGTAGATATGACTTTTGACAAGTCAAGCAGACGTATGGGCGCTGTTTGAGCTGGTTAGCGAACAGATAGCAGGAAACTCCATACAAGACCATATCACCTCTCCTGTATGAGACCGTATATGTTCTGCAAGCCTACAAGCTTTGGAGTAGGACTTGGTGCATCCAGAATACGTGCAAGGATGACGTGCTTTCTTTGAGGCTGGTCGCGGGGTATCGTTGACGGTAGTTGAAGTAGATGGCTCGGGTTGTGGACTTGCAGATAGATGCAGAATATATCTTGTAGCCTTGCGTTTCCCAAGGACGGTCGTCGATATTACAGGCGACAGCGACATTCTCTGATTGTATGTAACATAGGTTATAAAGTGGAGTAGAAGCTAGCAGAAGCAAGCCGCTTCAAATTTTACACTCCTTCTACATATGACCGATTCGGGATTTGTGCCTGGTTAAAGGTTGTTTCTGCCCGCTCATGCATAATTTGTCGGCGCCTACACGAAGAGATGCGTTTCTACTCTTCCTCGTATTCATTTCACTGTTATGGTTCTCGAGAGCGGGCTATGGTACACGCGAGACGAAATTCTGGCATGACGACAAGTCAGATGCGTCTAATGCACGTCTTCCAGCGTCTGTCGAGCCTTGGAGGACGCGAATATCGTGGTCGAATGGGCGTATGCCAAATACCCGTGTAGTATCTCATGTACCTGGTATATTTTTTTCATCACAATCCTCTGTTAGAGAATTCTGTGGCTGACTAGTCTTCATAGGATGGACTATTTTTGATAACCTCTTTGTCTTGAACGGCACTGTTTTTGTCGTGACGGATTTCCCATCAAGTATTCCTGACCTTCTCACCGTCACCTCGACTGGCGTAGAAATTCACAATGGAAAAGAGGCCGTCGATAGTCGAACACCAGGGAACCGCGAGATGCGAGTTATTTCCCCTGATCAAGCTCAAAAGCTATTCGGCTCTAGTGTGGAGTCCATTGATGGTGTAACAGTGAGTGAAAGATTATAATAATACCTGCTAGTCGCTCAACATTATATGATGCTACAGTGGCTCGTCAACGATCCTCCTCAATTGTAAGTATCAGGGGCTGGTACTGCGAAAGCTAAAGCTCAATTCAAATTCCAGCATTACCCACTATTATCACTGGTCGGCCGAACTCTTTTTCGGGTTCTGGCGTACATATACCTCTTTAGACACTTCCATCAATGACATGGGGAAATCGTCGCTTCCCGCTCTCCGCCGAATATTCTTTCCCCATGCGGATGCGGACCATTGGAGGGACTATGCCTTGATGAACCAATGGGTCCTGCGCAGCGCCTTTCCCTCTCTGACGATAGAATACTTGAATGACTGGGAAGACCGCGCAGCTATGGGACGCCCGATCATGTTGGACCGCGTGATCTTTAGTGACCGAGCTGCCGCCATGCATGGCAACCATTTCCTTGCCACCGGGCGAACAGCATCAGAGCCGTCTGCCTTGCCTGGCAGCGCGCATTGGTGGAGCACCATTCGTGCGAACGTTATTCGCGTTTGTGGGCTAGATCCGAACGTAATCGGTGATATGGCGCAAACACCTGTTATCACGTACATATCGCGCCAAGAGTGGGGCCGTCGTATGCTTATACAAGAGGATCATGAGCGCCTTGTGGAGGAGCTTTATAAGCTTCGCGACTTGTATGGGTATGAGGTGAACGTCGTCAGCATGGACAAGCTTTCTCGAGTCGAGCAGCTTACTCTTGCAGCGCGGACCACCGTTCGTACTATCTTTTACTGTTAGTTTGGGCCGACTGATGATGACGTTTTGTAGATCATGATGGGTGTCCACGGTAATGGGCTCACGTCACTAGTTTGGATGAGGCCATCGCCTCGAGCTACGGTAATGGAATTTTTCTTCCCTGGAGGCTTCGCCCATGACTATGAGTACACCACCGGCGCACTTGGAATGACGCATTATGGGTTCTGGGGCGACGAGTGAGTCGCGTCTGTTTTTCAAGCCTGCATCGTCTGAGATATGTGTATAGGTACTTTACGAGTCCTAACACCCCACTGCCGGCGTACCCTGATGGGTTTCAGGGAACAAGCATTCCTATAGATGGAGCTGCCGTGGCGAAGTTGTGTCACGAGAGGCTTCAGCTCCGGTGAATTCTATCGCTGGGCTGCTTTACCACGACGCAGGGGATCGGAACTTGGTCTTTTGATGAGTCGGTGATGAAAATAGAGACTGTCGGGTATGGTAGTCTGAATGGACTTCGATTATAATACTTCGGTATAATTTATGGAATTGGAATTTTTGTCGTGTACTGATGTTCAGAAAAGGCGAGCTCCAACCAGGGGGGCATTTCTCCGTGCAAACTGAGGAATTCTGAACTCGTTGAGTAGGCAAACATCCCACGTGGTCCGTGTAAGACCCAAGAGAAAAACAGCAGTCAGGCCTAAATTACACTTAATCATCATTCAATGCATCGAGTAAATTCTCCGCCTTGGCCTTCTTCCACCTCTTCTCAGTAACTCGCATCATATCCGGGAACCACTCTCCAAGCCCGCCCTCCACTTCACGCCCCAGTACCATCTCGGCAAGAGCCTTCCCGCTTAACCATGCATGCACCATCCCCTCACCCGTATACCCCGCTGCAATCCACTCCCCCGGCGGGGCACCCACATGCACTGACTCACCCTCTTCCTCCTTCTCACTCTTCACAACCGAACTCAACGGCGGCTCATTCCTTCCAGACACTACACGCGGCAAACGACCAACCCAGGGGATTAGATCGACCGAGATGCCCAGAATCCCGCTCCACAACGCCTTAACGCGTCCCTCCGCCCATTCCCCCGCATCCTCGCCCTCATCCATAAGCACGCTTTCCTTCCCCCAATTATCCTCCCCGAAATACTGAGGAAGGACACCAGACAAATGCGCGCCGATACGTTTGCTATACGACGTGTCGTCCGTGTTCCCCATAGCTTCGTACCCCTCGTCCCCGTCTTGTGCGAATCCACCGCCTAGCATGAGTTCATGTTCGCCTGTGGGAAGTTGGGTGAGGTAATCGTAGCCTATGGCTCTGGTGTAGAAGATGAAGGAGCGATGGGTGGTAGATTGAGGGATAGGGAGGGATTGACCAGGGCGTTGGGCTGACATGTTGCCCCGAAAGGGAACGATCTTAGCGCGGAGCTTTTCGAGGAGGGTAGATGCCCAGCCGTTGGTTGCGTGGATGACGTGGGGGGTTGTGATGATGCCGCGGGGGGTGGAGAGGGTGTAATATGGGGTGTTGGAGGTTGGAGGTGAGATGGAGGTGCATGGTGTGTTGGTGCAGAGTGAGAAGCTGTGGGGGTGGTAAGTCAGTTTGGTTGGGATGTGAGGGAAGGGGGATATTTACGTGTCGGGGTATCGTGATAGGAGCTTTGCGAGGATACCGGTGACGAATTGATATGGATGGATTGCGCCTGCGCTGGAAGATATGCAACCGAGGGTGTCGGGTGCTAGGCGGAATTTCTGATGAGATGCGTGAGTTCCGGTCTATGTCTGAGTTGTAAGACGTACCTCAATAGCCTCATGAGCTTCGTGCACTTGATGGTGCTCAGCTTCGAAGGGAAGGTCGGCTTTGTATTTCTGGACCTTTGCCTTCGCCTTCTCGAACAAGTCCGAGTCATAGAACACATCTACGGATTCTACCTCCCGCCACTGAGACTCTGCAAGAATGCCTTCCTGCTCGGCGGCACTGCGTAGTTCTTGAAGGTGCGCTAGCCTGAACTTGATCATCTTTTGGGCGACGGCTTGCCCGTGATCGCGCTTGAGCGAGGGGTAGTCATGATATAGAGGAGGTGAGATGTGGCCGCCATTTCTATCGAGGATGTTATGCGCTGGTCTATGAAAGAGTTGATACAATACTTGCCTGCCAGTCGCACCTGAACACGCATCTCTAGCTTCCAACACGAGTACAGTGACATTATGCCCGTCAGCATGCGCGCTTATCCAAGAGTGTCCTCGCTACCGACGTCCCAGTGATACCCGAGCCAATGATGACAAAGTCTGCATGAGCTGGGAGCTGGGAAACGTGGGTAGCGATAGGAGAAGGTGGATAGGACCAAAATGAACGACTTGGGTTTGGTAGGGGGAGACCTGGAGAACGCTGTATGCGGTCTTGAAGAGTTTGGAAAGTGCGTAGGTTATCGAGAAATTCGGTTAGCGCTAGGCGGACGAGGGAGAATGCGTTGCCCATCGCGGGAGTGAAAGAACAGTCAGCCTAGGTGGCACATGCTCTATGTTCAGCTGAATTGAAAGTTCGGAAAGTCGCAAACACTAAGTAAGTTACAGCTGGTTGTTCAAGATCACATATGGTGTTTATCCGAGTCAATGATCATGCCGTCGTCAGCTTGGTGCGGGGCCAACTAACAGTAAATATCTACATAGTAATACGACCCTATAGGACTGAAAAGTTTCCAGCAGCTGAAAGCACCCTCGGTGCATCACTGGGTAAGGATTCGGAGAAAGAAAAGTAAAAGATTATGCCTATATGGTAGATCTCTTGACGTATCACCGTGATACTTCGATGGAGGGAGATAGGAGTTATTATATGTTTCTGGCATCAAGACCAATATGAGATATCTCTCAGTGGAGCTCAGATTCTCACTTATCTATCACACTGACTCCCTCTTCAACTCCAGTGAGGCCTCAACAATATCGCATACTCTTTTCGACAAAGAACCTTTTCCTCATCCTCGCCATACTGCCAATAATGTTCGTCTGTTCGCTTTCCATCCACAAAAACTGCCCGGTTACCCTGTCAATTCCGCGCCAGTTGGGTTCTTTAAGTTGGGTTGTTGCCAATTTCTTATCGAAATTGACTACAGGATGCTAAAAAAAATCTCAACTCTCTCTAAGCGTGGGCCGCATAACTTACCGTTAGACACTCGAAATGTGCTCTCAACCGCCCCCTCTGCAACTCATACCTGAGCACCATCTTGTTGAGGCCGCTATGCCATGGAGAGAAACTGGTTAAAAAATCATACTTAGAACGAGTGTATCGTCCGTGTGTACTTCAGCGTTGAAACAGGATGAGAGGACTGATGAGAGGACAGATTCAGACAACTTACCGGGACATCAGTGTATCAAAACTCCGGACTTCTCCTGTGATTTGGCGAACTGCAGAAGATTTAAGTGATTCGAGATGCCTGTTGACCTCGTCCCACTCCTCCTGGCAGTGCATCGCAATATGTAGCCAATTGATTTTGTCGACGCGAGGCAACATGTAGAAGATGATGCGAGCGACAGCTTCAGCGTCCGCCACATCAAAGGAGTTCAGATCCAACATGTGTATGGAGGTGTTTTGAAACGACTCGGCTGTAGGATCGATGTCGATATTTACAGCGTCCACAAATACTCGCAGTCTTTGCAAGTGGGGATACAGATGGAGTGGTTATCCTCATTGAGCGCACACGGACGGTATGACGCAAAAATTGACGGGTTTCGTGTTCGAGTAAGGGTTCAACACCTTGAGAACAGAGATGCAGCCCTTAAGGACAGCCTAGCTACTGCATTCGGCTTTCGAAATGTAGTAAAGTGTGCTGAATTATGAAATGAATATATAGGACATTGCTTGACTAGTCCGCACTGACCTCTGCGCCGCGACCATATGTCATCGGATGTAGTCTCATTACACAGCCTAGCAGTGGTTCTAGCCCATCCATGTCAGCCCAAAGTAAATCCATTGCAAGCTCGTGAAAGTTTTTGCATGTGCTGGCAAGCGCTACAAGGGATTTTCGAGATTGATTTTCCATCTGAGTCCAGATATATATCCAGGTGCGCATTTACATACTGGAATATGACCAGCAGCACTTCCGATACAAAGAAAGCCCGATGCTGCTGTTGCATATAGATTCTGACATGAGGTTAATCGAATCAAGGAGGTGATTTGATGTGGTTCGGAACTTCGACACGCGTGCCGCGGACCTACCGCGGACCGATTTATTTTTGACAAAACCCAACAGAACCCTTTCCCATATAACCGTGCATGTCGCAGTGAAGATGTATATTTTAGATAATAAGAGGATGGGCTGATGCTTCCGATCGTCGCACAGCGCAGTAGGCAACTGAAAGGGCAAAGGGGTGATGTCCGAAGTGAGCATAAAGGTAACCTAAGCTCGGTCTTGACAGGCTGGATCAACTACATAATAAATCTAGTATCTATGTCATTAAGGTGAGCTAACCAAGCAGCACCTTCAGCTCGTCAACCTGTTTCAAGAGCTCCCGAAGTGCTTTCTCGATCTCCTTCAATTTTTGCCGTTGTTCGTCCACATCTCCAACCCTTTCCTTCACCCCCTTGACCGCCTGTAAGGTGTTTCCTGCGTCCGTTTCCGGGATCATCTGGACGGCGGCAGTTGCCTTGTTCGTAAGAATGGGCTGCATGACATTCCAAGCAGATGCATGCGACCCATCGAACTGAACGGCTTGTGATCCATATGCGACCATATCCTTCCAGAAGCTGCTCTTCAGTTGTTGCTCACGTCTTTCACCCACATCCTTGTTGACCTCGCCCCATTTTGTGGTTACCAGAATGACGTTCATCTCTGCATTTTCACCGCACAGCCTTCGGAACATGTCAAGATTCCTGCGCGATGTACTCAGCATCCGAGCTTGGCAAATGTCGTAAAGGTATAGGACGCCAGCCAATTTCATATCGACGCCATACCTGTGATAAGATGATGAATTAATATTTCAATGATGGAAATGTACTTACGAACTTGCCAGCCAAACGGCAATGCGTCTCAAGATCTCGGTGTCACTTAAGAATGTATTATCGAAGCCAGGTGTGTCAACGAGGACTAGGCGCCGGGAGGGATCTCCGGGACATGGACAGAAGGCGTATTGAATTTTGGTCGTACACGACATCAAGTCATGACCGACAGGCGTCACAACCTCACCGACTGCAGTGTTGATGAACTATCCGTCGAAGTCAGCCTGTGAGAACTATGAATGAATTATGTATGGTCTTACAGTGCTTTTACCGACTCCAGTTGGCCCCATTACGCTGAATGATACAATCAGTTGCGTTAATTATTGTCTTGTAGCGCAAATAAACTCACGGGACGATGATATCATCGGGCCTCGCTCCCATGAGTACCGCATCGTCAACTTTCTTCATCCCATCAAGTGTCTTCTTCCTGTACGTGGTTTTACTTTTTCTTGGCATCGTAGCTGTTGAGGGTAGCTGTTGAGGGATCGTTGAATGGGAAATATTGAGAACAGGGCTTGTTGATAGAGAGATATACTGGAAGGCACGAGGTTCCCGTGCTCCATCGTGCATGCAGCCTGATGCCGTTTTATGGTATCATGAATTGGCTTAGCTGATGACAGAAACTCTTCTAGAAAAACGTGGATGTTAGGGTGTGCTTATGCTGTGCTTTGGGCAGTACTTGGGAACAGGCGCTAAATTAGCAAACGCCCGAGGGAGCACAAAGGTAGCGGGGGGTCAGTGGCTGGGTGCATTTACACAACACTATGAAGCCCTACTGTCCGAGAGCAACGTTGGCGGACTTCAGTTGGGCCTGACGATAGTGTTGCAGCCCCAAGAGCATTCGAAAATAATGACTCCAGCTACGACCAATACACTTGTGCCCTGTCAACGGATCAGCAGTGTTTTCGGTCAGTAACGTTCGAGCTCGACAATTGAACGATCAACGAACTCACTCGTTGTCAATTGGCATCGGCAATTTCTACGGTCAGCAAGGTTCAAGCTCGAATCACATCCTGTCATGGACATCAACTAATAACCGCTAGAGAGGCGAACAAGAGAGGTCAGGTCACCATTCACTGGTTGGACTTTACGACTCACTCATCATCTCTCAGCCATTGAGCTACGAAAGCACAGAAGTAAGTTCGCGTTCATCATTCGGACGTGTTCGAACGCGTTCACAGCGGTTCAGAGATCACTGAACGGAGAACCGAACTTCCGCATCACGAATGGGGGTGGATCCGGTGTTAACAAGTTTGACGGGGCAAACCATCACCTTGACGAAATTACCGGGCCCGGTCGTTCCGCTCAACTTCCGTCTCGAGTACTTTCTGAGTTGGAGATGGAGGTGCCTCTCTTGGATGCAATGACCATGCAACACTCTTCGTCCAGCACATTCAACAATGGAAAAAGCGGTAGTTTTGCTGCATTAATACAACACTATCATGTAATCGGGTATAAAGGAGTACACTGCGAAGACGCTTGAGCGAGACGTGACGAGTAACAGGGAAATAAATGCATACCTACGTACACAAGAGAAAAGAGAACCGGGATGATGATAAGTACAATGGAGTGTGAAATGGATGAGGGGGAACATGTGTATGACATTAAGTACTAGTGTGATTCGGAACGCGCTCCAAGTGGATGGGAAATTGGCAAATCAAAACAGAGGAAATTTTTGGAAAAATATTTACCAGCGAAAACAAAGTAACAGGCGCAGGGTGCCGGGAACCGCTTGACCGCGCGATAAGACCACCCTCACCTAAACACGAACCCCGATCCCAACAGCCCCACCTCCCACTACACCCACGCCACGAAGGACATCGGCAATAATATGCCGAGGGCGAGCCAACGATAACGAGCCGTGGCGTCTTTTATTATGGGAAGTCGAGAGGTTCGGCGAGGTGGATGGTGAGGAGGGAACAAGCGAACGTGTGACCCGATGTGATCGAGAACCCCCTGGCATGTGAAAAGGAATGGACACGGGCGTACTAGCAGAGGAAGGAAGTGGTGGTAGCTCTCTATCTGCACCCGCACCAAGGCCCTCTGTCCACGCAGGAGTCGAATGTGAGGGAGCGTATGAGGTCTGTAGCGACGAGGAGCGAGTATAAGGGCGTGCGGAAATCGAAGGGGCCGTGGCAAGGACATGAGGTGATGGTGCACGGGGTGAAAGTTCATCGGACTCTGTTGTCTTGGCAAGCGAAAGAGATGAAGATGACCTTGAAACGGGTGGTGCAAGGAACTGGTCTTTAGTCATCTTCGTGCCCAAACTGACCGACGACGAATTCGATGGCACTGGGCTCCCGCTCGGCCTACCAAGCCCGATGCACGATGCAGAAGCAGATGGGCTGGGTGCGGGAGATGTCCCAGGTGATCGACGAGGCGACGGAAGAGGGAAGAGCTGATCTTCATCGTCCTCGCCGTCCTCTTCCTCAGGTATCCGGGGAGTGGATGGCACGGCGAAGTTCGGTAAGCGCAGTGGCGATGACGAGCGCTGCGTATCAACCATCAGAGGCCCGTCCATCCGAACGGCGCTCATTTCTCCTAAAGTAGTATTCTCTTCCCCGTTCAACCACACTGCCGTAGTCACCGCGGAGTCGCTTGACCGACGGCGCTTGTCGACCTCATCCACGCTAATCGGGACACCACGACCGAGCCCAAAGGATGCGGCAGCGATGCTTCCTTCGACTGTGATGGTCCGCGGCCCCTCATCTGGACTGCACGAGCGCCGTCTGCGTGCTGAACGCGAGAAGTGCTCAGTCCAAGTATCTCCCTGGGAGAGAGATGCTTCCGTCACGGCTTCGCATGCCGCGCAGCACGGTCTCAGCGGGACCGTAATGATATCCGAGCGGGACGGTGACAATGACGCTGTGCGAGTCGGGCGTCGTGGACTCTGGGGAGATCCAGACGCTGCCTGCGGGAAGGCGAAAGAACTAGATGGGGAACGCTGAACCAGGCACGGGGAGAGAGGTTTAGGATCCGAATGACGGGTAGGAGTCGGAGATTGAGCCTTGCTAGAGAAACTGCTCCACATTTCGGTGTCAGATGTAAATCATTTCAACAGCATCCAGGAGACTTACCTAGGAATCGGAACTCGCAGAACGATATGGCTGTCTTCTGGCACAAATGCGTCTGTCTCTGGAGACGCCGACCCGCCTGAGCTTGACGAACGCCGCTTCCACAGCGGCAGAGAATACGACTTTGTCACCATCCTTGGTATGCGGTGTCGGTGGGGATGCTTAGGAATGAGGACGCATTGGTCGTCGAAACGCACGCTGAGCTGGCAATGCTCGTCGTTGGCTCGTGCGCAGACATTCAAAGGAGCGGGGACCATGGTGGTGAAAGAAGAAATTGTACGAAAAAGATGCGACGATTATGTATTTAGGCCATATGATTGAATTGTCCCCATCAAAGTAGCATATAGGCGCAAAGGCCCGAGTGAGACGACTTTTGTGCCTAGCGGCTATTTATTTGCCTAAAATGGAATCGGGAAAGTTTTTGACAGATTTATGCAAAACTGGTTGCCAGCGGCGCATGTGGTCTCTGGGTACCACAGGTACATCATTTTGACCAAGACCACGGCGGTGTTAGCAAGCGCATGCAAGACAGGGGAGGTAATTGTTGCGAGCCTGAATCTACAAAGCAGGTACTCAGGGATCCTGCCTGAAATATACTTGAGCGCGCCAGCTGTCATAAAATGATGCGAGGACACGGCGCATAGGCAGCCGCATGTATAAGTAGACTCAACGCGACCCAAAGCAGAGTATCGTGCGAGAGAAACACCACAGAAAACCGCATCCAGAGTTGTGTAGATATCTATGAACTTGATCAGTGCCTTATTAGCGCCACGCTCTTAGCAAAGCTCGGCGCTCAGCTTCAAATCAGGCAGAAAGCCAACAGGGTATACCTTATCAATCTATTAATCCTTCAACTTTACATTCTCTCCCACTCCCCCAAAGCAGCCCGTCCCTCCTGCCCAATCACATCCAACGCCCTATCAACATCCCCTTCCCCAGTCTTCTCAGCGCCAATCGCCATCCTAACACAATATACTCCATTCAAGTCTGTCTGCGTGATTGCAATATCGCTCCGTGCTGCAAGTCGCGCGTAAAACGCACGGTTCAAAGAGTTTAGTTCGAGAGTCGTGAGGTGAAGGAGGGACTTGGGCGCAAGCCTGAAAACGGTCAGTGCGAGGAATGGTTTCGCGACGAATGAGAATTGATCAGATTCGCGTATGCGCTGTGCGAACTTGGCGTTGAGCTTGATGCACTGGTGAGGTAAGATCAAATGTTAAAACGTGTTACATCATAAACAATACTCGACGCACGTCAGTGATATACTTTTGGAACCCCTTAACCCCTCGGGAACGAAGAACAAACCAGAATTTAAGCGAGCGGAACCGCCTGCCGAGGCCAAGATGCCAGTTGCGGTAATCGATGACGGTGCCTACACACGTCCACAACGCATTTCATCAAATAAAATTGACCCAAAAACTAGCAACAGAAACGCACCAGCATCCCCATGTTTTGACCGCAAAAACTCAGGCGTGACGTCTAGCGCATCCGTCAAATGTTTCCTATGCCTCACCCACAAACAGGAGGCATCGAAATTGATTAGACCCCACTGGACAAATTTAATTTTGTAAGCCCTAGACTGATATTCACCTGACAGGAGCAAACCTTGTGGAAATTGGTGCAGAAGGAATCTGCATAATTATTAACAGCGGGAAGCTGGCATGCCTCGCGATATTCGGGACACACGAGGGCAACTCCTGCCCACGCGGCATCAACATGTAGCCACAAGAAAGGGTATTGTTTCGCTGCGTGTAGGGATGAGCTCTTTTTCAAGTCCTATAAGTGCGTGATCAATATACGCACCAACGTCAGCAATCTCTTCGAGCCGATCGACAGCACCAGAAGATGTCGTCCCGACCGTAGCGACTGCCACAATAGCAATATGAATTCCCAAGATATGTAACTCATTGGGAAAACATACTGAGGACGAAAGGGTGGAGCCCAGCGTCCACATCCTCTTTTAGTGCCACTTTTAGCGTCCCTCCACACAGTGCAAAGTCATCTTCTGCTGTCACTTCCAGTGCGCGTACTTTGAGACCTAGGACAAGCCCGGCTTTCTTCCCTAACGAGTGCGTTTGGGTGGTGGTATAGAGCACGAGATTCTCCATAGACACGTGAGGGTGCTCACGAATATACCGTGAGCGAGCAGCGACAGTTGCGATCAATGCAGAGTCGGATGCTGTTGTCTAGTGTATGAAACGGGGATCAGTGTAATTGGTGATGAAGACGGAATGAGAAACGAACCTGAATGACGCCGCCGCCGACCTCGGTGATGTTATAGAATGACTTGTCGAGTCCAAGGATTTGGGCAGTCCAGTCCATGACCACAGCTTCAAGCTCTGTGCATGCGGGGCTCGCAGACCACTACAACTGTCACAAAGATACCGAGAGGCTTATGATGGAGGAACGCACGTTGAATCCGGGGGTAGGCGCGCTAGAGGCGTATAGCTCTCCAAGTATGCCTTCGAATGTACATGCCGTGGGGAAGTAGGCAAAGAACGAGGGGTGCTGCCAGTGGGTCAGGCCTGTCAGTCCGGATGAGATGGTGAATTCGTGCAAAACCAGAGTCAAGTACCAGGAATGATGTACTTCTGATAGTCGTCCGCGATGAGTTGGAAGTCCTCACCCTCAGTAGGGGCGGACGCTGAGATTGGAATGGTCAGAAAGAGAACATATGCCAAAATAGAAAGTGCACACCTGGGAGTGCCTTTCTAAGGTACCCTGGCTCCACTTGGGCCGAGACAGGGCGTTCCCTCAACGAGATATAGTAGTCGCATATTCTGTCGATGGCTTGATAACCAGCTCTGCGGAATCTGTAGTATACCAGAGATGATTGACTCTGATAGGATTAGGGAAATTGCAGACGACATACTGCTCGACATCCATGGCGTGACGGCGTTAACAAGATTGGTCTGTCCGACTCTGCAATGGAAGGGAATTGAGAACACCCAGGCTTCGTGTGTCCGAGGTAGCAAGGTATTTTATCCCATCTTATCGCACAACCTAGTCTTCGGACGCGAACTGACAACCGTGAACATTAACTACACATGGGACTCCTGCACATCCGGGACGGTCAGCTCCGACCGGGACGCTGAGATCTAAGATGTGAAACTAGGACGCCATGCGCACCCTCAGCGCTCAGCAGCATCATAAGTTCGTCTACGGAGTCTGTCTAGGTATCAAACTATTTTCCGTCACCGTCAGGCGCGCCTTTAGTTCATGAGGTTACTGCCTTCTTTTTCTGTACGATAACAGAGTGAGTCACGATAATTTGGATGTTGAGAAACAATTTACACAGCTGACAGTGTCAAAATCATACTCGATGCCGACTTCGACCAGCTTTCGTTTCCTCTCGTTCTCCCTTTGAATCAGACGCTTCTCGGCGTTCCGTATGCTTTCCCGAGTTCGCGGCTGCCAACGAATAAGCCCTAGTTAGAAGATTTTACGCATTCAGCCAAAACATTCGACGGACCTTGTTGTGTTCTTTCCGCACAATCTGGTCTCCTGGAATGACCTTTCATCGCATATTTTCCCCTACCCACAACTCGGGGTGCACCTCATCCTTCGGTATTACCTTGCACTTAAGTATGTAGATGCCCCATCAACAGGTAGTTATCCATCGTGTTCGCGATGATTTGCGTGACGGACGCCGAGTCGAACTCGATAAAGCCGTAGTGTTTCGACCTGGCAGTCTTGTCCGCCGACAGTAGTAATATACACTAAACCATCATAACAATAATCATTTACATACCTTTTCATTCAGTGAAATACGTCATCTCGTTACATCCCCGAATTGAGATAGATAGGCCTTGAGTTGATCTTCGTAGAAACTATGTGGTAGGGAGCCCATGTATATCACACCACGTTCGTGAGTCTGTCCCATTGTTAGAAGGAATCTATTGATAGTTGTTCGAGGCGCTCACTAGATGTTGTTTCGCTTTGCCTAGTTTCCTCCGTATTGTCACGTCGTCCTTGACGATAGTAGGGAGTCTCGCAACATCTAACTTGAACAGTTTACCAGCCACTTCATCCTCCGAGTCGTCCATTGAGAAACCATAAAAGTTGTCGTTCTCGGCGTCCAGATTGGGCAATGATTTTGAGATCATGGGCCGCACAAGGAAAAGTCTGAGGTACTGATTTGGTGCGGCAGTTACTACGAAGTACTTGTCGAGGCGCGAACGTCACAGTCACGGCGTTACGCGACGCGACTTTCTCTTCACGACGATGGCGATGCGCCAGCTATATCGCACGTATCTATCACACTTTGTCTGGTGCTCGTAGCTGACTTATATTATTACGCGTGCTTTACACAGTCAACAGCTCTCCTCAATACATCCACGCCCGGTCCCCATCTTCTGTGCAGGTTACTTTTGCCCATCTCCATCTGTGGTAACTTATGTGTCATACGTCTTGGCACCGCTTAAAGCATGCCTCAATGATGCTATCTGCAACTCCAGGTATGTGTTCTCGCATGACTTTGTTTTCGTACTGACCGCTTGACAGTCATGCAGAGTTTCTTCTAGTCTGGCCGCACAACAAGATTAACCGTCGACTAGACACGAATTTCGATCACCACAGCCTCGCCTCCCACTGCACCCACCCCACGGAGGACCTCGGCAATAATATGCCGAGCCGTGATGCCCTTTATGAAGTCGAGAGGTTCGGTGAGGTGGATGGTGAGGAGTGAACAAGCGAACGTGTGACCCGACGTGATCGAGAACCCCCTGGCGTGTGAAAAGGAGTGGGCACGGGCGCACTGGCAGAGGTAGAAAGTGGTGGCTGCTCTCTATCTGCATCCACATCAATGCCCTCTGTCCACGTAGCCATCGAAGGCGATGGAGTGCATGAGATCCGCAGCGATAGCGAGCGAGTATAAGGACGTGCGGAGATCGAAGGGGTCGTGGCAAGGACACGAAGTGACGGTCTGCGGTGAGCGCTCATAACATCAGATCTAACACGTGGCCATCCCTCGCGGTTGGACTGATTGCGGCACTGAAACGGTTGCCGGATTTGATTGGGAAAAGTCTACAGGGGGCCGGCATAGTCTGCTCCAACGAATCCAGCATGTAGATGGGAAAGTTCCTGGATTTATCGGTTGTCAAAACGCTGTGTCTGTTCCCTTGTTTTTGCTGGTAATTTTTTCCGTACCCAGTCCCCCATTTTTATCTGTTTTTATTCTCAAATTTCCCATCCAATTGGAGTGTGTTCAAGATCAATGTGCTCCTTCATTTCACGCTCCATTGTATCATCATCCCAGCTTCCCTATTCTCTCATGTGCGTAGGTATGTGTTTATTTATCTATCCCTTGCTGTGTCTCGCTCACGCGTCTCCGCAGTGCACTTCCCTATGCCTGATTATATGATGTTGTTGTATTAATGCAGTAAAACTACTGTTTTTTCATTGTTGCATGGAGCTGTGCTGGATGAAGAGTCGTTGCGCCATGCATCAAAAAGGTGCACACATACCTAAGCCAAAGAAAAGTACTTGAGACGGAAGTTGGAAGTGGCATAGCCCGGTAATTTGTCGAGGTCGATCGAATTTACTGATACTAAATGTGGCTATTGCTCTGCGCTTCAGCTTTTCTCTGCCTCCCTGGCCACGATCTCCTGCTGCCTGCTATGTACTGCCTCCCACTACCTTTATCTCCCCATGTTTACTATTTTAGCGCCCAACCATCAGTGTGCTCAAGTGCTGCCCGAGCAAGTATGGCATAAGCGGGCACTAACGGTCGTATAGGTTCTTCCAGAAGAGTCTTCATCACCAAGTAAACCAGAAAAATTATACCTTGAAACAGTATCAGTCTGATTCTGGCTGCATGCACGATGGAGCACGGGAACCTCGTGCACCCTATATATCTCTTTACCAAAAGTGCTGTTCTGCATATTTCCCCTCATCCAACGACCCTCCACCAGCCATGATGCCGAGGACATCTACGGGGAATAACAAGAGGAAGAAAGTGGGTGGGATGAAGAACGTTGATGATGTGGTACTACAGGGAGCGAGGCCCAATGATATCATTATACTGTGGGTTTCTTCGTGCTGCAAGACGATATTCAACTCATTGTACCATTCAGTGTAATGGGGCTGATCGGAGTCGGGAAAAGCACTGTGAGATCTTAATCCATTCATATTTTCACAGGCTGACTTCGACGGATAGCTCATCAACACTGCAGTTGAGAACGACGTGACACCCGTAGGCCATTACTTGCAGTCGTGTACACAATGCATTCGACACGCCATCTGTGCATGTCCCTGGGATCCTTCCCGCCGCATAGTCCTCGTTGACACACCTGGCTTTGATCCCCGCCGCCGCGGAACCCAGATCGACACACCTAGTTTCGATGACACATTCATAGATGTCTTGGAGATTTTGAGACGCACCGCCGTGTGGCTGGCAAGTTCGTAAGTAAATTTCCATCGCTGAAGTTTATAAGCTTATGGTCTTATCTCCAGGTACGACGACGACATGAAGTTGGCTGGTGTGTTGTACCTTTACGATATTAGTCGACCTCGGACGTTCGGTACATCGCGCAAGAGTCTTGATATGTTTCGAAGGCTGTGCAGTGAAGATGCAAACGTCATTCTGGTGACTGCAAAATGGGGCGATGTCGATGCAAAGGTGGGAGAACGACGTGAGCAACAACTGAAGAGCAGCTTCTGGAAGGAAATGATTGCAAATGGATCACAAGTTGCTCGGTTCGATGGGTCACACAAATCTGCCTGGGATGTCATGAAGCCCATTCTTGCGAACAAGGCAGCTGCCGACGTCCGCGTTCAAAGGAGGCTGGTTGAATTTGGAAGAATAATCCCGGAAATTGACGCAGGAGACACCTTACATGCTGCATTGAAGGAGGTGGCAGAGACACAGGCTGTCGAGGGTTTGAAGGGATGGGTTGGAGATGCGGACGAAAATTGGCAAAGATTGAAGGAGATCGAAAAAAGACTTCGCGAGCTCTTGAAACAGATTGAAGAGTTGAAGGTGCTGCTTGATTAGACTTAGCTCACCTTGATGACATATGTATTCATTAGTTGATTGTATCCAATCAAGCCTTAGTACTGTTACAACATACGAATAGTCCCGCAAGAAAGACAGGACATGCCTGTCCCTTTGACTTTTATTTTAAATTTACAATTGAGTCGAAGTACGGTTAAAATCCAGTTGAATGAGAGTACGTTGCAGAGCCACGAGCTCACTTAGGGGCATAACTCCTGTACTTGAGTGGTACAGCTCGTGAGATCCCCGAGCGTGTCAACACTCGATTCTGTGCCGGACGCGGCGTGGATAAACTACTCGTATCTTTGATCAGTGTTGACGGCTGGAGTACAGAGAATTGACAGACCGTTGTTTTGCCACAGCCCGTGGCACCCATCACGCTGTGGCCCAGGGGTTAACTTTTACCGCCGGATATCTCAATGGTGGATACGCATACTATGTGAATGGTATTTGGCTCCGACTTTGCTTGTGTCCCTTGACCTTGGCTCGGCGGCTCATTAGTAGCTAGGGGTTTCTTCTGTTCGGGAGAGCTGTGACATGCACCCATGCCGACGTTGAAGTGTTGTGGTTTTCGAGTGCTATGTATGATGGATATGCGTGGTTTGTAGATCATGTACCGGAGTAATCGTATCATTGGCGTGAATCAACATAGCCTACATTTCAACACGTATTCGCCCCGTTGTCTAGGCACACGAAGGAGGCCATGCTCATTGGTCTCGGCCTAGAATCATCACTTCATGTCAGCATGATAATCGTGATAACGCAGTGAGGTGACCACGCAAGACCCAGACACGATACTCGGTTGAAACGCATGGTCAACATCCTACCAGCATGGATGAACCTTGAACGCATGATCGTGCATTTAGGGTGGGCCTAACAAGAACGAATGGCCACTACGGCGCTGCCATGAGGGAATTATGTGGCAACGTTGCATGGCACCCCACAAGAAGAACTTGGACGACATGCTGCATCCAGCCGTTTCAACCCTAGATCTAGTACTAGGGTTCGAGGAATTTGAGGTGGGCCCGGCAAATTTACCCTGCGAATTTACCGTGAAATGAGAGAGTCAAAATTCAATTTGAGAGCATGTCAGAACATACAGCGATCTAGATTCTAGATTGTTGCTGTTTATATAATCGTATTAGATCAATCGACCATGCTGCTGGAGTAGAAATCTAGACGGAAGAGTAAGAGAGGGAAGGGAAGGCTAATAAGTAACGCGCAGAAGAAAAAAAGGACGTTCAGGGGTTTGAACTTTGGACCTTATACAGAAGGCGCGTCGGGTCACGGACAATGTCACAGTCACGGTGTTACGCGACGCGACGTGATGCTCACTGATTGTTGACTGGAATCTCAGCTGCTACTTCAAGCTTAAGCTTGACGTACATGTCTACGACTTTATATTCCATCACCGCCGACGTGGACGATGACAATGTACCAGCTACCTCGTACGTATCTATCACGCCTGGTCTAGTTCTCCCCGTGGCTGACTTGTATTAGTACGAGTGCTTTACACGGTCAACAGCTCTCCTCAATATATCCTCGCCCGGTCCCCGTCTTCTGTGCAGGTTACCCTTTGCCCATCCCCATCTGTGGCAAATGCGCAGTACGCATTGGCACCTCTTAAAGCATGCCTCAATGCTATCTGTAACTCAAGGTATGTGTTCTCGTATGGGTATGGCTTTGTGTTCATCCACCCACCGCTTGGTAGCCCAGAGCTTCTTTTGGACAATTCCAGGGACTTTTCCATTTACGTACTGGACCCATTGGAGTCGCAGACTATGCCCGCCCCTGTAAACTTCTCCCAATCGAACGTGGCACCCGTTTCAATGCCGCAAGCAGTCCAACCACGAGGGGTGGCCGTAGCACTGGGGCTGATGTCATGGGCACTCACAGCGGACGAATCAGACAGTGTAACAGTTACTGGCACGATCACAACTCTGGGCACGGGTCTTGATGCCCTCGAAGTGGTCTTTGCTCTCCGAGAGGTGGTTATTCACAACTTTCGTTGCACCCTGATTCTTACCCATAGTGCTATCAGACTAAACACATTCAGAAATCCCACCTCTCTGATGCCCTGAAATCTTGGAGCCAACCACCCAAGACATCACAGCCAAATAAATTAATTGCACCTGCCAAACCCACCATCTCAGAAACCCCACCCTCGTCACAAGAACCAGTCAAACCTCTCACCAGATCCGCTGATTTTCCTGAGGTGTATATCGGACCTCCGAGGCGTGCGCGGGGCCGCCCTGAGGGGCCCAACAAGAAAGCAAAGCAGACGAAGTCACGAAAACCTCCTGTGAGGCCGGCAGCACCACCATTTATATGTGCTCCGCTTGTACGGCCACAACAACAACAGCCCGCAGCATCCCCTGCTCCTGCGACTGCTCCTTTACTTACATTACTGTCTGCGCTGTCCGGAGGGAGAGACAACACGGCTCTTCTGGCTGCTCTTTCCACGGTGGATTCGACACCACCAGGGTCAGAGCCAAGCCCAGCGCTACTCAACGCCCTGAGGGATTTGCTGGCAGCCCAAAGTCAGACTCAGCAGCCTTCACACGCACTGCAGCCTGTATCCCGGAATAGTCAAGATGATGATATTGTTATATTGGAAAAGGAACACATTGATCCGACCGCATTCCGACGACGTATCGAAAGGGAAGACTCAAGCAAATCTGCCCCCACCACTGCAGATGAGTCAGAAATGACCCCTCAGCGCCAGCGTCGGGCCCGTATTCCATCGGGCGGAAAAGAGAATACATATTCGTCCCCCGTGACCCGCAAGCGCAGGCTCAGTGACTTCATGGCAGAACAAGAAAAAGACGAAGCACGGAGGAGACGCACACACTCTCGGTCAGAATCCGGGCGAACAGAAGTACCTCAACCAGCGGTTCCTCCAGGTTATCTCCGCTCCGTTCGCTTAGATTTTGACCCGAGTTTACCATCTGTAACGGCTACCAGCTCTTCGCTTTTCCGCCCAAGGTCATTCTCCTTCCAAGTCGATGTTTCGCTCTGCATCTCAATCCCAAGCCTCCTTCGCCATACCACCACAGGCGCAGGAACCTGTAAAGCCCGTCAAGAATTTCGTTGTGCCAGAGTGGGCGCGTACGAGCACCGCTACCCAGCCCAAGCTCTCGAAGGAGGTCGAAGAACGCATTGCACTCGTGGAGCAGGAGAAGAAGCAAAAACGTGCTGCACGGCGAATGCAGAAACCAGGATCTTGGCAACAAGGCGTCAGAACAACGACTGAATTGTTTTCGGAGGAGGGAAACATTTCGAGTGCAATGGTACATGAACCTATCAAAGAGACGACCATGCCGCGTCCGCAGAGTGCTCTTTCGCTCTCCTTGCCTGTATTTGCATCCGACACTATATCATCTCCCCTCTCGCCTTCCTCCCCTGTGTCTGAGACACCTCCGATGCCCAGTACACCTCCACGGAAGACATCAGTCTTGCGTGCCACACCACGAAGCCTTGAACCTGATGGTACCTCTCCACTGTTCAGCCCGACACCCAAGTCGCTCTGGGGGAGCACTAGAAAGACACCGCTCTTTTCCCCCCAGCCCCGCACACCTTCCCGCAAGGGCAAGAAGCCTGTCTTCTCTCCCATCTACTTCCGTACACCATCCACGACAACATCTCCTTTGCTACTCGGACTCAAATCGCGCTCATCCCTTGAATGGACCAACAAGTCTGTCGAGCAACCTGTCGACCGCGAAGAAGAAGACCTGCTTGACAAAGAATTGGACGAGGCGCTTCAAGGGATGGAAGTCCCAGAGGTCAAGCAGCAGGACACGGCGGACGGACCCGAAGCCGACGACAGCACAGTGTTACCTCCATCTCCTCTTCCTCCCTCTTCTCCGCTCCCGCCTACAAGTCCATTCCTACTTCCCTCGACTGACGATGTAATGGAAGAATTCATGGACAGCGACGCGTTCTTCAGCGATTCGGATGGGGCATTAGGGGACGCGAGCGAGCTTCCGCCGTCCTCGATGTCGGATTGGTTTTCTTCGGATGATGATGGTGGAGGGGACATGGATGGAATGCTGATCTTGGATGAGTCTTCTGGTCTGGAACTTGCAGATGCTTTTGCACCGAATGCGTTTGCTGATATGGACTTTACGGAGTTTTGGGAGTCGCTCAAGCCTCTCCTTCAGGCAAGCGAAAACGGGGAGGGGGATACGACTGTCAGCATGGAATCAGGAGCTAGCGTGGAGGGTGTCGATGTAGACCATGCAAAGCTTGCTCAGGAGGTACAGGTACTTTTTAGTGGGTGCCTAATGTGAAGTGATGTATGTTATGGACGCATACTAAGTACTTAGTGGTACGAACATAGCATAATGCGATAAATATCGGGGAATTTAATCAGGTCGAAGTACTCGCTCCGGTGCATACACGTTGCGAGCAGCGCAACGGATCACTTCCACGTTGAGTCCGACAGGAGGATTGTACCCTCAACAATACAGTTCGCTGGTAGCGCCTAGTACAAACCAACCACTAAAAGGCATTCACATTGCACAGTACATGAGACAGACTCGTCTTCGAAAGAGTCCATGTCATGCAGAAGGCCTCGGTGGACACCGAATTTGCCGTCGCCGTTTTCTCACCCGTGCCTCATACCTATCTACCCCGATAAAATTAGATATGATGATCTCACTAGATCGCGGTTCGTGTCCACTGTCCACACTGACTTCATGCAATAACTTGCCTGGGTGTCAGTACAATATGTTCAGCCTCTATGAGCATACGACAAAGGGTTAACAGGTCAGAGATAGCTTGACCTAGAAGTGGTTGAAGGTAATCACTCGGGCTGGCCCATCAGTGCCATCACGTTCTGAACTTCTGGAGGTAGGTGTGCCACAAGCTCCAAATTTGCAATTGGCCCGGGAAACAGCGCGCACATAGACTCTAACTGCGGCGGAGCAGTAAGATGTGAATAAAGAGACTGCCCACAAGAAGTTTCAAGCTGTGAGGTCGATAGAGGGTCTGCAAGGGCTGCAAGAACGGACAAGTGCAGGTATGCTAGCTTCTGCCAGCAGTGTTGAACTTCATTAATTGCTCCCTCAGAACTTTTCTACTCCGAGGTTTCCACCGTTTGAACTTTCAAGTGCTGAAACTTGGCTCTCGTTCCGTGCGTATTCACTGATCTCACGATCGATCGAGTTTGTGCTCATTGGCGAGACATTCCAGACTTCTCTAATGGGGGATAATGTCGAGCAGTGTCAAGCGGTCTTGCAGGACTGTTCCCTCGACGATTCTCGTCGACCAGTTTCTCTCAACAACCTCGCCAAAAGCCTTCGAGAAAGGTTTTGGCGGCGGGGGGACATGTCTGACTTGTCTGAGTCCATTAAGCTCCATCGAGCTGCACTGGCACTCTGTCCCCCTGGCCATCCTGACCGATCCATGTCTTTCAACGGCCTTGCCAACAGCCTTGCAGAAAGATTTGAGCAGCAAGGTGTCCTATCCGACCTGCATCATGCCATTGAACACCACAGAGCTGCCCTGGAGCTCCGTCCCCCTGGACATCCTGATCGATCCATTTCTCTCAACAACCTTGCCCTCAGCCTTCGAGACAGGTTCCAGCAGCAGGGCATGCTGTCTGACCTGAGCGAGGCCATCGAGCTCCATCGCGCTGCACTATTGCTCCGTCCCCCTGGCCATTCTGATCGAGCCATGTCTCTCAACAACCTTGCCATATGCCTTGAAGAACAATTCCAGCAGCTGGGAAAGCTGTCTGACTCGGACGATGCAATTAAACAACATCGAGCTGCCCTACTGCTCTGTCCCCCTGGGCATCCGGATCGATCCAGATCTCTCAACAACATTGCTGTCTGCCTTCAAGGCAGATTCCAGCATCAGGGAATGCTGTCTGACCTGAATGAAGCCATTGAGCACCATCAAGCTGCACTGGAGCTCCGCCCCCCTGGCCATCCTCAGCGACCCTCATCTCTCAACAACCTTGCTAACAGCCTTCGAGAGAGATTCCTGCAGCGGGGTGTACTGGCTGACCTGGATGACGCAATCGAGCACCATCGAGCTGCACTAGTGCTATATCCCCCTGGCCATTCTCACTATTCCTCATCCCTCAACAACCTAGCCATCAGCCTTCAGGACAGATTCCAGCAGCGGGGTATCCCGTCCGACCTTGATGAGGCTATTGAGCTCCATAGAGCGGCCCTGAAGCTCCGTCCTCCTGGCCATTCTGATCGGTCGGCGTCTCTTAACAACCTTGCCACGAGCCTTCGAGACACATTCCTGCAGCGGAGTGTGGCGTCAGATCTTGATGAGGTCATCGAGCTCCATCGAGCTGCACTGGAGCTCCGTCCTCCTGGCCATTCTGACAGATCCGTGTCTCTCAACAACCTTGCCATCACCCATCGAGACAGATATGTGCAGCGCGGCGTCCTGTCTGACTTAGATAAGTCCATTGAGCTTCATCAAGCTGCGCTGGAACTCCGTCCTCCTGGCCATTCCGATCGGTCGGCGTCTCTTAACAACCTTGCCACGAGCCTTCGAGACAGATTCATACAGCGTGCCGCCCCGTCTGACCTGGATGGGTCCATTGAGCTCTATCGAATGGCCTTGCAGGAGTGTCCCCATACGCATTCTCATCGATCCTCGTTTCTTAGCAACCTGGCAATTGACCTTCAGGACAGATTCCTGCATCGGGGTGTGCCGTCCGACCTTGACGAGGCTATTGAGCACCATCGAGCTGCACTGGAACTCCGTCCCCCTGGTCATTCTGATCGAATGATGTCTCTCAACAACCTTGCCATCAGTCTTCGAAACAGATTCATGCGGCGGAGTGTGCCGTCTGAACTAGATGAAGCCATTAAGTTTCATCGAGCTGCACTACTTCTCTGTTCCCCTGGTCATTCTGAGCGATCCTTGTATCTCAACAATCTTGCTGCCAGCCTTCAAGACAGGTTCAGGCGGCGGAGAGACCTGTCTGACCTAGATGAGTCCATTGAGCTCCATAGAGCTGCATTGAACCTCCGTCCTCTTGGCCATTCTGATCGATCCACGTCTCTCAACAACCTTGCAAGCGGCCTTCGAGCCAGATTCCTGCAGCAGGGTGCGCTGTCTGACCTTGATGATGCCATCGAGCTCCATCGAGCTGCACTGTTACTCCGTCCTCCTGGCCATTTTGATCGATCGGTATCTATCGACAACTTGGCTTCCAGTCTTCAAGACAGATTTTGTCGGCAGGGCCAACCATCAGACTTGAACGAGTCATTTAGCCTTTATCCACGACTCTCCCCATTATCCTCTGCAGTCTCTCGTCAGGATATTTCTGCTGCCGCCTCATGGGCCATCTCCGCCGAGCAGTTCGGGCATAGCTCTGCTTTGGATGCCTATCGCAACACATTGAAATTCGTGTTTCAGCACCTAGTAGCTACTACATTGTTTTCTGAACACCATTTTGGAAGGATCAGGGAGCTCACTGCATCCTCCGCAGTGGATGCTTTCTCATATAGTGTTCGTCACGGCGCTCTGACGACTGCTGTGGAACTGGTGGAGCAAGGCCGTGCAGTATTCTGGACCCAGTTAGCACGCTTCCGCAAACCACTTGATGAACTCTCTGCATCGGGTGACACCGGCAAAGCCTTGGGGGAAGAGCTCAAGCAACTTGGGCTTAGCATTCGTAACTGCATCCAAAGACCAGTCCCCGCGAATCCACCAGCTGACTGTGCAATGGGATGACGCCATCTCCCGCATTCGCAGCGTTAGCCGGGATTTTCCCGTTTTCTCATGCCTCCGCTCTTCTCTGACCTCCGGAGGGCCGCAGGGGAAGGTCCAGTCATCATTGTCAATGCAAGCCAGCACAGCTGCGACGCCTTGATTATCCTCAGCGCACAATATCCTGTCCATGTTCCACTTGGTGTCGAACAAGGCAAGGTCTCGGAGTGGTCCTCCTGAGTTTCAGTCCCTCACAGAAAACGGTGGTTTCTCTGATGATCAACTTGAATTATACGGGATTGTCGGCGTCCTACGCGAACTTTGGGAACACATCGTCGGCCCCGTGGTTCAAGTTCTCGGGAAGTTAATTGAACCTGGCTCACGCATCTGGTGGTGTCCTACCGCCCAGTTCGTGCTGCTTCCTCTGCATGCAGCAGGGCTCTACGAGAAAGGGCAGCAAGAATTTGCCCGACATTTACGTCTCCAGTTACACCCCTACTTTGGCGGCACTCATTCGTGCGAGACAGCAAGTTTCCCGAGTCGCGTCTGATTCGCATTTTGTTGCCATTGGTCAAGCAACTCCAAAAACAGGGAAGCCACTTCGGTGTGTCGCTGATGAGCTAGACGTTGTCGCTCAGTGTGTCACGCCTGCTCAGGGCCCTGTCCTTTACATCGCTCGCGGACAACTGATGCCACAGTTCAAATAACATTAAATGCATTAAGCCAAAATGAATGGCTTCATCTCGCCTGCCATGGTTTTTCGAATCGACAACAACCGTCTAGCTCTTCCTTCGCAATGCGCGACGGGCCTTTGACAATCCTGGACATCATCCGATCTAGCGGGGGGGATGGAGAGTTTGCATTCTTATCGGCTTGCCACACTGCGGTGGGCGATAAATGGAGCCCTGATGAAGCTATACATCTCGCTGCTGCGATGCAATTCTCCTGGATTTCGCAGTGTGATAGGTTCTATGTGGTCTGTCGACGATGACAGTCGCAAGCCAGGTTGTTTCTGCTTTTTACAAGAACATGATTGATGGTTCAGGGGAGAATGGACTGCACATATGCTGCTGTAGCATTGCACAAGGCTGTGAAGAAATTACGCAAGAAAATTCCACTAGAACGGCGGATCGTATTTATTCATATAGGTGTATAGTTTGATAAGTACTCGTTCGCCATATTTTGCCTCTATTGTAATCGAATTCCATATACCCTGTCGGCATACACGCTCGCGATATCATACATCTAGAGATTGCCTGGCCACTCCTGTTAATGCTCCAGATAAGTCGTTGAAACGGAGTGGCAGACGCAAGCTGGAGCTATGAGCATGATGAGGTCTAAGCCTGAGGCCTGAGGTATACTAACACACGGAAGTAATGAGTGCACTCGCGAGTCACGACCTTTCGGGAGCCTGTTGCGAGGGTTCCTAACATGCATAAATTCATACAAAGGGGTGAAGCTATGCTCCGTCATCTAATCTACCTTGTGTTACTCTACCTTCACCGTAATCATAGCAGTTACATAAGAGTGGCGCTCGCGGGCACAAGCGTAGGGTGTAGAAGAGCAATTATCCGCCTGCATCTGAAAGAATGAAATTTGTCTCCGAAGAGGTAGCAGCACTCATTGATTCTCTGAGAAGAGAAGGCTGCGGCAGGACTAATCAAAGACCTTCCTAACGAGACTGGACGAGGTAGCTCTCTAACATCTCCAGTCGACCACCCTAACTCACAAGTTGTAGTCTAGGCTGCATAACCAAAACCTAAGGGACTCGCAATGACTCGGAGATCTGCACCGATCGAGGTACGTGGCTGGGTGGGCTCCTTGCTGGATGTACCGCGGTCGGACTCTCGATAATCGTACCATGGCCACCACCGCATATGCTATGATCTCCATGCTAGTATTACATCACCTGTCACCAGTCTTCAGGTAACTTGAGCTTCAGGACTTGTTTGATCCCCACGGGAGGCAAGGCGTAGCCGTCGGTAATCCTTACTTGTCCATCTGAACTCCTCAGTCTCCCTGGCATTGCAGACGATATGCAGAGCGCAGAAGACTAGTCCAGGCTCCTGAGTCTCAGTTAGGGTCGACCAATCGCCTGAGGTGTCCATTTCATTCTAAGATTCAAGCTACCGTCACTTGCAAGTGTCACGAATCACGATTGTCAAATGGAGGCAAATGGAGGCTCAAACGTTCGTTCAAGACGCATAAATTGCGCAGTGTCGAAGAGACAGATACCGATTGACATGAGACAGAAGCTCGTTTATGTAAACAGTCGATCGGAGCCGAACCTAGTTGTAGATTACCTTTGTTCCTTGCACAGTCACATGCAATTGAATAAAATTCAGCAATTCTTCCTGCCCACTTTACCACCAGCTAACAGTAGCCATGCCCAGCCCCGATCCTGATTCGCAACCCAAGGTTTCCACTCTCCCTCTGACGAAGAAACGTCGTACTTCCGTATCAGAGCGTCCCCCAGAAGCCGAAAGTACATCAGGACGGTGCCTTTTTCCAACGCTTCCGCTCGAGCTCCTTGCAGAAATATTGATCCAAACCAATTCCCCTCGTGATGTTTTGTCTGTTGCTCGCACATCCAAGTTTATATGCTCAACCCTTGTCTGCAATCCCGCTGCCAACTTCATATGGCGGACCGTTCGCAAGAAGTGCTTACCTCACGCACTGCCTGATCCAACTCCAAACTTTACCGAGGCGGCGTATGCAGCATTCGTTTATGATGGAGGGCTCTGTGAAGTGAGCAAGCATTCCCCATCCCTTCCCCTGAGCGGAAATGATATGGACTGACGGTGATGCAATTGATCTATGCAGGTGTGTAAGAAAAGCACAAACGAATTCTACGCGAGCTTTGCTACGCGGATTCGATTATGTCGTAGCGTGAGTCTTAGCTTTTTATCTTCTTGTAATCTGCGCTGAGCATGATTATCGTACTACGACAGTCGCGTTGCAGGAAGGATATTGTCGAGTGGGACATGTCTTAACTCAGTGTATAGGTGTAATTATTAACTACGTTGTTGCAGGAGATATCTTATAGACGTTGTCTCTATGTTCCAAGGCCGAGCACGCGATGAGATATGGATTCCCTATGTGGAGTCTACCCGTTGCTTTGGTACCAAACTCCAGTTTCCGACCATTCATCATGACTTTCCAGCATCAACCCCCGACAACGCATGTATGTTTTGTGCGCGTTTCTTGAATCTTTAGTGGCTTACCTGAAGTTGCAGGGCCCGAGACTCCCACTGTGTTGATGAAGAAGTCCGAGTGGGAGCGTTTTCGGGCCGAATATGCAGCATTCTCAGCTCTGTCTCCACCTCCATCCGAGGAGCTGCGGAAGGTTTGACGAGGACATTCTCGCATCCTAGGAATTATCTGACTTGGTCGCCTAGGCATGCGCTGATCAAATCGCTAAATTTCCAAAGGTCATGGGGGTGTGTCATTTTTTGCAAGCATCTGAGCCAAACTGACCAGCAGTCAAGCTTGCTGTTGCGTTACAGAAGTGGAAGTGCTCTTATGACAGAATGCACCGCACCATTAGGGCCAAAAACGAAGAGGTGTAAGTGGGACTCGACTTTTTATCACAAAGAAGAAGCCTAATGGGAGTTTAGGGCAAAATCGCGTGCTCTACTGGAAGGCTGGGATGTGCATGATTTGCTTAACTGTCAATCCTATGGTTCATTGCACAGGCGCAAGACTTATATGCTGGAGGAAGTCACACCACGCGGTACGGGAATGCGTTCAGTTCATAGATGATCTTACTCAGTGCCATCCTTTCAGATTTCCTTTCAATTAAACCGCTTGTTGAGGCCCAGCTGGTGAAAATGCAAGTACACCGTCAAAATAAACAAAATGAAGCCTCTTACCGCCAGCGTCGCAACGACGTCGAACAATACTATAATCGCCTACGGTCCGCTGGAACAGTCGTCCCGTCGCTTTATGAGTTCCGCAAATTTCCTGTAATGAAAACTATGCAGGGGAGCGTAACAGGTTCGAGGCCCAATTCCGAGGGCCTTGCAGAGGACATGAAGAACTCAGCCCTCGTCGCAGAACTTGTTACAGCCGATTTGAAATCGTGGATGGAGCCTGCACGGGAAAAACTGTCCGAATTGCTCGGGTTCCCCAGGTGGAGGAGTGCGAGCAAGACGAAGCTGCATCCGCTAGACAGGATCACTGCCCGGTTTAGGTGCCAGAGATGCGGGAAAGTCGCGAAAACGGTACGACACGGAACAATGTCTTGATTTTCCGGGCGTTTGTGCACATGAATGTCCCAATCATGACAAGAAAGACAAGAAGCCAGTGGATTGGAGTGTCGATCGCTTCGTGAAAGATGAGAAGGTTTGTGGTTTGATATTTCTCAGAATGATTTTTCAGCTCAATGGATACACTCCTCGAATGTTTTATTGCATTCACAGGCGTCAGATGCAGTTGCGCGCCTCCTGACGCTCGTCGGGGTCACAGACGAGGATGCGGAGGCACGGGATACGGTCAAGACGCTTGGAGCGCGCATTCAGTGTCTTTCCTGCGAACACGCATTCATTGTCATGGACTTCCCCACCCTCGTGAGTTACCAACCACCTCTTCTTCGTTTCCATTTGGCCGCTGTACTGTGCATTGAGTAAAGCTCACCATTGCCACGTGTAGGTTGGTCACGCTCACCGGCATGATGATATGCAGGTAGCTATACTGTCCGAAGGAGAAGTGCCAGAGCATGCCTTCGAGTCAGGTTTGTCTGCGAAACTTCTGGACAAGGGTTTCAGACCACAGAAGTTGAGGAGCGAGGCGAATTATCGGTGCCGTCATTGCGCTCCAGTCTGCAAATCAGCTGGTGCCAGCGTGGATGGTGGGGGGCAAGTCTCTGCGGGGGAACCTGCTGCGAAGGAAACACCAACGGGGGACCCGAAGAAACGCCAGAGAAACAGGAAGAGCCCGTTGAGGCTAATGGACTTCAATGCGCTTCGCTCGCATTTGAAGGAACGGTGAGTGGTTTTTTTTGGATAGCTCTCATGATCTGAACTCAACTATTGCAGACACAGAATAGAAATGGTGAGCGATGAGGACTTCTTCGCACAGACGCCTGTGAAGTGGCAGACCTAAGGAACCCAAACGAGGGGCGGTCTGTTTTCATTCATCTATTTTTTTTGCCTGAACCTATTTTATGTAGTATTAGTTTACTAACTTAGTGATTGAATCATTTAATCGGCTGGGCTGTTTGATTAAACGAGAGAGCCGTTGAGACGTGGTGTGGAAAGGCGAGGGATCAGAATTATCGTTTGAAACCAGCCACGAATATTTCCTACGTAAAATTTAGCCTCGAGTTAATACAAAGGAACGACTATCTTCCTTCGATTGGTCCTGGCTAGGGGAGACTAGCCTCGAGTCACCACACGCAAGTACTTTACTGAGTATTGTGCCATGGTAAGTAAGTCGTGTTTTCGGAATGAATATCGAAGAGCCTAACGTTACGTTATTAAGGACACGTCACCGTGCCGGGCGAACGAAAGTTATTACTAACCGCAATGCAGAAGGACGAAATTTACATTATGGCGCATGGGATATTTCGTCCAACGACATGCAACACGAGGGTCGACAATAAAATCAACAATCTAGAGTTGGTTTAGAGAACGAAATCCGCAAGGGATTAAACGTGGGAGCTGCTGCAAGGTATGCACACCATACACATGCTTGCAACGGCAACCGGAGACGTGCTGAATCCATGTTTCGGGATCGATCTTTCAAGCTTCAAGTGGCTGACAGGCTGTTGGAGCTTGAAACAACGAAGACACACCCCAGACATGCGTTGTACATGCTACCGATCTTCCGATCTGCCAGCACCTGGACCCACCGAAGTTGTTCTAATAATGAATCGGGGAATACATAGGTGAAGACAAGTCTGACGACACTACTGAAAAAATAAGTCAAGACGCGCTTTTATCTCGACCTGAATACCTCTTCAAGTTCAAGTTTGCAATGACCAGGCCGGGATTGTCTACTGTAAGCCGTGTCTAGCTCTTCCTCAGCTCAAAGTTGACTTGAGATTCAAACAAGGGTGCTGCTGGCTCCACCTATGTCGGGGAAGTTTCAGATACATGCAATGTTGTCATTTTCGGAGGAGCTGGAGCTGGCAAAAGCTCCTTGATCAATTTGATCGCTGGGACAGAAACCGCACGGACATCCCCCGATGGTTTGGGATGTACATCTGAAACCAAGGAGTACGTGCACGGCATTTCGATTCAAAACAAGACCTTGAAGGTGAAGCTTTTAGACACAGCCGGTCAGTGCAGGTCGCCGCTCTTGGTGGGTGCTGCTGAACTAGATTGCAGGTCTTGATGAGGGCTCTGAGGGCACAGTCCCCGATAAAGAATGTCAGAGACGTTTGGAGAAGCTTCTTCGAGACCTTAGGAAGCAAGATGGCATCCATCTCCTCATGTACTGTGTTCAGGGCTCGAAAAATGGCGAGAGAGCAATCAAGGCGCTTCGTCGCAACTACAAATTATGCCACTCCGCGGTCGAGGGACAGGTTCCGATCGTCCTTGTCGTTACATGTTTGGAAAACAAAACACCAGAAATGGAGCAGTGGTGGAAGGATAACGAGAAATCCATCTCCAAATTCGGGATGACCTTTGCTGGTCATGCATGTATCACTACGCTGACCATCAACAAAGATGCAACAGATGAACTCCAGCAGCGTCACGACCAATCATACGAGGCGGTCTGCAAACTTTTCGAGATTTGTTGTACAAGGTGCATTGCCTTCAAACGCCTGTTGTGCTGTTATGTTACTAATAGTTAAATCTTCTACACCAGTAAGCGCTGTTCTGCATATTTGCCCCCATTAGACGACTCCAAAACAGCTACGATGCCACGAAAATGGAAAGGAAAGAAAAAGATCAAGAAGGTTGGCGATGTGACACTAGACGGCGGGAGGCCCAGTGATATCATTATACCGTAGGTTTATTCATGGTCCAAGACGATAATGCAACTTATTGAATCAACCAGCGTAATGGGGCCAACTGGAGCTGGGAAAAGCACCGTAAGACCATATTTTATTCATATTTTTCACTGGCTAACTTCGACTGATAGTTCATCAATACTGCAGTCGGGAAGGTCGTGACACCTGTCGGCCATGACTTGCGGTCGTGTACAGCCAAAATTCAACACACCTTTTGTTCATATCCCAGCGATCCCTCCCGCCGCATAGTCCTCGTCGACACACCTGGTTTTGATGATACGTTCGTGGATGACTGTGAGATCTTGAGACGCATCGCCGTCTGGCTGGCAAGTTCGTAAGTACATTTCCATCGCTGAAGTATATTATAAGCTCATGATCATATCCCAGGTATGGCGATCATATGAAGGTGGCTGGTATCCTCTACCTTCACGACATCAGCCAACCTCGGATGTTCGGTACATCGCGCAGGAATCTTGATATGTTTCGAAGGCTGTGCGGTGAAAATGCAGAGAAGAACGTTATTCTGGTGACCACAAAATGGGGCGTTGTCTTCCCGGACGTAGGAGAAAGGCGCGAACAACAACTGAAGAGCAGCTTCTGGAAGGAAATGGTCGCACATGGATCAAAAGCCGCTCGGTTCGATGGGTCCAAGAAGTCTGCTTGGGATGTGATAAATCACATTCTCGCGCACAACACAGCTGTCGACGCCGTCCGTATTCAAGAAGAACTGGTTGACTTGGGAAGAATGCTCCCGGAGACCGACGCAGGAAATACCTTGCGTGCCGCATTGAAGGAGATGGCAGATACGCATAGAAGAGCCGTTGAGGGAATGAAGGGGAAGGCTGGAGATGACGAGCAACGGCAAAGATTGGAGGAGACCGAGAAAGAACTTCGTGACCTTTTGAAACAGATTCGGGATCTCAAGGTACCACTCGGGATGCGGATCAGGTCTTGGTTTGGTCTTGGTTAACGCAGTTCCCACTCAGCTACATCACCCCTGCTCCCTTCGTTCTCTACTGCATCGCGCACGCCTCCAAAACCGGAGACTATGTGTACATATTTGGTTGAATCTACTGTAACTTACCTGAATTCTGACTACTTTCATGCGTAAGCTGAAGGAGCTGCTTGCAAAGGATTTGCGAGTGAGGAGGAAGGATATTGTCTCTCTTTCTCCGGAAGTCGCAAAACAATTGGCTGATAGGAGCAAGCCAGGCTATTACAAGTAGCTACTTGATATCAACACGCGAAGGGCTGTGCACGGTCCGCTACATCTATTTTCTTATTCTGCCCTACATTTTGAGTTCATCTGACTAGGCTTATTAGTTCTGGCTTGTATCTTGCTGATCTGTTGCTCTCCGACTACATTTATTGGATACGTCAAGGCAGAAAGGATGTATTTCAGTTGTTATTGCGTTTAAGAACGTTGGTACCGGAAAGCTGGATAAATTGAATGTGACACCCCTCACGTGCCTAAGACTTGAGTATGCGTTCAATTACTTCCTGTGCCGCCAACACTAAACCGTCGTTAAATATGCGGCTCACGATCTGCAGTGATACGGGGGCCCCTTTAAATGCCGCTGCATCATCTATGTGTACGTAGTGGTCAGCTTATGCCATCCAATGCGAGGGAGACTAACAAAGGGAGAGGTTGTACTCATCTGCCGCGCTCATCGGGCTGGGTGACTCCTGATATATGTCAATGGCTGGGTCAGCGACGAGACCTGACGGGAAAGCTGTCCCCGGGTAGTCCAGCAGATTCCAGATGGCCGTGTAGCTAATGAGCTGTTAGATGTCTGATATCATGCAACATACCATTACGCACCCCCAGTATTTAGCAGTGTCGTGACGGCTGGCTGTGCCTGGGAAGGGTGGACACAAGACGACATCGACGTTTTGGGACCACCAGTGATCAGAGTACTCCCTCCGATAATTATCACGTTCATCACGCAGCTGATCAAGGTCAGCGCGAGTGTCGATAGACAGCAAAATGTCGCCTTACTTTCCAAACTTGCGCAGCATCGTGATCTCTCACGTGTGGTGGACTAATGACCCATTCTGTCAGAGGGAGCATCTCTTCTCCACCCTCCTTCAGAAGGCGTCGAACTGTAGCTCCTCCATCCTCAAAGTAGAGCGCGCGCTAGACACAGGTGAGCGACATTATTGACCTACAGACTACCAAACTCACAACTATGCTGTATCCGCGGTCGTGGTCATATGGAGTGTAGTCCCCTACCTCAACCTCTGATGAGGCTTCAAGCTTTGCTTTCGCCCATTTCAGTGCTCGAATGGTTGGTGGATGGGGCATCACAACCCCGTCAGTGCATCATGATTCCTACACTGCAATTTCTTCTGGGTCAGGTCTGGCACTTTCAGTGGAACGGGCAATGCGTCTGGGTCCTGGAGTGCAGGATTGGCTCCAAGGACAGCTTCGAGGAAGAGTCGCATGTCTCTTGCTGAGCGACACATTGGACCCACGGAACTATAAAATCCGTCCTGGCCAGGTTGACTAAGGAGGTTATTCAACAACCACTTCATAACAGAGCTTGACATACTCACTACCACAGGACCCCATGGAGGGGCGTCGTCCGACAGGATGGACGGAATCCATATATGCCACAATGGGCACACGGGCATCGAATTGATCCCCCACCGTCGCTTTATTGACAATGCATCAACTTCTGGTGTGACGTGTAAGACACCGACTTACGTGCCCACACCTATGCAAGAACCTTTCATGGCAACAAGTGCTGATTCACCACCAGAAGATCCTCCCGCGGTAAGGTCGGTATTGTGGGGGTTTAACTATTAGATTTGAGTCATCGAAATGCGTTTTTCACTAAGAGACGACCTACCACCCGACCATAGGTAGATTTAGATTCAAGGTGCATCAGAGTCTGCGGCTGATTCGTCTTGACATAGAAGACTAGCAATATGTTCGACCAACAGCATATAGTTCCAGACATAAATTACATACCTGCGCCTAGTGAACGCAGAATTCTTATCATATCGCAGTCTTCCGTCGAAGTCTCGATGCTCACGAGGAAGCCTGAAGATCCAACTGTCCCCTTGATCGGGAGCATGCCCTGACGGCAGTAATGTAAGGTACATGATTACGATTTTGTCATTTTGCACTTACTTTAATAGGAAATTGGCAAACCATGCAGTGGCCCGATGACCTTGCCTTCTTTCCGGAAGTACTCGTCCAGCTGCTGCGCTTGTTTTATGCCTTCATCGAGGAAGAAGTCCATGAGACAGGCTGTGAGCTGATGGGCGATAGCTGCGCGCTTTCCAAAGGCAGTGACAGCATCGACTGCTGTCAGCTGGCCTGCGGCGATCTTTTGGCACACGGCGGTTGCATCTAGCTCGGTAATAGCCAGCTCTTGGGGGGTGAGCAAGCCACATGTCTCAGGGATGTGAGTAACATCAAGAGGTGGATCCTCAAGAATGGCTGGTGGGAGTCTGAGACTTGCTGGAATCTTGGCTTCAAGTTGTTCCTGGAAAATACGAGCCTTTACCTCGTACAACGCGTCGCCACCTACGCCTTTGATTTTCTCTCTGAAGGACATGATTGTAGCCTTTGTTGGGAGAGGGAGATAGTACAGATATGATTCCGAAGGATTAACTGGGCTATATGTATGATCCCGTTCCGGAGAGAAACTGCCTGAGACGCATGTCTTCTTTGTGAGCGCATGACTATATGAAGGCGCATGACATGTCGCGTGCCTACAGGGGGATGACAAAAGAGAGAGCAGAGAAACAAGAAGAGTACACTCGTGACCATCCGCCAGTGGATGATAGGGTGTGATATTATAATTGGAATCATTACCACTGATTCGAAGGAGGTTTGATTGGTTCCCGTGCCAATTTGAACTGGACTTGTATATAAAAGTAAACCGTTATCTGGGTCCCAACATGTCTCATGCTGAAGAGAGATTTATGGTGAAACCACGTCCTTAGATATGGTCCTTGGATATGATATGAAAATACTTACTAAGTCACTACTAGTAGTCTCCCCTACTACCCAGACCATTTGGAAGGAAAACAGTCATTCCTTCAAATTGGATTATGAAGTGACTCAGGTGAGTGGGTGATTAGATTCATCTTTTGACCTAAACCATCGAGGCCTAGGGCTGCATTTGCCTGCATGCAGGAATGTAGGATGGAGCATTCCCATTCTTAAATATCTCTCCCTACCAGCAAGCGCTCTCCTGCATATTCCCCTCATCCAACGACTTCCGGCCCAGCTACGATGCGAAGCAGATGGAATGGAAAGGACAAGAGTCACAAGATGAAGAAAGTTGATGATGTACTCCGGGGATTCAGAGCGAAGCCCGATGATATCATTATACCGTGGGTTGAATGTTGATTGGCGTCTGCATGACGATAATGCAACTTATTATATCATCCAGCGTAATGGGGCTAACTGGAGTCGGGAAAAGCACTGTAATACATACCATAATTCATTTATATTTTTCACAGGCTGACTTAGGCGGATAGTTCATCAACACTGCAGTCGGGAAGGTCGTGACACCTGTCGGCCATGGCTTGCACTCATGTACAGCCGAAATCCAACATGCCTTCTGTGCATGTCCCAGCGATCCCTCCCGCCGCGTAGTCCTCGTTGACACACCTGGTTTTGATGATACATTTATGGATGACTCAGTGGTCTTGAGTCGCATCGCCGTTTGGCTGGCGAGTTCGTAAGTACATCTCCATCGGTGAAGTATATACAAGCTCAAGATCATATCCTAGGTATGGCAATGATATGAAGTTGGCTGGTGTCCTCTACATCCATGACATTAGCCAACCTCGGTTGTCCGGTGTTTCGCACAACAATCTTGATACTTTTCGAAAGCTGTGCGGTGAACATGCAGAGAAGAATGTCATTATAGCGACCACAAAATGGGGTGAGGTCACCCAGGAGGTGGGAGAAAGGTGCGAGCAACAACTGAAGAGCACCACCTGGAAGAAAATGGTTGAAAATGGATCACAAGTCGCTCGGTTCGATGGGTCGCGTAAATCTGCGTGGGATGTCATGATGCCCATTCTCGCCAACAATGCAGCTGTCGGCGCCCTCCGCATTCAAGAGGAACTGGTTGACTTAGGAAGAATGATCCCAGAAACCGACGCAGGACGCGCCTTACGTGTTACATTGAAGGGAGTGGCAGAGGCACATAAAAGGGCCGTCGAAGAGTTGAAGAGAAATGTCGGAGATGACGAGCAACGGCAAAGAATGAAGGACAACGAGAAAGAACTTCTCGAGCTCTTAACAGAGATCCAAGAGCTCAAGGTGCCACTCGGGACGCGGATCAAGGCTTGGTTTGGTCTTGGTTAACTCACTCCCCGCTCACTAACATCACCCCTGCCCTCGGGCCTCTACCGCACCGTGCACGTTCCTAGAATCAGAAACATGCTTAGTTGAGCCTACGCCGTTTACCTGAATTCTGCCTACTTATTTACAATTAGCTGACTTGATGCTGAGCCATCATATCAAAAAGTAGAGTTGAAGTAGAGGGTACCTAAGTAATTGGATAAGTTGGGTAAGGTATCATAGATGCGCTCATCTGTGGTTACGACCAAACAAACCAAAGCCAAGCAGGCCAAATTTGTTGAGTCTCGGTTTTGTTAGACCAAGAGCCAGGTCTGACATTTACAAAACTAATCATGCGACGCATTAGCAAGCTTAGCATACTACTAGTATAGGCACTCGCAGCTGACCATCTCATTTGTGACTCTACATAATGTTGCACTTAAACTTGGCTTCAGCCTTGCGATCAGAGCGTCCATTTTCCACCCTCGGCCGAATTTGTAGGCTATCAATCGAGTGATTACGAAGAATAGGCTCGACAATTTCCCAAGCTGATTGCCTTGTGTGCTGGAACCGGATCATTGTTGGCCGGCGATCAAAAGTGTTCCTCCACTGATCTTCCAGCGTTTTCTCCTGTTTCCGACCTTCGGCTTCCACTTGAACGTTTTGCGTTGCGAGAATGACATTCGTGAGGGGATGACTCAGCCCCAGTTTCTCAATGAATGTTGGCACATGTTTCGGAGTTGGGTATTTTAGGTCGTGAAGAACAATGATCCCAGCTATTTTCTTTCTTTTTCTGTAACCAATATTTAATTCAATACAACGCCAAGGCTCAGTCGGATGTGCTTACGCTCTCGCAAGCCACTCTGAAATATCCTTCAAAATCTTCCAGTCGGGTAAGTCGTCGGATTCATTATTGAAGCCAGGAGTGTCAACGAAAATAATGCGACGACTGTTGTCGTTGGGACGAAGACAAGTAACGCAATTAATGATTTGTGTGCAAGACTCCAAGGCATGGCCAACACCGTCGCCATTTCTTCCAACAGCTGTATTGATAAACTGCGATCATCAGCACGCGAGGCTACCAGTATGCAAAACAACAGGTTCGTACAGTAGTTTTCGCACCTCCAGTCACTCCTATCACACTGTTAATCTGAATTAGCATACTAGTGCAGGCTCGGGAATGATTGAATGATGCGTACAGAATTACGATATCATTGGGCTTTGGGATTGTTTGCTGCATTTCTTTCGGACGGACTCTGAGTCGTTACCCTCCTGATACTTCTAGAGGACGTCTCCTGATGGTAAAAGCGAAAGCGCGTAATGGATTTTGACCTGCAGTTCGAACATGTGCTTAATACTAAATACTGAGCAGCGAGCACTGCACGCTGATATGATTCATGAACAAACTTGACTTGATTTGTACTGAACTTCGAGTCTAACCGAATGAACGCCTGAACCACGATTTTATACGAATAGTCAGGACGTTCGAGAATATTAGACACTGCCAGTGGGCACTGCTGTGTGACATGTGACCATATGGCAGTTGAGTTCGAGACCCTAGACTCTCCATTACACTAATCTCGATCAGGCCCGTACTTGAAGTATGTAGCCAGTGGTACCACTGCAGCTGGAGATCGGTGTTGGTTGAACCGATAAGTTGTGCTGAGTTTGAATATTCACATGGTACTTGCCTGAGTGCGGGTACGAGGCAGCTACGTCATGGGCGGTAAAACGGGACAATAGGTTATGGGAGGGGGTCGACTTCCAGAGAAAGATGTGCTCACCTCCGGGGTTGCCTTAATTCTTTGGTAAAAACCTGGCGGCAAAGGCAGTAGCAACATCACGTGCATGCAAAAACGGTCGGAAAGTAGGTACGACAGCGACTGCCGATCTGAATTGGCGTTCACGCTTCTTATACTTCTACTGGAGAGTGGGCACATGTATCCTGACGGTGAAAGAAAGCGTGCGATGGATTTTGGATCTGCTAGGGGTTCGAATTCCAGGTTCTACACTGCCGGTGGGCTAATGCGAGGACATGTCAATCCTAGAATATCCGACCCTCCGACCCTCGAGGCTCCAAACATCCGAGCCTCGTCGTCCGCGCCAGTGTCCTCAACATTCCCACGTTGTACTATATCAGTCGAACTTTATCTGAAGGATCGAACCGAAAGTTTTGGTTTGCATGAACCACGATAAGACATGCTACGAATAGGAATTCGACGAGACCTACCTGGCGCTCATCAAGATGTGCTGCAAAGTACCACAGGATTTCAAATGGGCAACATTACAGGCTCATTGCTAGGACATCTGTGCCAACAGCACTACTAATATTGGTAGGGTATTTTCTCTTGTATTTTTCTTGCAAATAGCTGCAAGTACTACATAGATCTACCAATAATCATGGATGACAGAAATAGATCCTTGAAATCAAGGTATCTAAACAACTGAACTACAAGGAGCATATCATAATTAACGAAGATCCACGTCTCTTACTCCATCCTCTACCATCACACGTCAATGCATGGGCCAGCCACCCATTCTAATCGCATCACACCTTCCTTCAAAATTACAACTTCATAAGCCCCTTCATCGCATTCGCGACCGCAAAGCTCGACTTCGCCATGACCTGCCGCGACTCCTTGGTCACCTCCGGCAGTGTCTGTACCTCAGACAGCTTCTGTGCGTGCTCGCCTAGCTCCCGCAATAGCTCTGCACCCTGCTGCGCAGACACGGGCGGGAGGTTGTCGCTGCACACCGCGACGATACTCGACACGATCGTGATGATCTGCGTCAGGTTCTCGTTCAACGTCGGCGGCGGCACAGGACTGCGTACGCCGGAAAGGACGCTTTGGATCGCGTAGACAATAGACTCAGTCTGGGCTTCGAGGTAGGGCTGGGGAGTGGTACTTGTCAGTCAGGAAAGTAGATATATGTGCCGGTAGAGCTGACCTTGAGCTCGGACCATGCGTCCTCGCCGCCTTCAGGTGGTGCTGAATCATCGCTGATTGCACCCATTGCGCTGGTGATAGGAGACTTGTCAAATATAGGCGGAGGAGAACTTGTTAGTGAGCTAGATGGCTCGGACGGTGTTCGTCGGGTATGAGCCTCCGCAAAGCGTGATGCTGCGGTCATAGGGGGCGATACAACATCTTCTGATCGTTTTATGCTAAAGTTAGAGGTCTTGCGTTCATAGGCCGGTCTCACGTCTTCCGTCGAGCGCGCAGACGATAGATACGACAGTGAACCAGAGCTTGAGGAAGAGACAAACTCCTCCTGCTCGGCCCGGCTAGCCTTGCGGATGTAGATCATCTTTGCGATCTCCGTCAGCGTCACGGAGACGTGGCTCGCGGCTGCGTCCAATAGGCTCACGGGAGACATGCCGGATGCGGTGGCATGCGTCTTGGATGCGGCTACAAGGTTGGTCAGAGTCGCCTCAGCGCGCTCGCGGAGAGTGTGTAGGATCTCGAGGTCGACATCTGCACGGGATGGGCGTTGTTCGTATGCCCGGACGTCATCAATGATGGCGGTAGTAGATGTGACGACGGCTTTCATCGGCACTAGAACGCGTGTAGGAGCGCTGGAACGTCCAGCAGTCAAAAGACCATCAATGGCGGACACAAAGGCAGTGACGTGGATGTCGACGAGGCCCCCGTCAGGACCCATTGGCAGTTGATCTTCCATCTTGGGCGCCTGCAGGAAGAGCTGGGATGTCGCTGATCAAGACAATATCAGATAACAGTCGCTTGCATTTAGAAAAAAAATCTTTCCGGACCTTTAACACTTCTGAGCTCGGTTTTGGCTTGCTCATACTTGCGCTTGTATTCTTTGAGCTGGCTGTCCAGATCACGAATCACAGTGAGATCCGAATCCTTTGCAGTCATCAACTCGTCATTCCTGCGTGACAGATCGCTCAGTTCAATCATCAAGCCTTCCATATCGGCGCGCAGCTGCTCGATGATTTCGCTGTTATCCTGCAAAAGATGTCACATTAACTGCCGTTGACTTCAAATTACAGACCTACTATCCCGACGCCAGAAATGCGCTCTTCTTCGAGGCGTTCGCATCGATCACGGAGTATCTGCAATTCTTCCTCATCAGCCTGCGCTCGTCTGGCTTCGCGTTCCTTCTCTCTTGCACGGAGGTCCCGAAGATCGTCCAGCTCCCTTTGCAGCGCCTTCATAGCGGATCCATGCTCTTCGGCACGCTGTAAGCTAAACTCAGCGACTATCAGAGGGAAAATCCTCAGGACGTGCCTTTCGGAAGCCTTCCAGTTCCTCTTCTAACTGGCGTGCCGTCTGCTGCGTGTCCAGCTCCCGTTGCTCAAGGTCTCGTTCGAGACTCGTGATACGACTCTGCATCGTGGCGATCTTGAACTCGTAATCTCGCCTCAGCCGCTCTTGTTCATCACCCGCTACACTGGGTATCCTCGACCCACCAATCGAGCGATCGGACGTCACTGAGGCGCGCCCCAGAGAGACTTTATCATACTCGTCGCTCCTCACGTCCCCTGCATCATCGTCTTCAGTATGTACGTTTCTGAGCCGCGCGCTCAACCCGTTAAGCCCGCCCAGGGTACCCCGCTGGTCCCAGTGCTCGTGTTCGCCGTCGGTGGTATCCAGTTCCCTGACGCCTTCACGTGTATCAATTGCTGTTCCAGAGCTCTCCCGCATCTCCCGCCCGTACGGTACCTCAATCTCTTCCTCTGCGATAGTACTCTTGTTTGGGATCACCATCCCGCTCGTTGCAGTCGCACTCTGCGCATTTGTGGTCCCTGTCGAGTCACTGCGGATACTCGCGGAGGCACTTGGTCTTCGCCCAAAATCCGCCCCGTAGTCCTGGGATGCTTTTCGCCGGGATGCGTAGGTGTCTTCGCTCCGCCGAATCTCTTCCTCGCGTGCGCTGCCCCGATCTTCAGATGGTCGCCCAGTACGGGCGTTGGGTGGGAGTATGGGTATGTCGGACCGTGGGGATGTGTGGAACTCAGGCGAGGGCACGTCGTCATATGCTGACGCAGGGGACGCCACCCCTTGGTCCTCCGACTGGCACCAGACTTAGCATAAATTAAACAACGATTTGACTACCTACCTCTGTGAATTCGGGATATCTTCTCATGATTTCAAAGTAGACGTCGCTACAAAGATCTTCAAACTTGGCACTGGGCAGCGTTGCCAATTTCTGGCGCGCCTGATTCCGCTTCGGATGAAATTCATCACGTACGGGAAGGAATGGAACTGGAGATACAACTTGGTGTCAAATATGATGCTTAGATTATGTGACTTACCGTCGTTCTCGGGGGAGTTCCTTCGACGTCGAACGAGTTCGTCATACACATCGGTTGATAATTCATGGAACTGCTGCCTCGTAAGATTGGTCAATTTTGAGCGTGCGTGGGCTCGCGACTCCTGCGGAGCTGAAGGTACGCGGTATCTGAGTAAAAATGGCTGTGGAATCCAAATGGAACAACCAGGCCGCACCTTTCACAAGATATGATACTAGAAAACTAGCCAACTCGTCAAAATGTGTGCGTGCGATTACCCTCGAGTTTACGGCTGGCACGGCCGGGACATTGCCTTTATCCTTGATCGGACGATAGGACTCTGTACGGTAGTTAGAAATCCCGGAGAAGGTAGTAGGTGTCGGGGAGGGTGCACGTGAGGAGCGTATTCGGTTCAACATGGTAACTCGTTAATGGTGGTGGTGGTCAGAGGCATACAGCGTCAACGCCGCGGCTGCTGGGTTTGCCAGACGTCTTAGAAGTTGTTCACAATGCTCAAGCCTCGTTGCATCTCGGCGCCACGTGATCGATGTCGGCACATAACGTTTATGGGGCACGGCGGCACCGTTCTTCTCCACGGTGTCAATGGATTCTGGCGACGAACTAAGACGATTAGCAAATGCCCTGGGGGTCTTCAATCCATCGATTTCTTTGCCCAATGCTCCGAGCCATTGACTGTATGCGAACACCAAGCAAATCCATACATTGCTTGCGGGCACGAGGGCCAGTTTTCGTGCTCATATGTGTTCCCAGTCAGTCAGATATTCGTCTACTGATTGATTGACTCAACATATCACATTATAGCGGTTCTTTCAATACACCGCAGCATATGTGAGCGCATGCGAACCCAGGTAATATGTCATGGGTCATCCATGTTATGACAAGTCCATAGTTGTTTCTAGCCTGTTGGATGACCTCTTATCAAAGCATTCCGAGTGGGTCATTGAAGCTAATGAAATGTCTCATCTCATTCTCTATCGCGACATAAAAACCACCCTGCTCACTTTCCTCGAAAGGTGCAGGAAGGTGGGTTCTCAGACCAACATCAAGAGTTTGTGTTGAATTATTAACAGAAAAACGACCCCAATGACGCAGCTCGCATCGATAAGATATTGAGGCTCGAACATGACGGACAATGTCCTAATAACTCAATCTCTCCGGGCCTGTGCAGCAGACTTCGGCCTTTGCACGTTCATACCAGAATCTGTATCGCAATCCGCTACCACTTCAAGCACAGACGGAATGGGCGCCCTACTACACAAGGCTCCTGAATTACTGGATCTGCGACATGCGAGGTGAAAACCTTGGAAAGCGATATTTACACATTCGCTTGTGTGTGCTATGTAATGCTGATATGTACGAAGATCACGACCTGGGAGGACCTGACATCGAGGTCCCAAATGAAGACTCAGAGTCCGACGAACACACCATCCTTTCTGTAACTGGGCACACGGCGTGCTTGATACCGCAGAGGTCAATCGCGAACTCCATTTACCCACACACGAACTCAAACTCCAACGCGATGGAAGATCATCGTCGAAGCGTAACCTCCGCAGCCTTCGCAAGTGAACAGCCGCGACAATCATTTATCCCCTCCACTGGTCAACGAGCATTCTGTCCTCACAGACCAATATCCACCAAAAAATGATATAAAGCACTTTATCATTAACCGGGACATCGTCATTGCGTGAGTAGCTCGCAGCATGTTCTGATGCGACGCATAATTCTCGAGGTGTAGAGAGTAATGGGTCCGATTGGGACAGGGAAGAGTGAGCACGCGTCTTGATTGTCCTTCACCTATGATAGATTCCGAACTTAGTTCATCAATGCCGCAACACGAAGCGAGTGTGCCAAGGTTGGCCACGATCGGGAGTCATGCACTCAAGGTGTTACTGCTTTTGCTTACCCTCATCCCGATGGAAGTGGACGCAACGTGGTATTTGTGGATACCCCTGGATTTGACGATAGTGTGAGAACGGATTATGAGGTTTTTAAAGAAATTGCTGCATGGTTGAAGAAAACGTAAGTACGACCCGCAGCAAGAATCAAAATTAAACTACTTACCCTCTCGCTATTTCCAGCTACAAGGAACGCGTCACCTTGAGCGGCATCCTATTCTTTCATCGAATTACAGAGAGCCGAATGCGTGGGACACCCTTGAGGAACTTGTCAGTGTTCAAGGAGTTGTGTGGTACGAACGCACTTGAAAACGTCATCTTGACCACGACTATGTGGGACGAAGTTCCCGAACATATTAGATCGCAGCGGGAACAACAGCTGAAGACGCAATTTTGGCAGGAAATGATGTCGCGGGATCCCGAACAACCAGATTCATCGCTTCCTTTGATTCGGCATGGGAGATCGTCAAGCATTCTGACGCCACAACTCCTCGACCCGTCCAATTGCAAAACAAATGGTAGACGAAGAAAAGGGGCTTTCCGAAACGTCGGCACATCGTGCTGACCAGCTGGTTCGAAAAAAAAAAAGTGTTGCTCATTTTCGAGTATGGCTTCGGAACTTCAAGTCTACTTGGAGTAGTAGTTCAACGTTCAACGCTAACTCACTGAGGCAGTGCGTCAACACACAGCGCTTCAAGATGATGGGCGGTCAGTGAGTTCATCTAGGAGCTCATTCAGTGCTATTACTAGTGTGATAACTTCATCGTATCGAAGCTTGATAAATTTGTGCGTGATCTATTTGATACCGTATAGTCTCCGATCGATTGATGACTAGAGTAACTTTCAAAATCGACAGTGCACTGCAGCTTTGATGAAGTTCCTCACAGGTAGTACTAGTATGTATCCAGTCCATGTACTACAAGAACTTCATCTAGAGTGAGATTTATTATTTTACATAAATACAAGGGATCACCGGCACTTGGGTGCGGTCGGGAGACGACTCGCAGTTTTTTTGGTTTGACACTCCATACTCACAGCGCACACCCCCGTGGACACGCGCGATTGAGGATAAAGACGACGAATTCGTATGAACTTGACAATATGATGAGATATATACATGAACACCTTATGCTGGAGTTGAAAGATGCTGGAGCTAAGCAGTGCACGTACTAATCTCGATCTCGCAGTTGCGCAGACTGGCATCTGGGATGGGACGGCTCACCTCATTAGACAGACTGGTCACGAGTCTAAGACGTGCTCATGCCTGTGACAGTCGGTTGGGTATACCGTAGACGTCGATGATCCTGCAAAGGTCGAGCTATTGCTTGCAATATTAAGTATGTGTATAGGCTTGGTAGCGGAGTTCGGACAGGTCAGTGCTTCAGTAAATGAGACAGGATGGCATAAGAACATGCCAATTGTCATCATCGCGCTCGCTATGATTACTTCGTATGGGAGTAGGATTTTGAGTTTGTCTTGGGATTTGAATTGCCTCAGCCCTCCACTGCCAGGGATGGGGGAGGAGGTTGCGGATTAATATTGGGACAATGCAATTGTTCTTCCTCAGATGACCTGTTGTAGCTGGTACGAAGGCTAGTACTGGTGCTGCAAAGACGTGTCGGTGTGGGGTTCTCCACTACTTAGTACGTACTCCACGAGGGTTGGAGTCGAGGATGATCGACCTCAAGTTGGTCGTGCATTTAGTCTAGTAGATCGATTAGAACAATCGCGTTAAAGGAGATGAAATATATACTATGTAAACAAACTGAAGAAGCGAGTGTCATTGAAACTTTCAGTAAGAGGGGAGGAAAATGTGACAAAAGGAAAGGATGCGAACTTAGGATGCTTCACGGCGCTCACAGTAGTAGTGATGGCTGATTCAGAAAGTGGCACGGCCCGGTCACTGCGGTTCGATGGCATCATGGGAAGCCTGTCTGATGAGTTCCTGGGCAGGGTTCTCCGTTCTTGTATATAGTAAGCCCGAAATGAACCATTACATATTCGAATTTCCGTCCAGTTCGAACTGAAAGTTAACTTGTGTTGGAAGTCGTTCGCAATGCTCGAGCCTCGTTGCATCTCGGCGCCACCCGCACGCAACGCTAGCGCGCGCTTATAGAATACTGGTGGTTTAGGGCCCGTTGGGGTTGAAATATACTAGTAGTAAGTGTTCAAGAAGGATCTCCTGGCACTTCTTGACTTCTCCGCCATGTCATTGATTGATTCTGGCGACGAACCAAGCCAGTTAGCACATGCCTTGGGGGTCTTCAATCCATCGATTTCTCTGGTTGATGCTCCGAGCGATTGGCTGGATGCGAACGCCAGGCAAATACACGCATTGATTGCAGGCACAATGGCCAGTAATCATGAGCTGTCAGGCTCATGTGTATTCCCAGTCAGCATTCACATATTCGTCTGCCGTGATCTAGTCAATATATCACCTTGTACTAGCGGTTGTTTCAATATACCGCAGCATACGTGAGGGCATGCAAACCTTGGTAGGTCTTTGGTCACCCATGTTCCAGTGCATGACCACGAACATTGTTTCTAGCCTGTTGAATAGTCTCCTATCAAATCATTCCGATTGGAATACTGAAGCCAACGAGATTTCTCGTCTCATTCGCTATTGCGACATAAAAACTACGTTGCAAAATTTCCTCGAAAAGTGCGAGAAGGTGAGTTCAAAGAACAAAAAATAACAGTTTGTGTTGAATTATCAACAGCAAAACGACCCAAATGACGCAGCTCGCATCGATAAGATATTGAGACTCGATATGCTATGCATCACAGCTCACCTTCTGGTCATCCTAAAAAATGAAAAAAAGCGCGAACTACTTCAACATCAAGCAGGGCCGCAAGCCCAGTCTTTGCTCGATCTTTTGCAGGAGGTATGGTCCATGGCGTCGCGAGCGTTTAAGCCCGTCCTCACAATTTGCTCACCGTGGTGCCTTTGATCAGCTGCTTGATCACAGTGACGACGTAGAAATGCGATCGCCGATCATACGTGCAATTGTTGCTCTGTCCAAGAATTCAGGTCTCTTCCCTCGATGCCTGATTTTGGAGGGCGTCCATATCCGAGCAGGAGGTCCGATTTTTGGTGGAAGTTTTGGAGATGTATGGAAAGGCGACATGGGGAGGGATGTTATCGCGATCAAGGTCATGCGTCCCATCGGGAGAATTGAGAGTGTGATCAAGGTTTCCTATCCACCTGTATGTCCGACACACCGATTGACTTTGTAATCCACAGGCATATTGCAAGGAAGCCGTGCTGTGGAGGCAACTTTTCAGTGAGCACGTCTTACCATTCTACGGCGTGTACTGCTGGCCCGAAAGACCGTCCTTCGTGTGCCTCGTGTCGCCATGGATGGAAAATGGAAATATCGTTGACTTCCTCAAAATATACCCAGACGCAAATCGACGTTCTCTGGTGCGTGACGTTCAGATCATGCCATGCCAGATCTTAAAGGAACAATTTACTTAGGTGATGGATGTGGCTCGTGGTCTCAGATATCTACACTCCTTCAACCCCCCGGTGGTTCATGGCGACTTGAAAGGCGTTCGTTATCTCCCGGTCATCTTTCGAGTCAAGTTTTCACACGATGGACTTTGCAGAACAACATCCTAATCACTCCATCTCGCCGGGCGTGTGTGGCAGACTTCGGCCTCTGCACGCTTGTATCAGAATCTGTAGCGCAATCCGCTACGACTTCAAACGGAATGGGTGCCCTAATATACAAGGCTCCCGAATTACTGGATTCTGCTAAAAGCGAGTCGAATATGAAAACCTTGAAAAGCGATATTTACGCATTCGCCTGTGTGTGCTACGAGGTATTGTTGATATATGTCATTGTCAAGTCTTCTCATGCCACTACAGATTTTTGATGGCCATCCACGATTCTCTGAAATGAGTGTTCCTCAACTCATTACGGCTGTTGTCAACGACGAGCGACCTTCTCGGCCTGTGGCACTCCAGTTGGATGACGATATGTGGAACCTCATGAACCAATGCTGGCAAAAGAATTCTGCATCTCGCCCTTGTGCAATAGACATTGTCCAATGTTTGCAATCTATGGACACGAATGCAGGAGGTACGTCACCCGTAGAGCTCAATCCTGACCCCAGCCTAAGTAATGCTAATATGTATGAAGATCACGACCTGGGAGGGCGTGATGTCGAGGTCCCAACCGGAGTCTCGGAGTCGCAAGCGCACTCCATCCCTGAACAGACGGTGTCCTCGATATCGCAGATGCCAATCATGGACCCCATTAGCCCAGACACGAACTCAAACTCTCACCCGACGGAAGCCAATGATACAAGAGACACCTCGGCGAACGTCACAAGTAAATCGTTGCAAGAATCATTTATCCCCCTCAATCCTGGCTCCAGCCTGTGTAATACTAGTGCGAATGAAGATCATATCCTGGCAGGACCTGCCGTCGAGGTCCCCGACGAAGGCTCTGAATCACAAGCACACACCATCCCTTCTATAACTGGGCAAAGGGTATCTCTGATGCCGCACAGGTTAATCATTGATCCTATTAACCCAGACACGAACTCAAACTCTAACCCGACGGAAGAAAATGATTCAAGAGAAACCTTGGCAGACGATCCAAGTGAACAGTCGCAACAATCATTGATTCCCTTCGCTAGTCAACCAACATCCTGTCATCATACAGACGAATCTTCAGTATCACCGCCTTTAAACAAGGATATAAAGCATTCTATCACTAATCGGGACACCATCATTGCGTGAGTGGCTCGTAGCATGTTCTGATACAACGCATAATTCTTGGGGTATACAGAGTAATGGGTTCGACCGGGACAGGGAAGAGTTCGGTGAGCACCCATCTTGATTGCCTTCACCTATGGTAGATTCCGACATGACTTAGTTCATCAACGCCGCAACACGAAGCGAGTGTGCCAGGGTTGGCCACGACATGGAGTCATGCACTCAGGGTGTTACTTCTTTTGCTTACCCTCATCCCGATGGAAGTGGGCGCAACGTGGTGTTTGTGGATACCCCTGGATTTGACGATAGTGTGAGAACAGATCATGAAGTTCTTAAAGAAATTGCTGCGTGGTTGAAGAAAACGTAAGTACGACCCGCAGCAAGAATCAAAATTAAACTACTTACCCTCTCGCTATTTCCAGCTACAAGGAACGCGTCACCTTGAGCGGCATCCTATTCTTTCATCGAATTACAGAGAGCCGAATGCGTGGGACACCCTTGAGGAACTTGTCAGTGTTCAAGGAGTTGTGTGGTACGAACGCACTTGAAAACGTCATCTTGACCACGACTATGTGGGACGAAGTTCTCGAACATATTGGATCACAGCGGGAACAACAGCTGAAGACGCAATTTTGGCAGGAAATGATGTCGCATGGATCCCGAACAGCCAGATTCACCGCTTCCTTTGATTCGGCATGGGAGATCGTCAAGCATTTTGACGCCACAACTCCTCGACCCGTCCAGTTGCAAAAAGAAATGGTAGACGAAGGAAAAGCGCTTTCCGAAACGTCAGCATATGCTGTTTTGACACGCTGGTGGACACAGCTCGTTGCTCATTTCCGACAATTGCTTCGGAAGACCTCTCGGTCGTCGAGTAATAGGCGCGCAGTTCAACGCCAACTCACTGAGGCAGTGCGTCAGCACACAGCGCTTCAAGATGATGAACGATCAGTGAGCTCATCTATGAGCTCGTTCAGTGCCATTGCTAGTGTAATAAGTTCGTCGTATCACCGTTTGATGAATTAGTGGGTAATATGCTTGATACTGTATCTCACTTAAGTATGTATGGCCCGCATGTCTCTGGTCGATTAATGGCTTTTCTGTCGCCAGGAATTAGCGTTATTCATACCTCTGCGCCCTGACTGCAGCCATAGCTCTTGTTCTTTCTTACTGATCGCCATGCATGGTAGTCGTCATGTGGGCACTGCTATGTAAATTCCCGGTACTTTCAAAGATAGGCAGTACATAGCTTCATGCAATTTCCCAGTTCCTCTGTACGCATTGTCTATACTATAGCTCCGATCCAGCAGCATAATAAGCAAAAGAAATTTGACATGTCTCACCCGTAGCCCTAGCAGGAGCGACATATGACATTCCTCACTTGAACAACGTTAAGAATGTGTCCTGCCTTGCCACGAGGACTCACCTTATGTTGCGGCCAAAAAAGGGACGTGAAAAATCCATACACAGTCGCTCTTGGCTTTTCGGGGAGTTGTCCCAAAATATTAGCTAACTCCAAACAAATCGAGGACCCGTTGATCTGGCCCTGTTTGATGCAGTCAGCGATCTGCCATGCAGACTTATGTGTTTTCGTAAACCGATCTGCAGTTGATCCCTTCTCGAGCATCGTCTTCCAGTAGATGTCTAATAGCTCTGCTTCACGCTGCGCTCCATTAGAATTTAGCCCAAGCTCCTCCCATTTTGTTGTTGCAAGAACAACATTCTTCGACATACTCGGATGGTCGAGCTTCACTGGCGACATGGGGGCCTTCGGGCCCTCCTTTGAAACTCGAGATTGAGTAATATCGTGGAGGTATATGATTCCTGTAGCTCTCGCTCCTCTTTCGTCCCTTTGATATAATCAGTACTCGAAGGGGTCCTGAGCTAGGTCGCTCACAGCTGCTTTAACCAGTCGACGATACGCTTTAATATGCCCCGGTCATCGACCCATGTGTCATTGAAACCAGGGGTGTCGACGAGAATGACACGGGTTGAGTTTTGAGGGTGTGTGATGACAAAAGGCCTTATAAACTTGGTGCAGGATGTCATAGCATCCGTAACTGGTGCTATAGCCCTTCCAGCAGCAACGTTGATAAACTATCACCGTTGAGTGATCGGCAGTGTGGCATCGATAATGCTCTTACTGTACTTTTCCCAGATCCAGTCTGTCCTAGCATGCTATCATATCAAGAATCAGATACACTGGCCACCAGACACAGGGACGGATCCCACAGGATCACGATATCACTGTCTCTAGGCTCCCAATCGCCGAGGTCCAGGTCAGGATTGCTGGTTTTCTTTGGAGTCATCTGGTAGCGGAGGATATGGGTCTGAGGGTGGGTCACACAGGAGATGTGGAAGTAGATTAATAGGTTTGATGTTTGCTACTAGCGAGTTCAGCAAGCAGATGTAGATCCGGAGAGGAACAAGGTGATTTGTCAGCGCAGAGCCGAATGCCGATGCACTCCTGGTGCTAGATGTGGAGCTTGCCTGTGATTAGACTCGCTCACCAGCCTGGCGTATACGTCAAGCTCCTAAAAGAGACTAACATACCGGGTCACCAGGGGCCGTGCATACTAAGGAGAAGCATAACCTATCGTCATGTGAGTACTGAGTCAGCGTTGGAGATCCTGTGCTGCTTCGCAGCACATGTTGATGAGCGCCAGGGTGCAGGGTTTAGAAACCCCAGGGTCTTGAATGTCCTTAGCACGCTCTATCGTAAAGCAGTGGTTCACGAACCGATAGATCTGGTTCGACCCTTTAGATAAAGTTCGGCTATAGTATACTTATAGCACTGCCGCGACCACAGCAGCGTCACAGCAGTTTAATATTAAGTACCTGTTCGAACCCCTGGCAGGTCGAAAATCCATCGCACGCCTTCTCTTTTACTGTCAGGATACACCGTACACGTGTCCAGCAAGATATAAGGACGGGTAAGTAGAGAGCTAATCCGACAAAAATGAAGAGCACACGCAAACTACAGCCCAGTGATATCGTGATTCTGTGCGTGTCATTCCCGAGCCTGTAGTACTATAAGATAAGTAAATGCTAATTCAGATTGACAGTGTATTGGGACTGACCGGCGCTGGAAAAAGCACTGTACGAACTTGTTGCTTTGGATCACCTCGTACGCTCATCATAGTGCTAGTTCATCAACAAAGCTATGGGAGAAGATGTATTGGACGTTGGCCACACCTTGGATTCGTGCACACAAGACATTAGTTGTGTTCCTTGTCTTTGTCCTAACGACAGTAGCCGCCACATTATCTTCGTTGACACCCCTGGCTTCGATCATTCATCCGGCGATGACGAGAGGATTTTGCAACATATTGCAGAGTGGCTTGCGAGAGCGTAAGCGCACCGACTGACTGAACCTGGCATCATGTTGAACCATTCAATAGTTATAGAGCAAAAACGAAAATAGCCGGGATCGTTTATCTTCACGAGATATCACTGACCCGCCACGGGGCCTATTCGAAAACAGCGTTAGACATCATCAGTAGGCTCTGCGGGGAAGCTGGCCTCAAGAATGTCATTCTCGCAACGACGAAGTGGAACGACCTTCAAGTGGAAGCTGCAGCGCAGAAACGGGAGAAACAGCTACAGGTTGACTGGACGCGCATGCTTGACCACGGGTCAAGGATGGCACGGTTCTATGGTACAACGCAGTCGGCTTTAGACATTGTCGAGCTAATTCTACAAAAACCCCCAATTGATAGCCTACAGATTCAGCAGGAGATGGGTCGGTACCGCAAGGGTTTCTCCGAAACTGAAGCCGCAAAGACGCTCAGGAAGGTTAGGAGTCATTGGGATAAGTTCAAGAATAGTTTTTTTGGTCTCTTTGCGAGTCACATATAGTACAGACTCGCCTAAGTGATAATGCGATCGGCAAGGATACTACTGGTTTATACCCAATTATTATTACTACCTCTAGGCTATCGTAAATCTTACTGCTGTGTTTAAGTGTATAATGCGCCGCAGGGGTAAATGACCTGGTCAGGCTAACGAAACTGAGCCTCGACAAAATTTGTTTGCGTACATAAGGGAATTTTAACTTCGAGTGGCTTGGATTCGAACCACAGATGACAGTACTACCAGTACTAGTGACTCGTGAGCGGGGCATCAAGCCAGCTAATTATTATAAGTAGTCGGGATTCAGGTAAGTTACACGGCGTAGACTCAACTAAGTATGTACACATGCCTTTGGAGTGTGCATAGAGAACAGAAAGAGTAGGTGTGATGTATGTGAGCGGGAACCGAGTTAACGACCAGTAAACAAAGACAAGAACCGCTTCATGAATGGCAACTTGAGATCTTCAATCTGTTTTAAGAGCTCGCGAAGTTCTTTCTCGGTCTCCTTCAATCTTTGCCGTTCTTCGTCATCTCCAACACCTGCTCTCAATCCCTCGACGGCCCTTCTATGTGTAGCTGCCACCTCCTTCAATGCGGCACGCAAGGTGTTTCCTGCGTCGGTCTCTGGTATCATTTTCCCCAAGTCAACCATTTCCTGTTGAATGCGGATGGCCTCGAGAACTTCCTTGTTCGCGAGAATGGGCTTTATGACCTCCCAAGCAGATTCTTTCGAGCCTTCGAACCGAGCGGGTCTTGATCCATGTTCAACCATTTCCTTCCAAAAGCTGCTTTTTAGTTGTTCCTCGCGCCTTCGTCCCACGTCCGGGACGATATCGCCCCATTTTGTGGTCACCAGAATGACGTTCTTCTCTGCATCTTCACCGCACAGCCTTCGAAACATATCAAGATTCCTGCGCGATGTACCGAACATCCGAGGTTGGCTGATGTCGTGAAGGTAGAGGACACCAGCCAGCTTCATATCATTGCCATACCTGGGATGGGATTATGAACGTATATACTTCAGTGATGAAAATGTACTTACGAAGTTGCCAGCCAAACGGCGATGCGTCTCAAGATCTCCGAGTCATCCACGAACGTATCATCAAAACCCGGTGTGTCAACAAAGACTATGCGGCGGGAGCGATTGCCGGGATATGGACAGAATGCGTGTTGGATTGTTGCTGTACACGACTGCAAATCATGACCGACAGGTGTCACGACCTTCCCGGCTGCAGTGTTGATGAACTATCCGTCGAAGTCAGCTTCTGAAAAATATGAATGAATTATGGTCTTACGGTGCTTTTCCCAACTCCAGTTGGCCCCATTACGCTAGGTAATTCAATAAGATGCATCACCGTCTTGGACCATGAATAAACCTACGGTATAATGATATCATCGGATTTTGCAATACTAGTGTCTAGTGTCACATCGCCAGCTTTCCTGATCTTCTTTTCTTTCCATTTTCGTGTTTGTTTTTTGGGAGACATTGGAGGGGAAATCTGTAGAGTAGCGCCTGCTGGGATAGAGAGATATATTCTCAAGAATTGTAGGACACGAGGCTCCCGTGCTCCATCCTGCATGCGGCTTGACGCTGCATCATGGTTTGGCTTAGGTGAATTGTTAGTCAGGCCTCAGGTTTGCACCGGTTTGTGAGCGGTTAGGTGATTGTGGAGATAATGAAGTGCAAGTCGTCTACGTGCTTCCAGAAGCCTGCTTACTGTGCTTATTCGGGAATATTAATGGGTACTCTGGTGGCGGTTTATCGACTGCGAAAGCTGGCATGATTTATACTAAGCTGAACGCAAGATGCCTAGTGTTTGAACCCATAACGAGTGCAAAACGTGGTGATGTCAGGGAACTTCGATGGCCTTCAGTCCAATCAGCCAATTGGAATTTCCCCGCGGGAGCCGTGAATCTGTCTTGAGGCGACCGGTGACCCGGAACTGCCAGTGTAATTATGTAGTCTGCACAGTACTTGCAGACCAGACAGGTTGCATCAATACCTCATGCCCTTTCAAACTCCGCGCTTACCTTTTGAGTACTTGCTTACGAGCGGTATCAACTGGCAAGTATCAACGATGGACATATTGCCGGAATGTCGAAACATCACACTTTCTGTTCCAACTGGGCTTAAAGCTTGAAATTTTGGCACCAAGCCAGTAGGTTTCCGCCTTGCAAATAATTTGTGATTTGATTGGAACACACTGCTTCTGTCTAGAAGTTCCATGGTTCTGCGGCCTGGTGCGGTGTAGTAGAACGCCATATGGAGAGGTTCCCAGTGATCGGAATCCGTGACGTGCATACTAAGATGCTCAGTGATTTTTTCAGGGTTAGCCTTATCTGGCCTTACCGCCGTATTATTGGCTCTCATTGTGCCGCATGATCGGTTGATCATCGATCAATGCCCTTCAATGCCCTACCACGACCAAGATACGAGAAACAACTTCCCGTATCATCTGTCCACTGTTGACCAGCCAAAAGGTAAAGACAGCATATTTACTTATCATATATTACTAGCTCAAGCACCTCGTAGAATCTCAGTTGGACGAGGCAGTTGCGATGCGTGTCAAAGGTTACGTCGCTTGTAAGACAACCTTCAGACACGATCGTCGGGCGTCTGGTCATGATATCTGCACATCCAGCCCCATCTATTGATCTCGTGACCGCGGTGGAAACAAAAGTCTCTAGGGGGCATTGTTCTGGGCGGTGATCAGGGCTTGCCTGTCAGCTGGAGAAGTATACATCGCAACAGTTATCGACACAAGCGCTATCGCTGGAATAACTATCTGGTTTCCTCCAGGCAAAGCGTTCTGGAATAGGTCAGGTGTGACCATTCTGGGCTACATAGTGCTCAGCTCCATCAGTGATGCGCAGAAGGTGCTTGGCTTCAACCAGTTCTTAGAGTCTCTGTCACCCGAAACCAAAGAATGGTGGACTGACACTGTAATCAGTACCAAGATTTACTTGTTCTCCTTGACAGCGTATCAAAAAAATTATGGTTCTGCATTGGATCCTTTCTCGAGACAGCTTTTCTCCGTGTGTCCAAGTCTAACATGTGACCTATTCTTCTGGAAGTGCACATAATTTCAGACCATTGAGAGCTCCTGGTGTCTAAATTGTATTGGTGTTGATCCAAAGTATCAACGTCAGGGTATCGCAACAAAATTGATCCAAATGGTCGAACAAAAGATGGGCACCCTCAGGCATTCATTTTATACGGCTTGACTTCGTTCCATTGACAGGCAGCGACAACGTCCATCGTCGCGCTCTGCACAGATACCGATGTCAACGTGTGTGATTAACATAGTTCTCGATCTACACCTGTAGCACAAGTTGCAGTATACAAGGGTCGAACCCTCCTGTCGACTCCGAAACATGAGTACATTGATGTGCATTGTTTTGTTTCACCAAGCCTAGCTCAAGGGCGTAGGGATAACTTTAAGCTGTACCCGCGGTGGCATGCTTGGATCGTCGGGGCTTATGAATGATAAATTCGATCTAGTCTGTACCTGCGGCACTGTACATACTCTTCAAATCGTTCTGCAGTCTTCACCAAATAACGGTGTCTTGATTTCTGAGGTCGGGCGATGTTGATGTAAAGGCACCTGATGAAAACATCAAAGCTTTTCCTGCCAAGACAAAGTTTCCTGCACGAGGCTTGAATCGGCCCGCAGGCTGTAATCCGAGTGAAGTCAGTAACCTCGAAACTGTCAGCACGGTGAGCAAATAATTGCAGTATAGCCTCAAATTTCCGATAAGCGCGGTGCACACTTCTAAGTTCTCTCGTGGGACCCGGAGAAATGGTAGGGCTGCAAGACGCACACTAGTAAGGATGAATAATATTATGTGGTATGGAGGAGCAGCGGTCAAATAGGGTATAAAGAATAAAGAAAACACCTAAGCAGAGATGGCGATTAAGCTCTGAGTCTCACGAGTGATAGGATTGAACGGCGCAAATTGCCAGCATCTTGTATGCAAGCGTCATGAGGGAGTTAACTAAGGCGAAGAAGGAAAACGTACCCTGGATGACTGAGAATAAGGGTCGGGAGCGTCTCAATACCATCTTCGGGAATCTTGGGCCAATGGGTGGAGGTGGTATGATCATGATGCGAGACAACAAAAGGGAGCAAGAAGGTGATATCGGATCGTTCGCTGACGCGACCGACGCTGCCTGTCCTATCTTCAGTGGTTGAGACACTGGAGAAAGGAGGTTCACACCTTTAATCAATTCAAGAAGGTCCAGGTGCGATATAATCGAGCTGAGCAGCGTGGGGGTAAGCATCTTGATCTGTGCCTGCATAACCACAACCAGAGGAGGTCCAAACGAGAGTCCGTCGCATAGAGCACTCGAACAGTAAGTGGAGTCATCCTGTTCACGAATGAAGAATTGCGAACGAAAGGATAGGGAAGCACCTACGTTGATCCACGTCGACACCAAACTTGTCAATGAAATTATAGATTCCCTGATAGTCTTAGTATCTGGGTTAGCGTCGGATGTAGCGATCTCTGCAAGTGCGTTCGCAGAGAAAAAAGCAGCGTCCTCCTCGAGATGCACATCCAATTGCACGAGGAGCGAGTGCACGTAGTCAAGGAAAGGCGGAAGAGCGGGGTGGCCGATGATGACAAGAGGCGCACATGCATGAATGCGATTCAGACCACGGATGAGGGTGTTCTTCATTAGTGCCATTAAATGAGGTAGAGCCTGGCGTGCGTCGAGGTTCTCGAGATCGTCTGGGATAGAAGGGAGAAGAGGAAGAGGATAGGTGAGTGCAGATGACATGCTCAGGTAAGATGGTACTGACGAAGATATGTGTTGTATCAGATATCTCTTATATAGGCAGGGACATGCATGGGTTGCATGTTGTGGACACACGGATACCAGGTATGGTCGTGTGGCACTCCAACAAAGCACCGTTCATCGCCACACGACATCATCGATCAATGAAGGTACGACTAGGCTGTCGCGATGAAAGGAATTGTCTTTGTTCAGGTTGCAATGAGACCTTGTGGTTCATTAATATGAATAGTATTAACGGCAGGCGATGTTGAATTCGACTTACGTCGGAGCTTCACACTTGCTGTTCTTTTGATTTGCTGTGATGAGTCGCCCTTCAACAATTTGGTTCTCCTCGTTTTAACGTATTAATTATGCTTTGCCACTGGCACGCTGAGTTGTCCCACGGAACTCCCGGTCAGCTCGTTGCGCTCCAGCACGCTGCCACACGCACTCATCCCACGGCGTAGGGTCCTCTTCCCTCGTTGCGGCTGCTCTATAGATACCCTATGACCGTTAGGGAGCTTTATGCTGCGAGGATTTGACACTATGTATTTCTGACAGGGAGACTGCCAATGACGGTTGAAATCATCATCCCTTGAGCAAGATATTGGACATACTGCGGACACAAAGATAGTACTCTGGTGCGCGGAAGTGATAGGTTGCGTCATCCTCTGCACCAATTTGTAGCCCGAGGTTAACGGAAACAGAGCTGAACTGAAGCTTCGAGTGCTGAGTGGGAGGGCTAGAACTGGTGGGGGGAGCCTGAATTTTGAAGACGTAAATCTACTCTTAAGTCTACATGCGCTTCGTCTAACGTGCACCGTTTCTCTGAATATGTGAAATAACAGGAGGTTGACCGTTGAAAATTGACACAGTCCAGACAACTTTGGTTGCGTCGGAGATGGGCGGGCCGGTATACCTGATCACGTGATGGGACCTGAGCACACCATCGCAGATACATAGCACGCCATATGTTGAACTTGCATATAAATAAGATGGCAAAGCATTGGAATATAGTCTTCCCCATCATCTTACCGCGTCCATGGCCTATGATGGTCTACTGTGCCCTTTCTACCTGGCGCGTTCTTTTCACAGCGTTTATACAGTATCGGCGTAGTCTCGATGGTCTTCTAAGGCTTTCAAGTTCGGTTAAATTACCGTCCCTCAAGCTTCACTCCTGGAAGGCTTATGCTCACATGCAGTCCGACCCATCAGGCCCACACAGAAGAGCTGATAGCCATCTAAATTCCTATCTCACTTGCAACACGTCAGTAACTCCCCTCAATCATCGCACGACACTAGGTTCTTTTTCGCAAGACATCATTCAAGCGTATCACTCACCCCATTTTTTATTAACGTGTCCCATCTTCAGCAGGTGACCGTCCTTGGCAACACCATACCTGAGTTTTTTTAGACTCCGCTATCTGATCATGTCGTCTGTCCCGATATTGTCCGACTAGCGATATCTTGTCGTTGTCCTTGTGACCTCCCGATCGGGTGTTCAGGCTTCTCTTATGCCTTTCTGACGGTTTCTACGCTCGGTTCAGGTTGCTATTCGCTTCGAAAACCAAAGCTCACGCCTTCGTATGCGTTACGCCGCATAAAACTGCCCTTCCTATTCTGCATCTGGCGAACGCTGTCCTCACGTTTCACTGCACAGACTCCGAACTCGATGGATAATCTCGGGAATTACATTTATCGTCACACCACAATTGATGCGATGTCCACTGGGTGACGACCTCAGAATTCAGATAAGTGACTCAATCGCTTAACTACATATATAGACTGCCATTAGATCTGTATTAGGTCAAATACGCTTCGTTGTTGACATTTCTATATAAATTCACTGTTTCACTTTTTGTGGATCTGCATTGAGCTCCTCAATATTTTCATCCTCCCAACTGCATATTTTGAGTGCGCATACATCACCATGTCCTACCGTTCCGATTCCTCTCTCTCCACATCTCCATCGACCTCCAGGTCAAATACGCCATCCTCATCCTCCTCTGTATCTGAGTTCCAGCCCACGAAATTTTTTCTTCTCCCCCCCATCTTGCTCGACACTCAATTTTTGACAGACTTTTCAAAGAAGTTGGATAAGGGATCCGGAGACAAAGTTGTCATTCTTATTAATCACTTTGACGCACCTGCGAACGGGTGGATTCAAGACGCCATTAAAACATTGCCTTGTATTGATGCTGAGGGGAAGCGTTGGGAGAAGCATCTTGTTGAAGGTATCGAACAAGTGTAACCTCGTGAGACAATACTGACCCCGTCGCAGAAAGCTGTTACTTCACTGAAGCGCACGAGGGTGTCGAAGTCGATGAGTGGGTGAAAATTTGCGCAAGCACTAGCAAGGCCGTAAGTTGTGATCCTTTCCCTTTCTCTTGCTCCTTACTGGGACAAGTAACTTTTCATTGTTGAATCCGCGCTCATTCTCCCTACTGCAGACAAGCCCAGCACATGCCTTGAATATCTTTGCTTCCGTTGGCCTCCGTTCTATCTTTGGACAATGTTCGCCGTGTGGAAGCAGCACCCTATACGTCCTCGAGCGCCCAGCTGTATCCTTCCCGCCTCTTGATCCTGCAAGCCCGTGGGGCGTCCCTACAACGCAGGTGTGTTCATCATTTCACGACTCTCTTTCGTGTCCTGTTTGTGTATCTGATGGATATCGTCGCAGGAATGGAAGGACCTGTGGGCTACCTGGGATCTCGTTACGCTTGGCATGATCCCAAACGATATGCTGCACCAGAAACCTATTGACCTGAGACACAAATGTTTATTTTACATCGGCCACATCCCTACGTGAGTTCCTGATTGAAATGATGTCTCAATTGTATCTGAGTGTTGAAATAGATTCCTCGACATGCTCATGGCTCGTGCTCTCAACGAGCCAAATGCTGAGCCTTACTTCGCGCAGATTTTTGAGGTGCCAGCCAATTTGTTGTTCAAAACATAGTTTTTGACTCCTTACTTTAGCGGGGTATTGATCCTCATGTCGATGACCCAGAACACTGCCACGTAAGTATTTACTTCCCTCATAGTCGTTTTTATCTGACGTCGATTTCTTGCTTAAAGAGACACTCTGAAGTTCCCACAAAGGACGAGGATTGGCCTACACTTGGAACTGATCCTCGCCTTCCGTGACCGTGTGCGTGCGCGGCTTCTCGCGTTGTACGACGATCTAGCATCGGGAAAGCGCAAAATCAACAGGAACATCGGTCGCATGCTTGCGATGACCCTCGAGCATGAGGGCTGGCACGTCGAGGTCAGTATGGCATGTCGTTCTTGGTTTTGATCGAGATTTACAAGAGTTGAATATTCAGACACTCCTCTACATGCTCATTCAGCGTGCTGGAACAGGAACGCTCCCCCCGCCTGGATTTGTTAGCCCGCCTTGGGAAGCGCTATCCGCACAGTGGGACGCCACTCACACACACCCGGCTTCATCGACTGTCACGCTTGGCCCTGTGACGATCACGCTTGGGCACGACGATTGCGAGGGAAACGACTTTGATGAAGGCGTGTGTGACCAGGTCGAGGGACACGAGTTCGGCTGGGACAATGAGAGCCCTTCACGACAGGTGCAGGTCGGGAAATTCCGTGCTGAGTGGAGGCCCATCACCAATGGGGAGTTCCATGCTTGGTGGGTAAACAGGAAGGAAATCGGTCTGCCACCCAGTTGGGTGGAGGGAGAGGAGGGGATTCAGGTTTGTCATTTCATCAGTCATGGATGCTTGGGACTAAGTCAAATTGCTAGGTCCGCACCCTCTACGGTCCAGTTCCGCTAAGCGTCGCGAAGCACTGGGCGGTGCTTACGAGCTACGACATGCTTAGCGCATATGCACAGAGCAAAGGCGGACGACTACCCACCGAACCGGAGCTGAGGCTCTTCCTTGATACGTATGAGGTTGGATACGAAGGTGGTGCAAACGTGGGTATCAGAAACTGGCATCCCGTTCCGTAAGTCGCCTGGTCAAGCTTTCCCGATTGTATTTTCTCATTCATTCGGCAATTAGTGCGACGGCTGGTCTTGAGGCAAACGGCGGTCGTGGGAGCAACGGCGGAGTCTGGGAGTGGACTTCGACACCACTTGATACCCATGATGGACTGTCGCCAACGGAGCACTTCCCAGGGTACTCGACGGATTTCTTTGATGGGAAGCATCATGTTGTTGTAAGTCCTTCTGCAGTCGCTTCATCTTGCCGTCGGTTGACAGTGGGTTGCACAGCTCGGTGCATCGTACGCTACGATCCCACGTCTTGCTGGACGGCGGACGGTCAGGAACTTTTATCAGCCTAATTATCCGTACCCGTGGGTTGGTGCGCGGTTGGTGTATGATGCGTGAGCATGCTGCTCTGCGTAATAAAAATTGTTGTAAGTAGACCATGTAATGTATATTTGTCTTCCGCCTTGCCAATCCTTGTTTAATGCTATGTCCGTTCTGAACACATGCAACCTTATCCTTCCAAGTCCGCGTACCCGTGTTCATATATATCTTGCGTGCTGGTCACCAGTCTATGCATAGATGACAAAGGGGCATATTCCACAAGAGTTCAAAAGGACGACTGGAGGCGATACGCGACTGCAACTGAACTTATCTATAAAATGACGATTAGCTGAAAACTATTGATGATCATTTGTGCCCCAGCGTTATTTTGATGTGTTGACTTGACAGCTTGTGACCCCTATTTGCCCCTATGTTTGTTTGTTCCATTGTTTCCGTCAACGTCATCGTCATAGGGGATTCGACAAATACTGGACCTAACGCTCCATTTACCACCACCTTGAAATTTAACAGAAACCACAATGGCAACCTGCAGTGGATGTACGTGCGCTAGCGAATGCCCGTGAGTGCTAATTTTCTTACCGTGATGTCACTTTAAACTTTCTTGCAGGGCTTGTGGCCCCTCAGGGACTGGCTGTGCTTGCCCAAAGAACCAATGTAACTGCCAGAAATGTGTCAACAGCGCGCATTCTAAGACAGGTACGGCATAGTTTCGATCCTTTGGTACTGGAAGAATACTAATTGTGACCCGTTGCAGTGCTCTTGCGCTGGTACAGGGGAAAATTGTGAATGTTCCAAGCAGGGTCAAGCATGTGGTTGCGAGTCGAAGTGATCCCTGTTGTTTGCAATGAGCAGGAAGGAAGGAAACGCAGGTATCTCTGTCTGGAAAATATATATCGCTTTCCTATCTTTATACGACGACATGTATGTTTATCTCAGACTCCCAGCTGGCCGAGCCAACGAACGAATGCGAGTATGAGGCTTGCACGCGACTCCAATTACGTACCCCACTGCCGCTTAGTGAGTAGTTCCCTGACTCATTTTTGCGTTGTAAGAAACGGCAGACTACTTCCGCAATTGTACTAGTATGTACACGTGCTACTAGTGCTACACCGTTCCTTAAGCTCCACCAGCGGGCCATAACATGATCCGACACATTTGCTATTGCATCGCTCTTTAGTACGACGCAATCCGAGGACTATCTGACGGATGTCGGTATCACCGTGTGCCGCGTGCTTAAACTTTTCACTTAGAGAAGTTGCACAATGTCCGTCGAATTTGCGGCGGCAGCGGATAATCGCTTCCACCTCGGTCCTCGACCCTACTTAACCTATATCAAATATGGTCATCATGATAGAGATTGATATGGACAACTGAAACGGAGCCAAGCCTCAAATTCAAATCCCAGCGGCTTGTATTGTGTTCATGTCGACGATTGCGCTTCCCATGTGCGTGGCATTCCTGTTGAAGCTCAATTAATCTTTTGACGGCAGTGAGCCAGAAGGTGTTCTGCTAGCAGCGCTAGGTCCTGCGATCAACATCGTTGGCCTCCGGCTGTCACAATTAGACAGCAACAGGGCTGGGACTAGAGTGTGACCGTGTAGTCCCAACCCTTCCCAGCCTTAAAAACATCTAGTAAACTTCCGCCCCTTGGCAAGCGAAGAAAGTGTTTGTGTATGGTACATGCATTCGCAACCGGTGCGTGTTTTTTTGGGTTTGAAAGCACCTGACAGTCAATGTGATATTCTGGTATGACGTTCCTCCCAGAATGTTTATTTTTACTCGGAGAGGGGATATAGCATGTGCATTAATCTACCCCGTTGCCACCCACTTTTGGGTTCCCTCGCACTTCCCTCTGGACTCACTGTCAGCTTCGTTATGACCTCTCCATGGGCGACACTGGATTCGACTCCAGGCCGGCGCGTTTTCTTTCGTCCCCTCGGGAACACAGAAACATCCTTCTATTGGGATAGCGTTTTCAACAGCACCGCAGATACCGTGATGCACATACACCTTCGCACCACACAAGCTGATGACCGAGACGTTCATTCGCAACAGAATGTCATGCGTTCTTGGGCATCTGTCAAAAGACGCTTTCCCCTCATCGCGACTGAAGTGCAAGAACACGAGTCTGGTCCACGATTCATTCTCCGTGAAGAATCGGTCATGAATCTTCGACCTAATGATGTCACATTCACGGAGGTCAATTCCTTTCATCAAGCCGAATGTTTCATAAACGACATTATGGATGGACCCCGGCGCCTTTCATCTCAATTACTTGCTCGTGCTTACATTTTGCGCCGAACAGACCAAAATGACCATTTCCACGTCGTGATTATGATGGCCCACTGCATTACGGATGCAGCGGCCACAAGCACAGTGCTTAGGACGTTCTTTGACACATTGTCATCGCGGATTGAGCCACCGTATATTCCTCTAAGCGAGAGGGTGCATATGTACCAGCCTTTAGAGAGTCGTTCATGTTCTGGGGATCTTCCACTTGTCAAACGACGGTGGAGGCGGGCTTTAGGTCATGCAATTTTTTCAGTATGGAGCTCCAAATTTAAGGTTAGCATTCCACTTGCTCAGTGGTATCGTAGAGAGCTAAAGCATTGAGGCAGGGCGGCCATACCCTCCCTGGAAACTTCAGGGAATCCACACCTCATACCCCCGCTAAAACACGCATCCACGTCTCTGGGTTTTCGAGAGCAGTGTCATCACTCATTCTCTCCAATTGTCGTCGTCATAGCATTACCATGAACTCCGCATATTATGCCCTCAGCCAAGTGGCCTTCTCGCGGGTTCTATGTCGACGGTACCTCAGGGGCCAGATCTCGGAAGAAGAGTGGGAGTACAGGAAGCGCCAACCCATGCATGTACTAGGGCCGCTGAACTTGCGCCCGTATCAAGACAGGGACTGGTTTGAGACAGGCGGCTCGGGTGATGTTGGTGTTAATATGAGCGTCTTCCGGTACACGCTTCCATTCATGCCTCTTGGCGAAATGTCTAGGGGGGACGCAAGTAGGCTGGAACTTGTCAACGGGGCACCAGACTTCGCGGCACTCATGTCTTTTGATCGGTTTCTTCTCCGGTGTGCTCATGTGAAGGCACAAGCACAGAAGGTGCTCAAGCACCCGCGGTTAGTCGATATATGCACCGCCGGACACAATCGGGTTGCTTTCGCGAGGGAAGTTGCTTTGAAGTGGCTAGAAAGGGAAGAGAGCGTTCACCCAGAAGATAGTTGCGGAAGCATAAGACCCGTTCAGGCTTTAAACCCAATTTTCACGCAAATAGGATCCACCCTGGGCAATGTCAGTGGCTCTCAAAATATAGATTCAACTGAACTAAGCATAATGATTCCAGATGGATGACACGGTACCCGTGGACTATCCTCTACCTCCCGAGCAGTACTTGTCGCCCCTGTGCAGCACGCCTCATCACCATCGGGCTGGTTATCCACTGTGGTCACCGCCCGCTGCTGCTGTCGAGGACGCCAAAACACCGCGACTCCATGTTGAGTATTGGCGCACTCATCTTCATACGCGTCCTGCCGAGCTATATGTTGGAGCGTCATCTGCGCGCCAGCAGTTGCAATATTTTGCCTTCTACGATCAGCACGTTTTCAGTGATGAAATCATCGTGGAGTGGATGCGTGAGCTGAAGGATGCCACGCTGTGGTATCTGGGACAGCCTCGTGGTAATGAAACACATTTACAGAGCAAAATGTAGTATATAGTATATATGCACATTGCAACGTCATAAAGACAACACAGGACAGTACATGAATAATTGGGTAGTCGTAGAATTACAAAAAAGTTCACTGCCTTCCGTCAGTCGTTAGAATTATCTATTCGTCCTCCTCATCCCAATCTACGCTTTCCAGCGCCGCGTCACCTTCGTTATACAGCTCGTCCAGTCCAGTCAACGTCTCGAGGTATCTGGGCTCGTTGAATGCCTTCAAGAGCATGTCAAAGCCTTGCTCCTCGTAGGCTTTGAGAACCTGTGCCATTGATTGGTATAGAGATGTGAAAATTGGATTGTTCCGCTTACAGTCTCACTGCACCCCGTGCACTTGTCGTACGCTGCACCCGTGATCGGGAGGTTCCTGAACTGTGCCAAGAACCCACGCAGTTGGTGGGGGACAAGACCCAGAACACTGCCCGATGTGCTAGGGTCTGCGACAGTGCCATTGGCTTGAGGAGGGGGTGGGGGTGCATGAAGCCTGCGGACGACATGAGATACGGTATCTAATTAGAACACCGAGGCCTACCCATCAGGATGTTGTAACAAAGAGACAAGGAGTTCGACTGCTGTGGAAGCTGCTATCGAGGCAAGGCCTGGTCTTGTCACCGTGCACATTTGATCAAGGGTGCGGTCCGTCAAGGACTATAAGAGAATATATTTGAGTGAACGCTGGTACGACAATTGGGGGATCATACATCAGCAGGAGCGACGATATCGTTGCAATAATAGCAACCCAGTCGATTGCCCGTCGACGTAGATGCTCGGGCGCCGTGGCGCATGACGAGGTAGGTGTCGAACCCAAGGGCAGCATTGAGAACTATCTGCACGGGGGTTCAGCACGAATAATATGGGTCGGGTCATGTACTGTACCTTGCCCTTTGCAGCGCCCAAGACGGTTGGCAGCCAGCGACTTTCTCTGGAGTCCATTAGGAGGAAGACAACATCGTGTTCATCAAATAGCTTCTCTAGACGTTCGACATCTTTCTTCGCTTGCTCAGTGGACGCCGGGGGTATAGGGTGACCTGGCATGGGTATCGACATATCATGGCCAGAGGCGTTCTGATGTCCAGGTCATCAGAGATCGTTCAACATGAGTGAGACGGTACCTACAATACCGGGGAAGATTTTCGTCAGGCGTTCGGCAGCGCAAGCGGCCTTGGGTTTGCCGCCGTTGAGGCAATCCTCAAATTCAAACAAGGGTTGGCGGACGGGATTCGAGAATGATACGCGGGCAGAATCAACAAATGTAATCGTACGGACACCCCACCCCTAGTGATGGAAATCAGTATGAACTGTGGGTTGGAACTCGTAGGCACGAACCATGAGGGTACGTGCAACGTAGCAGCCAAGCGTCCCAGCGCCAAGAAGCAGGCATCTTGTTGATGCCACCTTTTCGAGGTCTAGGGAGGGCAGAATCCGCCAGCGCATCAACTTCAAGTTCAAGTCTACAGCTTGATCAGCGAGCCTAGAAGGCTGTCAGCGATGTTCACCGCGTCGCTGGACAACATGCACCTCTTCGGATCCATCATGGGTGCAAGATCAGCGACTCGAGCACTAAGCTTGTTAGTTGTCGGATGGCGCTCCCATCCTATAGCACTGGGTTTCGCAGTGGGATCTCCTTCTCCAATGGAGACCACTCCAAATCGGCTCTTCCATGGTTTGCCGGCGATGGGCTTTTCGCTGTCCCTCCAGCAAAGAACTCGGACCGAAGAGGTTTGCGATGGATACACCGCGCGAAGGTAGGCGAGCAGGTTACGGAGAGGCCAACCTGGATTGTCAGGAAGAGCAGATGGATCCAAAAAGCCGATAATTCGCTGTCCAAAGGGAGTCAGGGTTAGTTTAGAGGACAGAATGTATACATTACGTTTTCGGGAGTGACACTAGTAAAGAACTCTTCATACTGCTCTATAGACCCCACCACAGATTTGCCGCCGACCTCTTTCACGAGGAAGAAGGCTTGAGTTGAGTTGAGAAGCGAGTCATGGATAGACTCCATCTGAGAAAGCTTGTAAGAACGTAAACATGCTCCGCAAAGAAGGACATACCCCCTCGATCTCTTCGTCCGCTGACTTCCAGCCATTTTCTGAAATCTGCCAGGCTGGTTTGGATACAAACGCGGGGAACGCGAACCAGTAGAAGTACTGATACTTCTTGAGATCGGCGAATGTTATTAGTAAGAACTGCGTGAGGAGAGACGTGTCTTTGTTCGTGACGATGCTATCCCAGATCTGTTGTGATGACCATGACTATTTGCTATAGGGCGCGTCAAGTCATGATCGCACCTTGAAAACGATGTCATTAACGAGTGCGGCCTTATCCGCGGCCTTGAAATCCTCGATAGTGTTGTAGTTCTTGAAGATGCCAGTGGCCGGGACGGACATGGGTGGCAACCTACGACAGAGTCAGCATATCAGCTTCGACGCGTGTCCGATCGCGACATACTGGGGTGCCTTCTGGTAAGCATCTTCCCCAACTGTGAGGTTACATCCAAGAGCGATATCTTGCCCTGTTTCGCGATCTCTGATTGAACGACCAACAGAGTAAGATCCAGTCATGGTAACAGCCTCGTCTGAGAGACGAAGGACATCTATCTTCATGCGAGTGAGCTCATGCCAAAAACCTGGCTGAACAAGGGATGCAAAAGGCGCGAACTGGACGACAGGCATGTCGTCGATGGTGGTGGTAGTTGCAACGAGGCTTGATTATGACCGAGTCCTTCCTCCATGTTCACAGCCTGAACAAGGCTGTAAATGGTAAGCCCTCACAAGCTGAGTCATTCAGACTTCACTCGCTAGTAAATCACATGAGTTACTATCATTCCCTGCATGTGGTCACGTCTTGTCACACCTGGGCACAGTAGCGGCACAGTTGACTTTCACTCTCCGCAGGCTTCAAACTTTGAAGTGTTGCGCATCGCGAAAGGCTTGGATATGGCAAATCATTGAGTATCATGGTTCATCTACTACTGTAATAATTACTAGGATTGTAGTACTGGTATTGCTGATAGGCTTCTGGATAAATTTGATGCCCTGCATATGCGAAAGAAAACCGAGAACCCACCTGAAGTGCGATAGGAGAGTTGAAGGAACTGGTGTAAGTAGTCAAGACTGTTGTCCCTTAACGTCCAACGGGCTTACAACTGGCATGCAAAGATAAGGCAGAGAAACAAAGATGGACGACTCACGCAATCGAACTAGTTCTTTTAGTTGATCAACAGGCGACATCAGTTTCGAAAATATAGCCATGCTCACTGTATCACACAGTGAGCAAGCAGGTGATTCTCGCATGTGATTTCTTGTGTAGGCTATTTAGTACGCGGCCAAACAGACTCGTCTTCTGCAAACACCAACTACGCAAAAACGAACCTAGGAAGGTCAGATTCACCAGAGATGTGCATCATTGTGCATCATCGTGAACAGACGCAACTCATTTACTGGCGAGACGATCTTGAATGGCTAAAGCTTATTCAGTCTTTGTAGCCAGCAATTGTTTTGCGTCACCACAGCATTGCATCGGTATTGCCAATGTTTGTCTCTAGGAATTTGCCGAATGTCTGATACTTAGGTCCAATCCCTTCTCGCACAACCTCAAGTCTTGCACCCCACTTCGCTCACACTGATAGCAAATCTTCGACGACTCATAATGAGCGAACACCATAGGCCACATCCTCCTCCAGAAGCCCGCAGATCCGGCGAAGCGACCGCTGAGGTTTCAGAGAGCTCGGTATGCGACCTGATGAGTTCAATTTCATGTCTGCCTCTGATGCGTTCTTTGTCCAGAGAAAACGGAAAGTCATGAAAGACTTCACTGAAGAACGTCCAGTGCGTAGACGTGAATGCTGAGTTTTCGTATATCTCATATATTGTGTAGAAACCCCTCAAGCGGTCCCGCAACCATGACCCTGTTGTCGAGAACGTCGTTCATGGAGCTTCGTCGCATCAGAGTATAGAGGTACACACTCAAACTCATTACCGTAGTCCTTCAGTTTCCTCAGCCATGCCCAGGACACATCACATCTGCGTGTTGCTAAAGACGACCAGCATCCCACTATGTCTGAGAATTCCAGTGGCTACATGAACCAAGCACTATCCAGAGAACCTGCTTCACAGGTACTTTTGTCTACTGATTCGCCCTTTTTGTCTTTAACTTTGAGTGATCGCACAGGTTCAGGCTGCCCCTTCTGCCCTGCAGGAAGGGACTAGTCACCAAACGGCCGTTTCTAAATTCCAGGATGTCTGTGAGGATTTACAACGCATGAATCTACTCGAGAACCATGCGACATCTATGGCATCCTCCGGCCAAAATGCCCAAGCGGATGTCGATATCGCAGACAATTTCCAGGCCACATATCTCGAACCGCTCAGGATTTTCGACACTGCCATCGAGAAAATCGCGAAGGTATGTGCCGTTCTCATTGATGGGAAGCGAACTAATCAAGTTGGATAGGTACATCCATACGCAAAGATGGCGCTGGGCATGCTGTCTGCTGCTTCCAAGGTTTGTGTGGTTTCGCCTCCTGGTCAGCAGTCGTTGATGATGTGCAGATTATTCTTGCTCAAGCGGATCGCGACCAATCGCTACATCATCTTCTCAAGAAATTAGATGAAGTTTACCGCTTCATAACCCAAGACGACTCTCTTGACCAGATCTCATCCATGCACATTATCGTCGGACGGATCGCTCAGCAGACTCAAGAGTGCGCGCGTTTCATTAGGGACTACTCGAAGACCCAGAGCTATTGTGAGGACTCGAATTACTACACTTCGCGCATGGTGGCTAATTGAAGTAATGACAGGGGAGAGACTCAAGAAAAATGTTGTGTCGGAAACGGATGTCATGATTACACAGTACAGTGACGCTTTGGATGGGCTTATGAAACAATTTCGGGACCAAGCTCTTCGGGATGCAAGCATCTTCGTCCAATGTAGGGGTAAGCCTTCGCACGTGCTTCCGACTTTACATCCATTCATACCCCTTCAGGCGAAACATTGGATCTCAGCGGTATGACTTACGCAGCGGGCGCGGGACTAGATACCACGAAACAATGCCTGCCAGGGACGCGCGCGGACGTTCTCTCCCAGATCACTGACTGGATCAATGATAGTGGAGCTACTGCTCAACGTGTGTTGTGGCTATCTGGCTCTGCCGGCAAGGGCAAATCAGCCATCGCTCACACGATTGCTAATTGGTTCAATGAGATGGGGGGGCTTGGTTCATGTGTCTGCTTCGACCGGCACAGTGCAGCCGACAAGCGCCACGAGAAGGTTTTCTCCACTATCGCTCGCGACCTGGCGGATCGTGATCCGGAGATGAGACGAGCATTGGCAAATGCAGTCGAGAATGCTAATTCGCTCAAGAACACAACGGATATCATCCAGCAGTGGCGCAAGCTTCTCATGGAACCACTGGGGAAGCTCTCCGGGTCAAGTGCGGGACCTGTCTTGATCATGATTGAAGCGCTGGACGAGAGCGGCGGGCCCGAGACGCGGCTCAACCTTCTGCGCATACTTGCCGGTAAACTTAAGCAGCAGGGTTTTCCCGACATCACTGAACTCCCACCCAACGTTCGGGTTCTCGTCACCTCTCGTCCGCTTCACGATATCGAGAAAGCGTTTGGCGGTGCTCAGCATATTCTACGGTTATCCATGGACGATATTCCACCACAGGTCACGGAGCACGATATCCGAATTTACGTATCTGAACAGCTAAACGAACTGTCGGTTTTTGGGGACAAAGAGTTTACAACCCTCGCTGCTCGAGCCGACGGACTTTTCGAGTGGGCGCGTATTGTCTGCGAATACATTAAGGAGGATCTTCCTGGAGTAAACCCAATTTCTCGCTTCGACACTGTCATAAACCGCGATCCTGGGAAGTGGGCAGACCAGTTATATGATATATATCGGTTCATTTTGACAGAAACCATACCGAGGCATAAATATAGCGATGTCGAGTACCAGCGGGCTCTAGCGCAATTCCGTTCTGTGATGGGACAAATACTTGTCTCAGCTGAACCCCTCCCCTTAGATGCCCTCAATGCCATGCGGATCCATTTTCCAGACCAAAGAGAGCGCTATAAAGTGGAGAGCGTGGTCAAACATCTGGGATCCCTCCTGAGCGGCACCGCTAATTCATGTACTCCAATCCGACCCCTTCACGCATCCTTTCAAGAATTTCTGACAGATAGATCATCCAGCGAAGAATTTTTCGTCGAGGTGTCGAAGATGCAACATCGGGACCTGGCCTTTGCGTCACTTCAAGCGATGGAACGTGGCCTTCGCTTCAATATATGCGATTTAAAGTCTTCATACCTCTCTAATCGCGAAGACAGTGGGTTGCCCCGACAAGTCGAATCATGCATCCTCCCACATCTGTCCTATTCCTGTCGATTTTGGGCTACACACGTACAAGCCGCGGATTTCGACACGGAGCTTGGAAAGGAAATAAAATCATTCTTCAACCACGAGCGACTGCTCTTCTGGATCGAAATCCTCGCCCTTCTGAACACACTGAACTACGCAGTTTACACACGCTCGCTGATTGCCCAGTGGCTGAAGGTGAGCACAAAGTTCTCGAGCAGTGTCAGATGAAGCGCTTACGCACAGCTACAGGGCCGCTCTGGATACGAAGATGTGTTGTCCGCTGCAATGGACGTGCAGAGATTTATTCAAGTGTTTGGCGGCATGATTTTGCACAGCACACCGCATCTGTATGTATCAGCGCTGCCATTCTCGCCGGTCAACTCCACCATGGCCACTAAATTTACAGCAAGGTTTCCAAATAATCTTCGTCCAACATGTGGTTACGATTTGAACTGGACGGCGGTTCAGACCGTGATCAGTGGTCACACTTCTTCTGTTAATTCAGTCTCGTTCTCGCCGGATGGCACTCGCATTGTGTCTGGTTGTTATGATCACACTGTCCGGCTGTGGGATGCAGCAACGGGGCAGTCATTGGGCGAGCCCTTGCGGGGGCACACTTCTCGGGTTAATTCAGTCTCGTTCTCGCCGGATGGCACTCGCATTGTGTCTGGTTCGGACGATCACACTGTCCGGCTGTGGGATGCAGCAACGTGGCAGCCATTGGGTGAGCCCTTGCGGGGGCACACTTCTTTCGTTAATTCAGTCTCGTTCTCGCCGGATGGCACTCGCATCGTGTCTGGTTCGCGGGATCACACTGTGCGGCTATGGGATGCAGCAACGTGGCAGCCATTGGGTGAGCCCTTGCGGGAGCACACAGATTCAGTTATTTCAGTCTCGTTCTCGCCGGATGGCACTCGCATTGTGTCTGGTTCTTGGGATCACACTGTCCGGCTGTGGGATGCAGCAACGGGGCAGCCATTTGGCGAGCCCTTGCGGGGGCACACAGATTCGGTTCTGTCAGTCTCGTTCTCGCCGGATGGCACTCGCATTGTGTCTGGTTCGCGGGATCACTCTGTCCAGCTGTGGGATGCAGCCACGGGGCAGCCATTGGCCAAGCCCTTGCGGGGGCACACTTGGTCGGTTAATACAGTCTCGTTCTCGCCGGATGGCACTCGTATTGTGTCTGGTTCTTCAGATCACACTGTCCGGCTGTGGGATGCAGCCACGGGGCAGCCATTGGCCGAGCCCTTGCGGGGACACATTTCTTTTGTTCGTTCAGTCTCGTTCTCACCGGATGGCACTCGCATTGTGTCTGGTTCGGACGATCACACTGTCCGGCTGTGGGATGCAGCCATGGGGCAGCCATTGGCCGAGCCCTTGCGGGGGCACACTTCTCGGGTTAATTCGGTCTCGTTCTCGCTGGATGGCACTCGCATTGTGTCTGGTTCGGACGATCACACTGTCCGGCTGTGGGATGCAACCACGGGGCAGCCATTGGGCGAGCCCTTGCGGTGGCACACTTCTTTCGTTAATTCAGTCTCGTTCTCTCCGGGTGGCACTCGCATTGTGTCCGGTTCTTGGGATCACACTGTCCGGCTGTGGGATGCAGCAATGGGGCAGCCATTGGCCGAGCCCTTGCGGGGGCACACTTCTCGGGTTAATTCAGTCTCGTTCTCGCCGGATGGCGCTCGCATTGTGTCTGGTTCGTGGGATCACACTGTCCGGCTGTGGGATGCAGCAATGGGGCAGCCATTAGCCGAGCCCTTGCGGGGACACACTCATTCGGTTAATTCAGTCTCGTTCTCGCCGGATGGCACTCGCATTGTGTCTGGTTCTTCGGATCACACTGTCCGGCTGTGGGATGCAGCCACGGGGCAGCCATTGGGTGAGCCCTTGCGGGGGCACACAGAATCGGTTAATTCAGTCTCGTTCTCTCCGGATGGCACTCGCATTGTGTCCGGTTCTTGGGATCACACTGTCCGGCTGTGGGATGCAGCAATGGGGCAGCCATTGGGTGAGCCCTTGCGGGGGCACACAAAATCGGTTAATTCAGTCTCGTTCTCGCCGGATGGCGCTCGCATTGTGTCTGGTTCGTGGGATCACACTGTCCGGCTGTGGGATGCAGCAACGGGGCAGCCATTGGGTGAGCCCTTGCGGGGGCACACAGATTCGGTTCTGTCAGTCTCGTTCTCGCCGGATGGCACTCGCATCGTGTCTGGTTCGCGGGATCACACTGTTCGGCTGTGGCATGTTGTGGCTCCTGAGACCTCCTCATTCCCTTTCAATACAATTTACACCCCGCCTCGCACACAACAAAGCTCTATCAGGTCAACCAATACTTGGGGAAATCACTCCATTTGCTTCTCATCCAGCCTGAACCATGCACTTCACAACCCTGCTGAGATACTCGAGGGCACCTCTCATCATCATTCCAAGTCAACCCCTTTCGTGCTGGGACATGATGGATGGATAGTAGGGCCTGATTGTCGGCTCCTTTTCTGGGTACCTCCCGCTTCCCGACAGCTGTTTTACAGTCCTGGAACCTCGTTGGTAATCCCGCGAGGAGGTATAGAACTCGATTTGTCCCGCATGGAACATGGGAGTCACTGGTCTCATTGCTACAATCCGTGAGTATCTCGCTGCTCTATTGTCCCTCGCAGTTGCTAAATCGATATGTCTAGCCCTACTTTATTATAGTAGTTTGTTCGTATAGATGTTAGATCGACATACGTGAAGCCTATCATCGAGTTCATTCTTAGCGACTAAAAGCTGTCACCGAGACGCCCCAGTGTATCGTAGGTGATCACATTAGGTTACTCTTCGTTACAGGTGCCTCGTTGTCCTTATGTATCTCCCGCCTGCGGTGCTGTGTCCTTTGTATGAACATATTTTCCTTTCTTGTTTGATGTGTCCATCCTTTAAGATCTCAAGTATGTCCTATGCGCTCGCGAAGATAAGAGGCTCCTTACGGGTTGAGTACCAGATGGGCAGAAATCAGGCTATGAGGGTGAAGACTATCTGCAAAGTACTCAGAGACAGGTTTATACTGAACGCGAAGCACACCCTTACATGCAATGCTGGGAGAATAGATCGAGAATGCGCATCAAGTGCATCCTTAAAACCGTGGGTCAAACGCTCTGTCACATGATGCAATATTATTATTTCGGTAATCATCAGTGTGGACGCATGATATCACAACGTGTTAGCAGAACCATGATATCAGTACATCAAAGTTTTGTCGGCGGTGGACGTCACTAAATTAATATGCCTTGGCGTACTTCAGAAGCTCATGTGGAACGAAATATCAGCAACGCACCCAAACAAGATCCTCGAAAACAACGATAAGCGGCATGAAGAATGAAACCATAGGGTACATGCTATGGCACCCACGATGGCCACAGCGTCAGCATGCATGTGCTATAGAGAGAGGAACCGTCAGCGCTCGCAATTTGTCGATATTATATCTAGAAGACAAGTCGTATCTCAGTAAATGTCTTGAATAAGGTGACAAACAACGTACGTCTCGTCATGAACTCTGAACCTGTAAGGAGGGTAAAGCCGGGAGCACGGATTTTGCATCGGTATGGGCGATTGGTTGCATCCCTAGGTATTATGCGATCAATGATACTAAAATGAGGGAGCGTTCAAGCATCACGTACGAGACGAGGTATACAGATATCTCTCCTTTGGGAGCCTCGATGGAACTATAAGTCTCTGGCGGCATTGAACGGCCTTGGTTGAAGAGCTACGGTAACGAATGATAAGTGATGATAGGTGTAGTCAAGTGGAGGAGAATACCTTGAAATGATGAATGAGTGCCTCCGTGTTTTCATTCATCAAAGCATGGCGTGGCAGAACGATTTTGTCCTATTTTAATGAATCCCATCGGCATTTTATTCAAACACTAAGGGTGAGAATGGCTAAGTAAAATGAGATACATCGACGTACAAAGAACATAGACAACCCACTCACCGCCCAGTCAATCCAGCAACCTCTTGCAAGTCCTCATATGCTCACATAAGTCTCCCGCCTGCATCTGCGAGTGAGAGGAGAAGGCTGCGGTTGGATATGTATGCTGCAACTCATTTGCTTGTGGCGACTGAGAGACATACTTAATTAGATCATCAGTTTTGTCGCAAGCAACTATTTTGCCTCACCACCGTGACAACATTAATTGCATCTGTACTGTCAGGCCTTTCCTGGAATACCAAAGCAAGTGTCCCGAGTACTATACCGCAGGGGAGGAAGCACTGGCAAGGTGTCGCCTGTCTATCAGGCGTATTTAGAAGGTTTGTACCAACTTCTTCATTAGTGTTGAGTATAAGTAATGCAATTCTTCTGTTTCGTCTGCAAGAATCTGAATCCGGCTGAGTATCATTCTCATGATGCTATGACAGTACATAGTCACAAATGGTACAATCGGCGCCCGAGGACTTGAACATTGAAAGGGTCCGGATATGATCACGGTTTTCCAATATAAAGGCCGAGCACCTCGCTGTACATTGTGTGATCAATGTTTTTACTATATATTTCTTCCTCTCCCTCACGATTTGATTGGCTTTTTGTGGTATGGAGCAACTTATTTGCGACTTAAGTCCACCATTGCAAGAGACAAGAAAACATAGTGAAAGAGCCTACATGTTGTATATGGGGCACCTTCCATGGCCGATACTACGAGGCATGTTTGATAAATTGCTCGACTTGAAGCGGTACTGCCGATTCCAGCGACACTTCCTGCATTGACTTGATCAACAATGTTAACGTCGAGCCGCAGGAGGCTATCGCGTATATGTTAATCGCCCAAGGGAGTGTCCCAGAGACGGCTTATGCGTTTGTCTCTGACGAAAGAATTTCACCGATGTATATCACTGTACACATGCGTTTCGTAGCGCGAACATACCGGCAAGTTAGCGAAACATGTTTTTGATGGAGACTGTTGATCGTACAAAATTGAGAGAGCGAACGGTCGAAAATGATTGGCGCACCGAAACTTGTCCGAAAGATCATGTCTCTCTCGAGTCTCTGAATTGAACAATCAGGCGAACATAGCAAACGTCAGCATACAGCGAAGAAGACAGTACGATCAAAACATTGCCACCCAACCAAATCTTGTCTGTGTGCAAGGAAACCAAGTATTATTTGTCGATCTCGTCTAGCTAGTGTCCATGGCATCACCGCTGGCGCCTACAAGTGTGATCTCTTCGTTAACAATCAAGTCTCTTATGTTTTCGGTCTTCCATGCTGTGGTCCCTCGTCTGAATGTGTAATGGCGTTCCTTCTCTACCCGCTCGTTGGGCATGACAAAGTTGCGAAGCATCTCCGTTTGCGTGGCGGTAATGACACACGCGTCGACGTTGGACCCTGATCCAAGATCGTTGAAGATACCAGCCGAGACGGCGGCTGATACCAGAGCTAGAGCTTCGTTGCGCTAGATGGGACGGGATTGAATATTCGCCAAGTATACCGAAAGTAGAACATACCTCCATGTTTGGCTTCCAACTGCTTTCAAAAACAGCCATGGCTGCCAAGCTTCCGGAGCCCATCGTCACGTAGGGCAACTTGTCCGTGGACCCATGTGGGTGGATGGTGAAAAGATGTGGCCCAGTAGAGTCAACCCCACCAAGGACGAGAGCAGCGCCGACATGGCCCTGGTATCTATGCGTCGTATATATAAGTAAAATATAAATACTGAAGACCGTTGGGCTCACTGGAAAAGGTATTGCTTCAACATAGTCATCACAGTGACCACTCTTGGTTTTCTCCCAGTGGACAGAGTATGGAGCTCCATATTTGATGATATTGACGCGGTGGTAAACTCGGTATCTGCAGCAGTACCTGCACCGCAGCACCGGATCGATTCTGTTATGTAGTGGATCTAGGGACGCGTCATGAGTTGGAGTAGGATGATGATATTGATCTCGCAGACCTTTTCACAGTTCTTGTCTGCGATTATTTCGCCTTCTGTGGCACGCGTGTCCGCACCGAGGATGATGCCATCTTTGAAGAGACAGCCTACGATTGTGGTACCAGTGCTGGTGGCCTTTGGAAGGGGTACACCCTTCTCCTGGAAGAAGTGATTTCTACATGACTGCTGAGACAATAGCTATGGATAATATAATGTCCTGCTCACCTAACCGAGTTAGAGAAGTCGAATCCAGGAGAACTGAAGACCGATGGTGGTGACATTGTAGAGGATATGATCAAGGAAAGTCAGTCTAGTCTTATGCATTCGGGTTACGCGTCGGACTGCAGGACCCCGTGAACCCCATTTCCATATTCGAACACAATTGGCACCGCCGGGCTGCTTCGCTGCGGTCTGTTTCGCCGTTACTGTGCAACCCTCTTGCTCAAGTACTTGTATCATTATCATCATCCCCAGAACTCAAGAATACTAAATGGACGGGTGGAATAAACTTCAGTCAAGTCTTTCCGGCCTAAACCTGGGGCAGTCTGCCAACAAGCTGGCAAAGGGCTTCAACTCCAGCGTTCAGGCAACCAGGGAGCGTTTAGGCCAAGTTGCTCCAGATGAAATTACCGAGTTGCCTCAAGGTGAACCAACTCACTTATAGGTTGGATGTTGAAATGTAATGTTCATTTCAGAGTACAAGGACTTGGAGACTCGCGTCGACGCGTTACGTCAGGCACACCTCGCGCTTCTCAAGTACGTGCCCTTCGTTTGTGTATTGGCCAATGTCTGACCTCTATCAGAGTAACGAAGGCTTATGAGAACGAGTCATATGACTACCCGACTCAAATTCAGGAGTCTATCTCAGAGCTCTCGACCACTATTGGCCATGGCATCACCAACTTCGCAGCTACAAACCTCAAGGGCACCAATCTTCCTGCGCCTTCACCTGTCGCCCCTCAACTTGCCCAACACAAGACTCTCCCTCATGCTCTCGGTCGCGCTGCGACCAACGCTGCCGCTGCCCTGCAACACACCCCTGGCGGCAATGAGGATAAACTCGGCAAAGCACTTACCGTGTACGCGGAGGTGTTCGACAACATCGCGTCGGCTCGCATTCAGCAAGACGACTCCATTCAGAGGCAATACCTCTACCCGTGGCAGACAACGCTTTCAACGTCTATTAACGTCGCCATGAAAGCACGCCAAGCTGTCCGCGTCAGCAGACTTGAGTTGGATGCCGCTAAGCAGACGTCATTACTTTCACCAAGTCTTGTCCCTTCAAGTGCTTATATGTTTCTGATACAGCCTGAAGTCCACAAACCCCGCCAGGCAAGAGCAGGCAAGGCTTGATGTTGAGAACGCAGAGGATGACCTCGTTCAGAAGACTGAGGTTGCCATTACCCTTATGAAGACAGTTCTTGAGAACGTATGTCAAAAGTATTCGCTTCCATAACACCTTGCCTTATTGTTTGCAGCCAGAACCCGTGAAGAATCTCAATGAACTTGTGAAAGCTCAGGTACGTGTTCTATAACGAAACAAGTTGCTCCGGGCTAACTTTCGTCTCCAGCTGCTGTACTTTGCTGCTGCTGCCGAAGCCCTCTCTTCCGCACAAGGAGAAATTGAAGAGCTCAGTGTTGCCGCAGAGGGAGAATACAGGTAACATTTTTCTCCTTTATCTTTACCAATACGCTCACATCTTGTTAGGAAGTCCCGCGATCACTGAAGTGCCCCTGCACTAGATTTATGACATGCCGTTTGTCCGTTCTGTCGCTAGCATGTCCGTAGTTCTAATTACCGCTACTGCTGTTGTCCTCGTACGTCTCCGTATTGCATACTATGCCAACTGGAAATAGAGGTGTACTTCCCCGATCGACGGTTGAATTAGCCATCCAGACTTGTCTAAACCTCCGTGCCCTTCTCGCAGGGTTTGACTTTTCCCAAGTATGTAACGCGTGTTCTGGTACTTACATACAACTTGGCGATCGAGCGACACTGGTGCACGATGGGCCAATCTTCAGTGTAGAGTGCACCTTTTGCGGCTCTATGGAAAGCCCCTATTTGCCTCCCCAGGCAGACCATATAGAAGGACGACAGTCGTTCCCTTTTGATGAGTCGTCACGAGTCATAACTGCTCAAGCACAGTTAATGCTGAGACAACTATCTCTTGTCACTGAAGAGCCTCTTTCTGAGCTCTGACGATCATTATTAGCCTATGTATATGGTTACTACATATCTGCAAAGGTTGAGAATCGACTGGGAGGCATTTGTTCGTAATATTTCGCGCGCCATGAGAACTTCGAAGCTCTTGGTCCGCGCCACTCGACAGAATGCATGGAATTTTCCACCTGGCGTATCTAGTTATTCACGTTCTACTAGTTGTGAGTCTATTACCACCTCTTTGGTCACGACAGCCCGACTCATAGTCGAGTCCCTACTAGGATCATTAGCACTCGCAGATTGGAATACTGAGCCAGTGAAGACTGGTGAGTAGAAGGGTTATAAGTTAAGTGCCTTCTCATAGCGATTCATGTCGCATGTCAAGGTATACTTCTATGAGTTATGGGACTTTATACTGGTAGCCTTGAGGATGTATGGTCGATGTACCAAGTATTGTTGCATATATGCATTGTTCTCTTGCATTAGATCTTGCATCACGTCCAAATGTGCGGGAACTTCTGGACGAAGTATTGCTGCAAGATGTAAGCGTCATCGTATCACCGTCGAAATAGAAGAAAGAAAAGAAAACTAATGAAAAATTTGATCTACAAATAGCGAGAACATGCTGGTGTATGAATTAGTCCCAGTGATACAATAATACAGTCCATGAATGACAGATGAAGCAGATGATGCTCTCTCTCGTGTGCCTAATATCCCGACGGTCGTGAGCTCGACTTGGACGTATCGTATGCACGGATGAGTTTTGCCTGGTCCTGCCGCCCGTTCTCTGTCTGGCTGAATGCGAATCCGCGATTCCGGCGCATGCGCTGGACGGCACGGACTTTTTTAATCGCTTTTTGGAATCTGAGGGGAGAAAGGGTCAGCATCGACTGGGAGACGTCATTTGAGGTAACACCCACTGTTCTTGCCGGGGACGATAATCAGGAATGTTGTACTTTTGTAGTTCTTGAGCGATGTGATATGGAAGAGGGATGTATGTCCGTCGGTAGCTATATGAAAGGCGTCAGACAATCATTCGCTCGAGCGGGCATGGACGCACTATTTCCAAATAAAGTCGCGACTCAGACAGACAATGGGAACGAGGAGGAGGACAAAATAAAACACAGCGTCGGTCCATAGACGGGGAACAAGGCCGTAGTATTCGGTGGAGAATCCAATGGCAGGGGCAACAACAGCGTATAATGGAAGGAAGAGCATGGTGAACACGAACGACCCAGGAATCGCTGAGGAAAAGGTGTTAAGTGGATGTTTATTTATGAAGGGAGACTTGCGCTCACCAGCAACAGTGTATTTTGTCCACAAACTAGATTCTGCGTGAGTAATACGATGGTTAAACACGAAGAGTGACACGTACTCAGAAACCAGAGCAGCCTTGCCAAGGACAGTAAGCAGGACAGCTAGGTAAAGCATCGCACCCCAGAACCAATGCCCAGAGTCCAACCCTGTCGCCTGCTTCAAATCTCCCCAGAACAGAATCACAGTGAATGTAAATAAAATCTAAAGATGCGATTGTTATGTCACTAAGTTTTTCATTGCTCAGAACGACACTTACGAGACTGTGATACAGCGCATTGACGACCCAGAGCCAGAATGCTGTCTTTGTGAAGAAGACGTTCTTCTGCCCCAGAGCGTATAGTTGAGGGTACCGGTCTAGTATCCGCGCGGAAACGAACTGATCGAAGACGCCGATGACGAGAGGGGGGAGAACGGTAAAGATGACGTTATAAAATGATATTGTCCATGATTCGTATGCAATTTGCCCCGAGAAGTTATTGAAGAAGGAATACTACGGGGTAATGGTCAGCCAGACATTCGCCAGGTGAGCGGGCGGATGCGTACCCAAAATTGCGTCATATAGAGCGTGATGTTCTTGTAAAATGAGTCTGTGGATGATGATAATGATTTGCCGTCAAAGAGAAAAGGAACGTATTACGTACAAAGAATGAGCTTCGACAGTCTCTGGTAACTCCACGCGCCATGAACCAGCAATAGCTTCTTGAGAAACCTAAATTGTGAAATTGCCACATCTGCAGACCGCGCGGCTTGTAGACCCTAGACAAATTGCTTTCAACACAAATGCAAACAATTGCCGGGTACCAATCAAAACGTACCTCAACTCCAGAGATCCCCACACCCACATGTGCTGCCTGGATCATGCTTACATCGTTCGCACCGTCGCCGATTGCCAACAGAATGCTTTTCTGGTTCTTCTTAACGAGTTTGACGACGAGAGCCTTCTGCAGCGGAGAAACTCGGCAACAGATGACTGCGCGGCACATGAGCGCGAGCTCCAAGAATGACTTGGAGAGTTCTTTCTCGAGTGCGAAACCTAGACTTTTGCCGTCTGCAAAGGAAGGGGGGCTTAGTCGAAGGGCATCGTTTGATCGCACGTGCTAACCTATAACCAGAGCCAGATCTTCGAGCTCTCCCGTACTCCGCTGATTCTTGATCGCCGAAAGTCGCTTCTGGATGAAATCTGCAGTATCACGCGAGTTTTCTTCGTTCACGATAACCTGTAGAAGCAGAGTATTAGCACTCGAATAACTTTACCGCATTCCTAACTTACCAAGTTCATAGACTCCGATATCAACCGACAGGACATGCCGATATTAATCGCAGTTTCTTGCCTGTCACCCGTGAGTACCCAGATCTACGTGCCACATGAGAATCGCAGAAATAGAAGCCCCCGCGACATACGCACCTTGATCCCAGCCATCTGCAACGTGTGTATCGTATCTGGCACGCCATCCTGGAGCTTATCCTCGATGGCTGTCGCCCCGAGCAGAAACATGTCTTTCTCGATCAACTCAGCCGCACTGTCGAGTGCCTCGGCGCGTCCGTTGATTGTTGCAGCAGCTTGCTCGTATATGGCGGCCCATTGCCGGTACTCGGCCTCTGGGACGTCGCGATAGGCGATGCAAAGCGTGCGCAGGCCTTCAGTTGCGTAGTCCTGTGTATTGATTGGGTGAGCACGACAAATGTCGATGGAACAAGGAGGGAAAGAAACGAACCTCGAGATGAACAAGCGTCTTCTCAGTGTACGGCTGTGCCTTGGCGAGACGCTCGAGGATGACGGTGTCTGCGCCCTTGCAGTAAAGCTTGATCGAGCCGTTGAGCGTACGTACAATTGTCGACATACGTTTGCGGGTCGAGTTGAACTCGCACACGTTGAGGATCTCGTACTCGGCGGGGGTGTTGTTGATTGAGAGAAAGACGGAGCGGGGCTTGCGAGTCTGCGGTAGGGTAAGTAAGAGGTTTGATCAAAGGAAGGCGGGCGTGAATAAGGAAGGCGGTAAAAGGGATGGGTGGAAGGTGTTGGAAATGTCTGGCAAGGATTAATGACCCACATGGAACTGATACCCCAACATCTCTGCCCCTGCCACCAGTGCCGCTTCATCCGGGCTACTCGCTTGATAACGTGTCTTCCCATCCTTCACCTCCGGAATCACCGTATGGCACACCGCCAGCAACGTCATAAACTCTCTTGCCGCCTCCCGCTCCCTCTGCTCAATCGTCCCCCTACCGACTGGCTTCTCCGCGTCCCCGTACAATAGCCCCTTCAGCTCCTCAAAGGTTCTCGCCCCCTCCCCTTCCTCCCCACCCTCCTCTGCCACATCCGCATACGGAATCCCCGCAACCGAGCACTTCTTGAATTCCATCTCGTTCCTCGTCAGCGTCCCCGTCTTATCGCTAAACACGAACTCGATCTGCCCGAGCTCCTCGACGAGCGCACTGGTACGGCAGAGAGCGGGCGTGTCCGAGGGCGCGTAGTACATGTCGAGGTCGGCGTTGATGAGCTGGGCTTGTTGAAATTTAACGACTTCCATGGTGACGATGAGTGAAATGGGGATGAGGTTGTTGTAGAGGATGATGAAGGTGAGGATATCTGAGGAGTTTGAGTGAGTGAGTGTGAGTGAGTAGGAAAAGGGATGACTGACCTTCGATAAATGCTTTTGCTACTCAGATGCTGATCAGTTGATGTTCGGAGTAAGCCACTCGGAAGAAGGTACTCACCTTTCCCAGTGAATGTACTTGGCTCCGCCAGATACCATTGCTGGCCGGACAAGAACCACTACGAAAGTTCTGTTAGCCCCTATCACCGATCAATTGGATGGAACACACCGTATTGATGCTAGCGCCGATTGTACTTCCGATTGAGAGAACCAGGAGGAAGACGAAGAGGAAGATAATGTGAATGTTGACTTGACGTTCGACGGCCGTGCGTTTGATCGGTGCTGCGCTGCACTAGATGTTAGCATTGCAAGGAAATGTAAGAAGGAAAGCATATTGTATCGAGAGATGCGAAAACCACAGAGATGAAATATATGTCTTCAAACTGCAAAGCCTTGAACAAGCCCGACCACTCACGTTGCGTTTCGCATTAGCTTCGTCTCATGACCCGTGAACACCACGATTCCATACACCCATGGCGTATTCCTCAACTGCGCGCCTCTCAATAACATCTGATCTGGGCCCAACGGCACCGTCTTCGGTACATTCATATCGCTTAATAGTTCCAGCGTCCCTTCATACGTGTACAACGAGTTGTTCGGCTGTTCTGACCGCAACGAACCGTGCAGAGCGCTTGCGAGGGATGGAGAGGTGAGCGAGGACGTTTGTGGGGAAGCTTGTTTGATTTTAAGGTTGGTCTCGCTGGAGAGGAGCGTCTGTCAGGGACATACGGGAACGAAAAGGAGGAACGCACCCGTCGAGGTTGGAGGTCTCTATGTAACATAATCCCTCGGGCTCACTCGAGGATATGAGTACCAGATCAGCCGGTATGAACTCGTCTGACTCCACGCGCACGATGTCGCCAACGCACAAGTCTTTCCATTTCCGCGCGGCGAAGGTGTTCCCGGAGAGCGCCTTGCCAAGTCGCGCGTTGAGCTCAGAGTCCGATTGGTGTCGTTTCTGAGATGAGGTGAGAATGGGTCAGTAGATGAAGGGAAAACGCACGAGGTCTTCTTGGACTTCTTTGAATGCAGAAGCGAGGAGGACCACGGCCAGGGGCGCGATGGTGGTATACTGATTTGTGGGCGATACACCGGGAATTTGTTGAATGCACGCTGTAAACAAAAAGAACAAATTGGCGTATTTCGAGAATTGTTCTTCCCGAACGATGTATCAGCTGGAGTTTCGTCCAGGAGATCATCCAAGACGGCACACACCAGTAAGAAACTTGGGAAGAAACGTGACCATGTTGTACTTGCTCGTGGAGACGAAGTTAGAGCAATAGTTGTCGTTCATGAGTGGATTGTTGAGAGCGATTATACGCTCTCCAGTAAGTTCCTTGTCCCTCTGCCAGGGCCATTTCCACCTTCTGCGTGGCTTGAGCGGGCGCGGTCGTGTTGAGGATGGCTCCGCTAGATAGGAAGGGCCAGGTGAGAATGTGGGCGACAGGGCGTTGTCGTCAAATGCCCAGCCTTGTGGTTGACCGTTAGCTGTTGTTGCAATGGTCATAGAAGATGCTTCTATGCCAGCGGGGGGTGCAGCTGAACGTGCGAGAGGGAGACCGCTTTCCTGTGACTGCATTGGTTGGGGAGCAGAGTACATAGCAAAATTAGAGTGAGAAGCATCGTCGTCGTCATCGTCAAAGAAGGGATCCATGAGATTTGGCTGCTGGGAAGGGGGATAGCCAGACGTGGTAGTATTAGTATGAGAATCTGAATGGATGTATGGGTTGTTCGAGTGTTGTTGTCGCTGGCGGTATCCGGACGCTGCTGGATTGGCGGTATTGACGAGTGCTGCAAAAGACTCGTCGCTGTTAACCATGGTAGTATCGACGGAGGTGTTGACTGCGCACGGTCGATGGGATGGATGGAAACCGTCGCTATTTCGGAACAGAAACACGAAACGTCACAGTTACTATTTCGGTTCACCCGGGCTGCAACCAGAATCCAATAGCACAACGAGTATCCGAATCACGAAAGTATTAGTCCGACGTGCAAATGTGCAAAACGTCCGCAGCTTGAATCAAGTAGAATGCCCTGCTCCGCGGAGATCGTGTCTGAATAACACCAAAGCACTTTGTGTCGCAAGGTGATATAGTGTAGTGGTTATCACTCGGGATTTTGATTTGTATCAATCTTCCCGAAACCCAGGTTCGAACCCTGGTATTACCTAGTCTTTTTGCATTTGCTTCCTTGCTGTATTCTCACCGAATGGTTGAATTAGTGTAGGGGGCAAAACTACTTTGGGCTGAGTTGCGACCAAGTGCCGGCACAACTGGCACTTGGCGCACTGGCAAAACTTGGCAAAACTCCCAGACACGTTGCATCAATGTTGCATAATACTACTGATTATTACATTGACGAGACACCCTTCAAAGCTTCATAGTCAACAGAGACTGCACATCCCAAGACAAACCATCCTCCGAGTCAGATCCCACCTGCTGAACGGGCACTCTTTCGGGTTTGTGAGATGCAAGAGACAGCGGTTGTCTCGGCCTTCGATGTGTTGACCACTGCCACTGGTTGGAGTGCAATAGTTGCACATCCAGAATTTTCGGCGAGACTTGTTATTGACTCGTTCAAGTTCCGTGAAGTTATCGGCGATGATTCTGGCTGGTGGGCGGCCACCAGGATGCTTTTCGTCAGACATTTTAAGATGCCCGAAGTCCAGGGAGTATGGACGACAGGATGGTACAAACAATACAGTTCAACACATGGTAAAAACATAGGGATAGACTTAGTATTACTGATCTGAGCGGCAGATTGATGGCGGATCTGTGAAGAAAATATGTCCGAGTCGGCCTCTACCTACTACTAGTCTCTAGATGTGCCAAGTTTTGCCACGAACCCCTCTGAGTTCGCCGGCAATTGCCAGGGTGGCAAAACTGGCACGGCGCAATGGTGCAGTATTGCCAACAACACTAGCCATTGAATCCACAAGGTAGACGACATGTGAAACTGACACCAGAGGCACAACTGCATCTGTTGGGCAGACATATTGGTATATATGTACAGGAAGATTTTGCATAAGTATTCAAATCTGTTCTGTAATTCTATTGGACATTGAATTTTACATATGCTTATCCCCGACTATATGAAGTAGGGAGGGTTCTGTATGCACGAAACGGCCAGGCACCTGTATGCAAATGTGTGCCTGAAAATATTTCCTTTTTGAGTCTCGGTTTGCATCCAGAAGGTTCTAGCAATGTTTGGCTGGCTGACATGTGTTGTTTCAGAAGGTTTCACATGGTGATCTTGACGTGCGGGTCTCTGCAAAGCACATTTTACTATTTAAATGCTACCCTTTGCCTCATCATGTACTCGCGTGCACTCTCCACCTCTCACCTCTTTTGCTTGGTAAGTTGTCCCTTTTGTATCACTGGTTTTTGTCTTGCTCAATGTTTTCCCTCACCAGCTGACATGTCCCTATTTTTGTGCAAGAGTCTGTCCACATGTGCATGAGTTCTTGATGTTGATGATTGTCCACCTGTCATATACCTGATCCGACTGCTCCGATACTAATATCCGCTCCGCTTTCCGACCCCCTCTGCCCCATTCATCCTCCGCTCTGTCCTATCACAAGTCTGCATTCCGCCCTACACTTCTGCTTGACCGCTCAACTGGTCCCCTTCCATAAACCTCTCCATTCAACTGGACCTCTTTCCCCTTTTAGGTATATGCTCTCCTTTTCGGTACATAGACCCTCACTTCCGGATCACTGGTAATTCCTATTACCGCCCAATCACTGACCCGACGTGTACATATTGATATCCACTCCGACTTATGTCTTCGCCTATGTAAAGTACTTACAAACTATATCCTTGGTACATAGCTTTACTACATAGATATCCTGATCACTGCCTCACACATAGAAGTATATAACATATCATGTACTTAGATATTTTTCCTCAGTCTTAATATTACTTGTCTTCTCACAGTTATATCCTGTGAGGATTCTCAGTAGGACCTTGCCTCCTCTGGACACAAGTCTCAACTTGTTGTCACCTCCAACCCTCTGACCCTCCGCTCCGACTTAGAGCCGTGCTCTAAGTCTTTCCCTTATTACCCCGCCTCTATCAATATCCTCCTATCACCCCTTTCCCTATCCTCTGCATTATCCTCCGCCATCTCCGCTCCTACCAAAATATCTCCCTAGTTCCTATCCACCCTCTGCATCGTTCCCTGCCTTCTCCGCTCCGCTCCTAGTTGGTCCGCCGCTAGCAGCTCTTACTCCCCAACCCCCAAAGCGGACCCAAGCGGTCCACTCGTCCTACTGTCGGACAATGTCGGACCTGCTCCAAATTCGGGGCACATACTCGGCTAAGGGCGCAGCACAAGAGCTGAAGCCAAGCCCCGACCCCTCTGCCTCTTGAGCTGGCACGGTATCTAACACCACCCCATGATGTTGAACATGAGATACCCTCCTACCCTGTTTGCTATGATCCATTGTATAACCCCATGTATCGTAGCGCTGTTTTTGCAACCACCAACAGTTTCTGTGCCTGGTTACAGATGACGCTTCCCATTCATTGCCAGTCCTGTTTGGTCTGTCATCCACCTCCAGATACTATCTCTGTGGAGGTCATGCCATCAGATGTTATTGTGCAGCTGGGGCATGATACTGTCTTATTTCCCAGGTCTCACTTTGAAGCATCAACGTACAGTCACTGCACAATCTTCACACAGTTTGCCATTCCCAGATGCAACATATACCTTCTGTCTGGGTTGAGTAGTGATCCAGTCTGGCCAGCTCACACGTGTCATGCAGAAAACTTAAGTGTGCTCTCGGTGTTAAGGTTGTGCTCAAGGGAGGAGTAACTCAAAGGGCTTGGCTTCAGCTCGTGCACTGTGCCCCTTACCTGAGTACATGCCCTTAATTTCCGAGAGGCAGAGGGGAAGTCTGACAGAAGTCCAGGTGAGTCTGGAGGTCAGATGCAGGGGGAGTTCAGCAGAACTCCAGAAGGCTACTTCGGACAAGTCCAGAGTAGAAACAGAACAGAGATAGACTAAGGTAGAGCCAGAGATGTAGTCTTAAGGAATAACCCTAAGACTCAGAGATTGACAAGAGATCAGACTCAAGTCTGGAGAAGCAGGAATGAGCAGGAACTAAGATGATATTTGAACTGAGGAGGTACTGGAGTTTTACAGGAGCTTATATACTGTAGGTATCATGTAAGTAGTCAATCAGCAAAGTGAAAGCTATGCCCGAAGCATATGGAAAGTCTATTAGTAAGTGTACAACGGATCAAAGAAATGAAGTCAGAAATGAAGTGCAGATGGACAGATCAGTAAGCAAAGCAGAAAGGTGTACAACTGGTAGCTGGAGAGCAGTATTCTAAAAGGAGATAGGTGTGAGTCTGGAGATGAAAGCGGAGTGCCAGGCGGACAATAGGATGGAAACCTGGACGTTCATAGGGGAGAATCTGGACTTCTGGATCTGGAGGTATGGGATATAGTGTCAGAGAAAATAGGGGTAGTGTCGGAGGAGTGGAATAGAGTTGGGTGGAGGTAGCAGGGCTAGTCCTACTGAGATGCACTTCGTGCATTGTTGGAGAAGGAGGGATGGAGAAGACGGGGAAACAGGGGGTTGGACTAGCAGTAGGGATGTTCACAGGTGGTATTGGGGGTGCTTGGATCTGGTATATGACACTCGGCTCCTGTATTGCGTGTTGCAGCTCAAGCCATTGGGTGCCCATGATCAGTTGCACGTGTGAAAGATAGCTCTGTGCAGTTTCTCCTGCAGGATTTTGCACAGCGTTGGTCTGAAATTAGGGTGATTCCTGATCAACTTCTCTCTCATCATATTTCAGCTACCCTTCCTTCCAGCTCTTTGAAAACCAGAGCTACCTTTCTGGCTGCTGAAATCAAGTTGACCTATGGAGATCAGATTACGAAAGCATTCTGCACACCTGTTCTCCAACTGGCTCATGCAGGTGCCCAACCCTCACATCCTGATTTCCTCCTGTTGTGGCTGTCTCCAGTTGATGACCTCACCAAGCAACTCAAGAGGCTTTCTCAGCCTGATATCCACCTGTATATTTGTCAATTGCCTTGCCACCACCACTTTATGTACAACTCACGCTCCCATCGAAAGTCATGCAATGCTCTGGAAAACTGCGTGCATCTCTGTGGAATATTCCTCCATGATTCCACAGGGACAGTATTGTGTGTCATTTATCTGTGTTATTGTCCCTTCCCACTGTCTTCTTCTGCCACGCAGGATGAGGTTTTAAATGCCATACTGAAGGAAGAATTTGGTGCTCTGGTCATTCAATGCATTTCACAACACATCCCATCACCCTCTGCTCGGCGTAAAGAGGCACGTGCAGATGTGAAACACTCTGTCCTAGCTGATGCCCGTGACCAATGAGCTTCCAGAGAGGAACAATGGCCTGTTCCTGTTCCTTGAGATGTTATCTTCCGGTGCTTGAAAGACTATGTCCGAGGTTCAGCATGGAAAACACCACCTGTTTGCACCATGTGCTCATGTTAGGTACCGTGCCAGCTCAGGAAGCAGAGGGGTCGGGGCTTGGCTTCAGCTCTTGCGCTGCGCCCTTAGCCGAGTATGTGCCCCGAATTTGGAGCAGGTCCGATGTTGTCCAATGGTAGGACGAGTGGACTGCTTGGGTTCGCTTTGGGGGTCGGGGAGTAAGAGCTGCTAGTGGCGGACCAACTAGGAGCGGAGCGGAGAAGGCAGGGAACAATGCAGAGGGTGGATAGGAGCAGGGGGAATACTTGATAGGAGTGGAGAGGTAAAGAGAAGACTTAGAGCGCGGCTCTAAGTCAGAGCGGAGGGTTGGAGGTGACAACAAGGTGAAACTTGTGTCCAGAGGAGGCAAGGTCCTACTGAGAATTCTCACAAGTAGTAACTGCGAGAAGACAAGTAATATTAAGACTGAGGAAAATATCTAAGTACAGGATATGTTATATACTTCTAAGTATGAGGCAGTGATCAGGATAACTATGTTGTAAAGCTATGTACCAAGGATATAATTTGTAAGTACTTAGACAGGTGAAGACATAAGTTGAAGCAGATATCAATATGTACGCATCAGATCAGTGATCGAGCGGTAAGAGGAATTACTGGTGATCCGGAAGTAATGGTCTACGTACCGAAAGGGAAAGTATATATCTAAAAGGGGAAAGCAGTCCCAGTTGAATGGAGACATTTATGGAAGGGAACTGGTTGGGCGGTCAAGCGGAAACGTAGGGGCGGATGCAGATGATGATTTGATGAAGCAGAGGATGGATGGAGCAGAGGTGGTCGGAAAGCAGAGCAGATATTAATATTGGAGCGGTTGGATCAGGTATATGACAGCTCACAATATGACATGGATGCTGTTGAGATTTCAGTATTTGGTGACTTGTCATCTCTCCATCTTGACTTGTTATGAGTCTCTGACCCCTATATCATCCAGAAGTGCATCATGCAGTCGCTGTTGACATGCTTCTCTTATGGCCATGAACTCCTCAACAGCCTGATGTTAGATAAAGCTGGACTCATCTTTGACAGTGCTGATTGTGTATCCATGACAATGTGCCCTCCTTGCTGCACGTTCTTGACACAGAACAGGATGCCTGCTCTTGCACTGGTGAACCACTTAAATCATGGAAGTCTTCCAAACAGATTTTCTGACATGACCTGGCTCGAGGAAAAGGTGTGTGCGATATACTCAATCACTGCCCATGTGATGCATTTGTTTCAATCCTCAGATCCTGCACAACCAAAGGTATTTCATGGAAACACCTGTGCTCATGACATGAATATTATGTCCACTGCTTCTGTTCTACCACGGACCCCTGCTGATATCAATGGGTTTTTGAGTGTCATATTTATTGGTCCTGAGGCATTTGATCCCAAACAAATGGGTACACTGTTCCGTGTGCAGAACACAAGACATGGTCGTTCCTGCTGTGGCTGAAGGCACACAACCACATGTATGCTCACATACCACTGGACGAGTCCATCATGGATCTATACCCTTTGGATGGCACTCTCCCTGGACTACAAGACAGAGTGATTGAAGACCATGAACTATATGCCCAGGCAGTTTTTGCCACTGAGACAGATGGTTTTAGTACCATCCTGCCAATCTCATGCATGACATTGACATCCCCCCCATGGTGTCTGACACCTGTGACCCCGTCCCAGTTTTGGTGGAGAAAATGGGTGTGTCTGACCCTGAGTGTGACAAGATGAGTGGATGGGCATTTACAGCCTCTGCCCTGCGCAACCTGCTTCCTAATACACATTCACCCACCTTGCCTGATCTGGTTCTCCATCATATGGAGTCAGTGGTGCCTGAATACCACAACACCTCGCTATTTCCAGGTATGTATCCTACCCTGTTTCTGTACAGTATTGGTGGCTTTGAGGATTCTGAATGTGTTACTCCTTTGGCTTTTGAAAGGCAGGCTAAGTACTTCCTCAACATAGGTGATTGGCACTTTCGGTATCACAAAACATTTATGTTTGTCATATTGAACATGATCCAGAGATGACAGGCTCGTCTGCAAACCTCTTTTGTTGTATGGGAATCAAACTTTGAAAGCATCACGCACAATCCGACCACAGTCTCAGCCGACATTCTCGTCTGTCTGGCTTCCTGCCTCGAACAAGAATGGAAACTCTCAGCTCTGTCCACAGATGAGCAGAATGCACTGAAGCTTTTATGCCAAGTAAATGCTATGTCTGCTTGCATACCTGGCTCCAAAGCTGTGAAGATCTATGTGTGAAATGAGATCTGCAGCTATTATGCATACTATGGCTTACCCCACATGTTCCTCACTTTCAATCTGAGTGCCGCTCACAGTCCAATATTTCAGGTGATGTATGGTGACAATTCAGTGGACTTGTCTGAAGGCTTTCCTCATATGCCTGCTGGACGTGTGCATGCCATGCGCCTTGCCCATGACCCTGTTGCTGCTGCAGACTTCTATGAGTTTTCTTTCCGATGTTTGTTTCACTTCTTGTTAGGTTGGGATTTTGATCAAGAGCAATCTGTCAAAGGTGGGGGCATTCTGGGCCATATTCGGGCATTCTATTGTACCACCAAATTCACAGAATGTGGTGCTCTGCATGGTCACTTTCTCATATGGCTTGAGGGTGGCATGAATCCGACAGAACTTCACATGCACCTTTGAGGAGACATTGATTTTTTTTTCATTTCTTTGAAGCTGCTATCCATCACCACTTGCCTGATGTGAATGATGTGATTGAAGACCATTTTGAACCCAAAGTACAATGCCCTCCTGCACCTCTGGCTGAGCCTAACCCATCTTCAGATGTGATCAATGACTTGCAGGCCATGCACACTTCTGAAGTCAAGAAATGTGGTGAGGTACTTCAACACTATCACTGTTGGCCAGTCTGTCACAAATATGGAAATGAAGGACGCTGCTGAATTTTGTTCCCACATGAGGTAGTGGATGTCTCTCATTTTGACGCTGATACAAATTCTGTTGTTCTTATGTGTCGTGATGGTACTGTGAACTATTTCAATCCTTACATTCTTGTTTCTCATCATCACAACCACAACATTAAGTGTATTTTGTCTGGAAAGGGTGCTAAAGCTGTGATGTTTTGTATTTCTGACTACATCACCAAGATGGATGTGAAGACTTATGAAGTCCTGTCCCTATTATCACATGCAGTGGCCCGAATACCTGAGCAAACAACTGTCAGGGCAAATGTTATTGACCATGGCAAGATGCTCCTCCATAAGTGCTTGTCAGTCACAATGCGCTCAATCCAGATGCCCAGTGTGCCATCACAGTTGCCTCCGACTTGGCCACCGAGCTTGGACAGAACACATCACCCTGCACATATCAGAACTCCCTGCTGATGGAAATGCCCACTGGTCAAGAGATGACACAGCAAGTGTTGACAGCCCATGAAGTAATTAACGCAGTCGGTGCAGAGTTCAATCTCAACACCAAGCAATGGGTGGTGTTCTGCATGATCGCTGATTTTTTTGTGGCTAAATATGTCAAAAAGAATCTGCCAGAAGACGAGCAGCTCAGGATGCTTATGACAGGACCTGGAGGCACTGGCAAAACTCATGTTGTAAAAGCAGTTCAATGTGTCCTGCAGCATTATGGCTGTGCACATCTCATCTTATCAGGTTCCTGGCACTGACAGGATCTGCAGCTGCTCTAATCAATGGAATGACCATCCACAAAGGGCTGGGGATCAAAATCAAAAGCAAAAACAAAGGGAAGGGAAATCAGGATCCTGGCACGACTGCAGAAGATTACATGGTGTTGATTAGTGTGTCTAACCACACACAACTGCAGGATGAGTGGAAGAACATTGAATTTCTGTTGTTGGATGAGGTGTCATTGGTAGGCCTGCAGTTGATGGCTGAAATCAACCATGCATTGCAGTTTGCTACAGAAAAGCCTCATCTCTGGTTCAGGGGAGTGTCCATCATATTCTCTGGCAATTTCTTTCAATTTCCACCTGTTTGGGGCAGTGCCTTGTACACCCCAATATCCTTGTATGCTGGACAGAATAACACAGAAATTCTGAAAAGGCTTGGCCACCTCGTGTGGAAATCGTTGAATGCCATGATCAATCTCTGTCATATATCAGATCCGAGCACCTCCAACACCACCTGTGAGCATCCCTATTGCTGGTCCGACCCCCTGTTTCCCCATCTGCTTCATTCCTCCTTCCCCAACAATGCACAAAGTGCATCTCAGCAGGACTAGCCTTGCTACCTCCACCTGACTCCAATCTGCTCCTCCGACGCTACCCCTATTCCCTCCAACACTATTCCCTTTCCATCTGACCCTATCTGGGGTTCTGCTCTGCCCTATCAGTCCACCCGATCCTACTCCCTCCGCTTTTCCGACCCACTCAGTTCCTTCAGTTCCACTCATATTGCCCTGCCTGACTATTAGTCCACCCGACTGCCTCACTGGTCCACTCCTAGACTAGGAACCACTCAACTGGTCCTATCTCCATTTAGTATCATAGTTTCTCCTTTCAGATCACTGGTAATCCCATACCCAAGTGATTATTGATCCATCGCGTACATACTATTCTCTGAGCCTCTTTCTCATATGTCTCAGTCATCTCTCTTGTGATACTGTACACTCAGCGCATAGCCTTCTGCTATGCTATGCTCATTACTTAGAGTATATAAATATATGTACATTTGTCTGTAGATACTCAGTCTGAATATTACCTTTTCTAAGCCCTGCTCTCTTGTCCCTGTTCTTGGGTAAACCCCTCGATAACTTCTGTTTGCCGGCCTAGGGGATTGACTCCCTAGGTTGGCCACCTTCTCCGCTCATCCAACTTCCTGTGCCTCCACCGCCTTTCCCATGCGTCGGACATGTGGCTAATACTCTTGTACCTCTGTCCTCCATGTTTCCATCCTGCATTGGACTTTGTCCGAGCAGTCTCCTCTGCTCTGTTCCTACTGTTAGCTCCAACTGCAGTAGCCCTCCGACTCTCCCCTGTAGGGTGGACCAATCTCTGTCCGATGTTCCCGCATTTATCTAGTAGTCCGTTGGTCCTCCTTTGGAGGACATCCGCTCTGACATCCTGTCGGAGCTTGTAGAACTCAAGTTGGACTACAATCTGAAATTAGGGGCACGTACTTGGGTAAGGGGTGCAGCGTATGAGCTGAAGCCAAGCTCCTCAGACTCTGTCTTACCCCTGAGCACGGTCTTAACAATCTCACAGAACAACAACAGATGAAAGAAGACCCAGCTTACGCAGACTCTGTCAATTGATTGCGTGAGTGCAAGTGTACACTCAAAGATGTGGAATTGTTCAATTCTAGACTGATCAGATCAGCTGACTACCCTGCAGGTGTGGATATGGGAGACAAAGACAACTGGGAAGTGGCAGCTATTGTCACCACAAGTGCCCTCTGGGAGGTCCTGAATGCACACAAAGCAGATACCACATGCCCTCGCTCACAGACGCTCGTGGTTTGTGGCACATTGGATAAGGCCAGTCGTGAACTCACCTGTAAAGAACGTAGTGACCTCCTTCACTTGAATGTAACAGCGCTGAAATCCAGCTCACCTCTGCCTGGCCACATTTCTCTGTATGAGGGCATGCCTATCATCTTGCGAAGCTGGAATCTGTCCACCAACCTTGGCATCACAAATGGCACTCAAGGGGTTGTCCGCAAGATATTCACAGAAGTATGTCTTGTAGGCTTCATATATGCCACCTGTGTGCTGGTAGAGTTCCCACACAGCAAGGTGCAACTGACTGACCTTCCCTTGGGATATTACCCAATTGTCCCTTCAACATGGGTATTCACCACTGCTCTCAATGATGGCTATGGTCAGTCAGAGAAGATTTGCATCACCAAACACCAATTACCAATTATGATTCCATAGCTTAGTCAGCATGTAGACTAGGTTCCAGCATGTTTGTAGCTAGCTATTAGCTTCATCATCATTGTAGCTGCTTGCCCTGCTCTTGGCTTAGGCTGCTGGCCCCTGCTCCAATGTACTCCACATGTCCTCTGATCCATCCGATATCCCTCGTCCTGCAACAGACTCCACAGTGAGTAAAACACAACAACAACGACATGAATGAGGAGGAGGACTGGGAAATTTATGGGCTGAAATCCACCCCGCCAGTCCTTCAATGGTGCTGTGACAAGAGAGTGCTCTCAACCAGCAACATTGCCATCACTAAGAGATGGATCAAGCAGGGTTGATATTTCCCAGACCAGATACCACTCCCAAATGATCTCTTTAGGCTTATCTCTCTGGTCAATGCTGTCCTACAAAATACCCTAAGTGAAATACTGCCTGCTAACAATCTCTCTGTGGGAGCTTTAAAGGATTTTAAGCTCCCCAAAATTGCCACTTGGCATTACACAGATAAGATCTCATTTACAGAAGACCCACCTGCTGGCCAGTGGGCCTTGCAAGCAGAGATTCCTCCCCAGCCATATGTCACAAAGCTTCATATGAAGTTCAGTCAAGCACTTCTGGATGGGAACCTGTTGGTGCACGATCCTCGCACCCCCAATCTCCGGTATCCTTTCTGGGTGATCCAACTCTGGTGGTCATTGCACATTGTTGTTAGAGACCGTGCTTGGACAGAGAAGCGGAGGGGTCAGGGCTTGGCTTCAGCTCTTGTGCTGCACCCTTTGCCGAGTACGTGCCCCAAATTTGGAGCAGGTCCAATGATAGGACAGGCAGACCACTTTGGTCCACTTGGTGGGTCGGGAGGTAAGTGCTACTAGTGGTAATCCGACTAGGAGCGGAACAGGGAAGGCAGAGGAAGTTTATTGGGACAGAGGGGAGTAAGGGGATTGATTGATGGGGTCGAAGAGGTAAGAGTAAGTACTTAGAGCGTGGCTCTAAGTTGGAGTGGAGGGCCGGAGGCGACGACAAGGTAAACTTGTGTCTGGAGAGGGAGCAAAGTCCTATGGAGAATTCCCACTAGTAGAGACTGCAGGAAGACAAGTAATATTAAGACTGGGGAGTAGCTAAGTACAGGATATGTTTTTATATACTTCTATGTAGGAGGCAGTGACTAGTTAGTCCTTGGTATGAGGCTATGTACCGAGCATAATTTGTAAGTAGACACAGGTGGAAAACATAAGTCGGGGTGGTGTCATATACCTGATCCGACTGCTCCGATACTAATATCTGCTCCGCTTTCCGACCCTTCCGCCCCATCCATCCTCCGCTCTGTCCAATCACAAGTCCACACTCTGCCCTATGCTTCCGCTCAACCGCTCAACCGGTCCCCTTCCATGAACCTCTCCATTCAACTGGATCTCTTTCCCCTTTTAGATATATACCTTCCCCATTGGTACATAGACCCTTACTTCTGGATGACCAGTAATTCCTATTACCACTCGATCACTGATCCGACACATACATATTGATATCCGCCCCGACTTATGTCTTCACCTATGTAAAATACTTACAAACTATATCCTTGGTACATAGCTTTACTACATAATTATCCTGATCACTGCCTCATACATAGTAGTATATAACATATCATGTACTTAGATATTTTTCCTCAGCCTTAATATTACTTGTCTTCTCGCAGTTACTTCTTATGAGAATTCTCAGTAGGACCTTGCCTCCTCTGGACACAAGTCTCAACTTGCTGTCACCTCCGACCCTCCGACCCTCCACTCCGACTTAGAGCCATGCTCTAAGTCTTCCCCTTATACTCCGCCCCTATCAACTATCCTCCCTTGTCCCTCCACATTATCCTCCACCTTTCCCACCCCTACCAAACATTCCCCTGCTCATATCCACCCTCTGCATCACTCCCCGCCTTCTCCACTCCGCTCCTAGTCGGTCCGCCACTAGTAGCTCTTACTCTCCTACCCTCCAAGCAGACCAAAGTGGTCCACTCGTCCTACTGTCGGACAACATCAGACCCGCTCCAAATTCGGGGCACGTACTTGGCTAAGGGCGCAGCGCAAGAGCTGAAGCCAAGCCCCAACCCCTCTGCTTCTTGAGTCGGCACGGTACCTAACAGGCGGATATCAATATGTACGTGTCAGATCAGTTAGTCAAGCAGTTATAGAAAGTACCAGTGATCTGGGAAGTAAGTGCTATGTGCGAATGGGGAAAGTATATACCTAAATGGGGATGGAGTTTACAGAAGGGTGGAAACAATGCAGGAGGTAATCGACGAGGCGGTCGAGCAGAACCATAGTGGCTCTCTTCCCGCTTTGGCACAGACTTTACCGACGACAGGCCTACCTTGCCCCATGGGCACCAAACAGACACTGTATCATGCGGTCTCTTCACAATCAACACCATTGAGCACGATGTCTTTGGATATAAGCTCAGCATTGCCAACCCTGCTGCTGAGCGTGCAAGGTGGTTCTGTTCGCCCTCGCAAGATCAGATGGACCATCAAAGAGCCCCGCTTGCCTTGGATGCATCTAATAATGAGGTGGGGCCATCATCTCATCCTGGGTTGCCGGTGGGCCATCGCTTCCATGTGCAGAAAAATTATATCTTTGGAAACAACAGGCCCAGGAACAGCATGAAAAGGTTGAGAAGGCAGAAACAGAACAGCTTGAACAGGAAAGGGTTGAGAAGGCAAAGGCAGAACCCCTCAAATGCAGTGTGGATATGAATGATGTTGATATGAACAACAACAGCATGGATACTGACATGCGTGCATCCTAGTGTTGCCAGGGTTCAGTTAACCACAAACTGGTTCTGGCTTCTACCGGTTATGTCATATTTTCAGTTCGGTTCAATCACCTAAACCAGTTAAACTGCAGCTAAACCGTCCTTTCTATCCAAGTTTTGGATTTCAGGCAAATCTAAATTGAGACAAATGAGCTTTGTAGTTATACATTGCAGACTACACTACTACAAGGGCTGTCACAAGACTCTGGGTCACAGACTACACTAGGCATGCTATGCGCAAATGAATGGGGACTACATGTAGGCCGAAGTCTTGACACATGAAGCAAGGCGGGCACTACGTCAAGAAGAGGCATTATATACTTGTGGTGCTTCACACACTGCTTGTTGTGACTGCTGACTGTTGGGGTCGCTAATTTGTAATTCAGTCATTAAAAGGAACAAGATGATGAAAAAAAACTTACAACTGCAAACAAGTTTCTACACTCCGTGATGCAGCCCTTGTCTCATCCAGTTGATGCAACACAGTTGTTTCTGATTTGATTTTAGGAAGCCAGTCTAGTAAGGCAGCTTCTGCCTTGGATGAGCTTGGATGAAGCTTTTGAACCAGTGCTTGAAGGTAGTCGTAGTCTGGTTTAGCATGGAATGCAAGGCTGCATAAGTAGTCGAGCATGTGGTGAAACTTACAGGGAAGATCACGACATAGCTCATCCATATTGAGTTTCATGTTGAGGACCGTGTTGTCAGTTGTAATTTCATGGTCTAACCATGGGAGACATCCATGGACAAGATATATTAATAAATATACGAGTGACTCGAGATCATTGCGTCGTCCCAACTCAAGTCCAAGATGGCTATTGATGGAAGTGAAGGCAGGGGTGCCAATAAAGGAAGTGGTATGGCCGGGCATAACGTGAATATGTGTGTTTGGATCTCTGTACTGCTTGGAGAGGCTAAAATCGATCAGGTAGATGATGTGGGTGTTATTTCGGATGCCAATCAATACATGCCTGGGCTTCAAGTCCCTGTGAATGAAGTTGCGAGTATGAATGTGCTGAAGATGACAAATCTGGACAGCATATACCATTACATGATGTGCATGAAGGTATTGTTGGAAAGACTCACCAATTGGTCCGCGATTAATGCAATAGTACTGAGGCTGAAAGAGCGGCAACAGGAGTTGAATACATCCTCTAGTGAGGGGCCAAGACAATCAAGGATAAGAGTGTTGTATCTGGCCTCATACCCAAACCAATGCACCCTAGGGATACCAGTTATGCCATCAAGCTGATGGAGAACATGGTGTTTGTACTTCAAGACAGAGGGATCAATGCTTTCAGGCTCGATCTTTACTGCAATGTCGTGGCTATATACAAGGTCGCTTGCACGATAGACTTCGCCTTTCGTGAGAGTTAGAGGTGTAGTCCATTGACAATTAGTTTCTAACATACCATATGAGCCCAATCCAACTTTCTCTTTTAGGCTATACCTCCCATCGATGCGAACCAACATCACAACATAAATCTGTTGTGAAAAATAGCAATCAGAAAATAAGAATAATGACAATGGGCTTCACAACTAGTGGTGGGTTGAACTTTCAACTTTGATTATGTAAGGGATACACCAAAAGGACGAGCATAAATTACTGTCATATACCAGATCCGAGCACCTCCAATACCACCTGTGAACATCCCTACCGCTAGTCCGACCCCCTGTTTCCCCATCCGCTCCATCCCTCCTTCTCTGACAATGCACGAAGTGCATTTCAGCAGGACTAGCCCTGCTACCTCCGCCCGACTCTATTCCACTCCTCCAACACTACCCCTATTTTCTCCGACACTATATCCCATACCTCCGGATCTGGAATTCTGGATTCTCCCCTATGAAAGTTTGGTTCTCTGTCCTGTTCCACCCAGCGCTCTGCTTTTATCTCCAGACTTACACCTATCTCCTTTTAGAACACTGCTCTCTGGTTACCAGTTGTACACCTTTCCACTTTGCTTACTGATCCATCCGTTGGCACTTCATTTCTGACCTCATTTCCTTGATCCGTTGTACACTTACTAATAGACCCTCCATATGCTTCGGACATAGCTTTTACTGTGCTGACTGATTTACTTACATGATACCTACAGTATATAAACTCCTGTAAAAAACTCCAGAACTCCTTAGTTTGAATATCACCTTAGTTCCTGCTCATTCCTGTACCTCCGGACTTGAGCTTGTCTCTTGTCAATCTCCGAGTCTTAGGATTGATTCCTTTAACTATACCTCCGACTCTCCATCTTAGTTCTGCTCATTCCTGCAATCTCCAGGCTTGAGTCTCATCTCTTGTCCACCTCCGAGTCTTAGGGGTAAAACCTTAGGACTAATTCTCTGGCTCTACCTTAGGGTAGTCTAAACTCTGTTCTGCTTCTACTCCGGACCTGTCCATAGTAGCCTTCTGGAGTTCCGCCGAACTCCACCGACATTTGTCTTCTGGAACTCCCCAGACTTCCATCAGACTTCCCCTCTGCCCCTTGGAAATTAAGGGCACGTACTTGGGTAAGGGGCGCAGCGCACGAGATGAAGCCGAAACCCTTTGAGTAGTCTTTCCCTTGAGCATGACCTTAACAATTACAGTCAACAACACGAGTGACAACAAATAAAACATAAGAGGAGAGTCAGAGATTTGGCAAATCACATCACACTCTAAGTGTCTCACTGATCTAAGCCCATCAACCTCTCTTGGGCCACTTGCTGGGCTCTTCCTGTGGGAATTGCTCTGCAAGCTCATCTGCTTGGCACTTCAAATTGACATGCCAGTCACAGTACCAGTCAAACCCATCATATAGCACTCCCTTGCAAATGTGATTCATGACCTTATCCCAGTTGAATAGAGGATCTGGAGGTATCCATTCACGCATGGCGCTGTTAGTGGATTAGAAGTGAGATGCGATCATGATTATGTAGAAAGAGGATATCTCACCTCAAATTCTCCTCATCGAACTCACAATGCTCCTGCACATAACCGGTGATTTTGTTGCATATGAGTTTCATGGCTTGGTGGAACACTGAATCGAGATGTGTGATCTCAGCGGAGTCCCTGGTCGGACAAATCTCCTGTCAAGGCTCAGCATTTAATTTTTTTAAAAATAAAAAAAGAGTAGCAAGGACTTACCGCCCACACATAATAGGAACTGCTGTTCATTTCATCAAGAGAGAACTCTCCATCTGATTGACAGAGCCAGGTCTTGACCTTGATAGTCAGGGGACTGGCCCACTGATGCGGTACCGAGGACATAACTGGCCCAAAGGCTGGATCATCCGACACAACCTTCCACTCCTTCAATGTTAACAAATTTTACCCCTCCATCGCGATTGCCAAATCCAATATATCCTTCGGCATCTTGTGAGGCTGGGACTTGCAGGCGTCAATCATGGTGATTACTTGAACATCCTTGCACTCCATTGCGTAATGACAAACACTAGACATCACTTCATCTTTTGCCCATGAAAAGCTGACTTCCATTATCCACAAGGGGATGCTGCCACCCGGTCCATCCATCTCAAAAAGAAGGTCGGGCATGCCCAGCTTCTTTGCCATAACAATAAGTAGCAATGACATATGTATAGGGAAGATAAGATCCCAAAGTGCATTGATGGGCATTGATTCAATTGCACATTCTATGACCCTGGTCATCGGGGGTAGAAAACTATTGTGTGTGCATGATGGCAGTTTGTAAGCAATGAAGCATTTGAGATCTGGAATGTATGCTGGTCTGAGAGTGGTAAATATTATTAATCAATAGCTGCGTCTAAGCCACTGTAAGGCATTACCCACTTGTGAATAAGTTCCTCAGTTTCTGCAATAGTGCTCATGACATGATCATAATCGTCTTGTGACACATGCAAGAACCACTGTGGCAGAGTGAGTCAGAGTCTCAGAGATTACAAGTGGCTCATGGATCTTACAATGTCTGTCTCTGTGTTGCCCCCATCAGTGACCTTGAGGGCAGCAATAATTTGCTTGCATAATTCTGTTGCAACTTAGCAAAGAATATGATACAAAAGGCAGCAGAAAACTCATGATCTTTAGTCGGGGGATCACTTGGAGATGGTGCTGATGAGAAACCAAGCCTGGTCTCAAATTTTGAGACTAAAGGGGCTTCCATTGACATGGAAACTACAGTGGTAGTTTTCTGTGAACTGGCAATTAAAGGACAGTCCTTCAGAGGATTTGCAGGTGCTGAGTGCCTTTTGACAATAGGCTGAGGTTTGTGGAGTGAAGACACAGCCCCTGGGGGAGAGCTCCATACATGAGCAGCATGGGTGTAAAAAGGCAGCTTGCCAGGACCACTTTGTGGTCCTGGCTTCAAGATATAAGGATCAGCCATCTTTCAGCCTGTCTCTTTGTAGGGTTTGAACTTTGAAGGTGAAGGCTAGCTAGCCTCCACCAGTATCATGTGTCACACATCACATGATGAGCTTCATCCAATCAAACATTGTTCTCATATCTATGCAACAGCATGCTAAAACATAATGTACACATAGGATATAAGGTCGGAATTCATGAACAAGACTAATGAGCTATGTGTTCTAGAAGTTCAACAAGTTCAACAGCATCTGCAACTCCATCACCCTCCTCTTGCATTATCATGCTGAGTATGTGGTCAAGAGGGTTGTGTTGACCAGACATGTTGTGAGTGCCAGGTTCATTGGGTTCATCTTCAAGAAGAAGTTTCTGGGATGTTACCCAGCCATGTGTAGAATTGAGGTGTTCTTTTTTGAGATGAAACTTGAGCATTTGGAGCGCCTCCATGAGATGTGGACTGATACAATTGCACCTCTTTGTGTCAGTTTCCACACTAGAAGAAAAGACGTGTTCACAGGGAACAGCAGAGGCCTGAATTGCTAGATAGTCCATCACCATCTGGAATATGGTTGGGTACTCCATCCTCTTCATCTGGGAGTGATGAGTCAGTGAGTGTACATGTAAATTGAATGTTGAAAAGTGTACCTCCCAGAACCTGAGGGGATCCAAACCATCCTCAAAGAGATCGCTGGTGATATACAATTGGTACTCCTGTTCAACCGTTTGAGGTCTGTTTTTGGGCTGGCATCTCAACCCCAAATCCCTGAGTCCATAATGTAATACAAGGGTGTTGATTGAATGTGTGCCGCGTGGAGGTACACCCTGCTGTTCCAGAGTTTGAGGTAGTTTTGTCTTGTGATAGTGCTTCATCTAGATGATCTGTAGGTCAGCAGTGTACTTGATGAGGATTCTATTATCCTACGAGTTCAACGATCTTTTCCTCTGCATCCTGAATCCATGTCTTCTCCCAATAAGCCTTAACCCAACCCATTCGTATTGATGGGTCAACAACTGTGTGGAATATGGGCATGGGAGTCAATCAATTGTGACTCAGGAATGAACTAAGTGAACTTACACATTGCAACAACATAAGCACATGTATTATCCATACACTTATAATATTTCTTAGCCAACTCTAGGCCAACATAAATGAAAGGTTTGAGGCAAGGGGTCCCTTCAGCTTTATTCTCCCATGCTGTCATGAACAACTCCAAGTGCAGGTACAGCATTGCCTAGCCTAGGACGGCTCTCACTAGACATACTCTGTTGAACCCCATGAGGTATCTGCATGGAGTAAAACCAACTAATTCGAAACACTAGGACCAGTATGCTTACTTCTAGAATGGCCTCAAAGTTGTGGAGGACAAACCATTCCATATCATTCATCTTGTGTTGTGCAATATCCTGCTGATCCGGGGAGGAAAGAAAGTAATCTATAGCCTGCCATAGAGATTGTGAGAAACGGACTTGAATCATGATGATTATAAAAAAAAACATACCACACGCATTGCCCGTAAACGATTGATCATGAAATATACAGAGTCCCATTGCGTTGCAATGTCCCACAGGAGCTGGTACTCTGGTATCTGGATGACTTTACCCTGAAATTTGAACAAACCACTGGAATTACAAGACCTGATGATGTGCGTGAATTCATCACGCCACAGACCAGATGCACGGATAGCTTTGACAGTCTGGCAACCAAGTGCAATTGGATCATTGCTGAGAGCCTCCAAGTACTCATCAATATTGACATCACCATTGTCTGCAAATGTGCCAACAAAAGTATCTGCAAGATCAGCAAGGTTGATGCCAGAGAATGCAGTGAGGACGTGTTTGACGCAGATATTGATGATGTGAGGAAAACACATAATCCTATGATCCTGTGCATCAAACTCGATATTGCATTCTCTCAACAAATGCTCAAGTTCCTGCATCATCGTGGCATTATTCTCCACATTATCAAGAGTGATGTGTCCTATCTAGAAAGTACCAACATCACTCCTTGTGAGTGCGACATCCATGGCTCATTGATCAAACACATACTTTCACAGTGATACCTGCCCAATCGAGCAGGAATAGGACAGTTCGTGCAAGGGATCTTGAAATGCGATCAATGCTGCTTTGAGTTCCAAGCAGTTCTCGATCTCGGCTATCCAATGTGCAGTCATGGCAAGAAACGGTTTATGACCACCATCTGACCAAATATCAGTGGTGATTGAGATATCTCCAAGTGCATGCTAGACCAAAGTGAGAAAGTTAGTTAGTTGAACTGTTAAAGCGACGGTGTATTTATAAATCCATAGTACATGCCTCCAAGTCTTCTTTCAGCATAGCAAAATGGTCTTGCCAGGCCTCTATAATCTGCTCCTGCAGCCTGGTGCAGTGAGGTATGTCTTGTTCTCAGAGATCCTCCTGGAGTAGGAGAAGAAGCTGTTAAGACCATGCTCAGGGGTAAGGCTGAGTCTGAGGGGCTTGGCTTCAGCTCATGCGCTGTGCCCCTTACCCGAGTACATGCCCCTAATTTTGGATTGTAGTCCAACTCGAGTTCTACAAGCTCCGACAGGACGTTGGAGCTGAGGTCCTCAGAAGGAGGACCAACAGACTACTGGATAAGCGTGAGAACATCAGGTGGAGATTGGTCCGCCCTACAGGGGAGAGTCGGAGGGCTACTGCAGTTGGAGCTAACAGTAGGAGCAGAGCGGAGGAGACTGTTCAGACGAAGTCCAAAGCAGAATGGGAACACAGAGGACAGATATATGAGAGTACTAGTCACAAGTCCAACACACAGAAAAGGCGGTGGAGGCACGGGAAGTCGGACAAGCGGAGGAGGCGGCCAACCTAGGGAGTCAATCCCCTAGGCCAGCAAGCAGGAGTTGTCAAGGGGTTTGCCCAAGAACAAGGACAAGAGAGCAGGGCTTAGAAAAGGTAATATTCAGACTGAGTATCTACAGACAAATGTACATATGTTTATATACTCTAAGTGATGAGCATAGCATAGCAGAAGGCTATGTGCTGAGTGTACAGGAATACAATAGGATGACTGAGACATGTGAGAATAAGGCTTGGGGAACAGTATGTACACGACGGATCAGAATCACTAGGGTATAGGGATTACCAGTGATACAAAAAGCGGAACTATGATACTAAATGGGGATAGGACCAGTTGAGTGGTTCCTAGTCTAGGAGTGGACCAGTGAGGCAGTCGGATGGACTAATAGTCGGGTAGGGCAATATGAGCAGAACTGAAGGATCTAAGCAGGTCAGAAAAGCGGAGGGAGTAGGAGTAGGATCAGGTGGATCAATAGGGTGGAGGAGTGGAACCCCAGATAGGGTCAGATGGAAGGGGTATAATGTCGGGGGACATAGGGGTAGTGTCGGAAGAGTGGAACAGGGTTGGGCAGAGGTAGCAGGGCTAATCCCGCTGAGATGCACCTCCTGCATTGTCGGAGAAGGAGGAATGGAGCGGATGGGGAAACAGGGGGTCGGACAAGCAGTAGGGATGCTTATAGGTGGTACTGGGGGTACTCGGATCCGGTATATGACAGAAGCCATCTGAACTCAACACATTCAACAAGATTTATGGCCTGTTTAAAGAAATAAGATATGAAATATGTGTAAGTAAACCCCACTCACCTGATTGTCCACGACAATGAATGAGAGAAGAAATCAATGAAAAGTTGGCACCAAGAATTCGGGTATTGAATCTCGGTTTCCTGGCTTAGATGCAGCATTTGCATTTTGATGGCCAGGAAGCGAAGTCAAATTGCCTCCCTTCTCGATGTGGGTCTTCATCTCTTCGATTGAGCATCCTTGACTTTGTAACAATTTGACCTCTTTCAACACAATTGGCCATGAATTTTCAAGGGCCTGCATTAAGTACTCCAGCAAGTGCCACTTGTAAATATGAGGGCGTAGCGATGAATTTCCTGTAGTAGTCACATACATGAAGTTACGTCTCGTGGACAATGGGCCATATAAAACATCACATGCTGCTACATCTTTTGCACGTGCCAATCTGGTGAAAGGTCTTCTAAGCCACAGCAATGCTATGTGGATGGTTGTGTAACGGATAAGCTTACCTGCAGTGGTCACAAATTGTATTGGCTGTTTCCTGTTTGAAGAAGTACTCAATATCTTCCGCTGATGAAGAGTGAGATCGACTGGTGCGTTTTACTGTGTCGAGGAGAGGGTCATTGTCATATACCGGATCTGAGCACCTCCAATACCACCTGTGGACATCCCTACCACTAGTCCGACCCCCTGTTTCCCTGTCCGCTCCATCCCTCCTTCTCTGACAATGCACGAAGTGCATCTCAGTAGGACTAGCCTTGCTACCTCCACCTGACTCTATTCCACTTCTCCAACACTACCCCTATTTTCTCTGACACTATATCCCATACCTCCGGATCCAGAAGTCTGGATTCTCCCTACGAAAGTCCGGTTCTCTGTCCTGTTGTCCACCCGGCGCTCCGCTTTCATCTCTGGACTCACACCCATCTCCTTTTAGAATACTACTCTCCAGTTACCAGTTGTACACCTTTCCGCTTTGCTTACTGATCTGTCCATTTGCACTTCATTTCCGACCTCATTTTCTTGATCCGTTGTACACTTACTAATAGACCCTCCATATGCTTTGGACATAGCTTTTACTGTGCTGACTGATTACTTACATGATACCTACAGTATATAAACTCCTGTAGAACTCCGGAACTCCTCAGTTTGAATATCATCTTAGTTCTGCTTATGCCTGCTTCTCTGGACTTGAGTCTCATCTCTTGTCTACCTCCAAGTCTTAGGGTTAAACCTTAGGACTAAATCTCCAGCTCTACCTTAGGGTAGTTTATGCTCTATTCTGCTTCTACTCCGGACTTGTCCATAGTAGCCTTACTCTGTTCTCTCATAGTCTTCCAGAGTTCCACCGAACTCCCCTGATGTCTGACCTCTGGACTTCCCCGGACTTCCCCTCTGCCCCTTGGAAATTAAGGGCACGTACTCGGGTAAGGGGCGTAGCGCATGAGCTGAAGCCGAAGCCCTTTGAGTTGTCTTCCCCTTGAGCATGACCTTAACAGTTGTCTTCAATCACAGGGGGGTCAATGGGTGCATGGACTCAGGTGCAAGCATGCGGTGGGACACTTTCTTCTTCTTCATCGGCAGAGATGTCTTGTAAATCAAATTCCTCATCAGGCGCATCTTCAATGGTGGCTGCATGAGTGCGGGGGCATCCACGGGTGCTGCAGGTGGTGTGGGAGCAGGCTGACCTTGGTGGCGAGGTTTTGCAGCATTCACTGCACAGTTTTGTGGTGCCGCCATGGTGAGATGCTGAGAGTGGGAGAGTTGAAAAGTAGCCACAATATATTTGAAGGATGAGCACAGCAATGGTTGTATGTCACAGCAGCTGCTAATAGGATGAAAGGTGTGGAAATTACTTACATCATACACAACACACCCTGCCACATAAGAAACTGAGCAGTCAAGGGCTGTCATTCAGATGATTTGCACATGCTGAGTGCTGTGTACAAATAGCGGGAAGTGCATGGACATTCATGAAAGGCATAGACTGCACTGCTGCATAGATCATGGCTGAATTAATGTGGTAGGGTGGTGACAGGATATTTACCTAAAGGTCAAAAGAGGAAGTACCTACTGATGGTGGCACACAACAAACTCTATGTAGTAATACCCCTGGAGCGTCGTTCACTCATTCTCGCCATTCATAGCTATGCCTTAGTGTACTGTATACAATGTAAGCACATTACGTACTACCACAGTAGATCAAGGGTAACTCAACGTCATCTACATGAGTTCTACAGTAATCAACCTCTCTTTGGCCTTTTTCTGGACCCGCCCTGTGGGAGTTGCTCCTGGAGTTCATCTGCTTAGTAATTTAGATCCTCATGCCAGTCACTGTACCGGTCAAACCCATCATGCATCACTCCCTTGCAAACATGATTCATGACCTTGTCCCAGTCAAATAGAGGATCTGGAGGTATCCATTTGCACATGGCACTGTTAGTCGACTGGAAGTGAGATGTAATTATGCAGAAAGAGGATATCTTTACATGATATTCTCCTCGTCGAGCTCACAATGCTCCTGCACGTAGCTGGTGGTTTTGTCATGTATGAATTTCATGGCTTGGCGGAACACTGAATTGAGATGGGCGATCTCGGTGGAGTCCCTGGTTGGACAAATTTCCTGTCAAGGTTCAGTGTTTAATTTAAAAAAGAGTAGTAAGGACTTACTGCACACACATAATAGGAACTGCTGTTCATTTCATTGAGAGAGAACTCTCCATCTGAGTGACAGAGCCAGGCCTTGACCTTGATGGTCAAGGGCATGACCCAGGGATGTGGTGCCGAGGACATAACTGACCCAAAGGCTGGATTGTCCAACATAACCTTCCACTCCCTCTTCGTCAACACATCTCGCCCCTTCATCGTGATCACCAACTCCAATGTATCCTTTGGCCTCCTGTATGGCTGCAACTCACAGACGTCAATCATGGTGATTATTTGTGTGGTCTTGCATTTCTTAGTGAACCTTCAGACTCTCTTCATGAGGTCCTTGTCTGTCTGCAAAAAGCCGACCTCTAATATCCACAAGGCGACGTTGTCACCCGGTCTATCCACCTCAAGAAGAAGGTCGGGTACACCCAGCTTCGCATTTGGGACTCTGATCCTTATAGACATATGGGTGGAAAAAGTAAGATCCCATAGATCACTGACCAGCAGTGACTCCATCACATGGTCGATGACTGCGCGAATCAGAGGTAGAAAACTCTTGTGGGTTCTGGAAGGCAGCTTAGAAGGAGGGCGAGTGTCAGAGACGGGTGATCAAGGCCGGGCATGAAGTTTCAGTGAAAAGAATCAACCCTGCATGTGTACCAAAATGGCAGTTCTATTTATATTGTAGACCCAAACATACCGAAATCTAAAACATACAAATCAATCCAACTTTGCACTTCCAAGTACAACGAGCAAACTACAATGCAAATTCACATCCTTTGCATCTTATGAGCCTATGAGATACAATATGGAGTGCGCATTATAATTGGTGAGTAGATAGATTACTTTGCACACTACGAATACTGACTTATTCTTCTGTTCCAATGCAATGTCAATTGCCTGTCCACAAACTGTTGGCTTGGAGCATGTAGCATCAAGGATAACACCAGAGGTGTAGCTCATGCTGGTGCTGGATAGCTGGGAGGGCAAATTTGGGCATGATTGGGCAAGGAAAAGGTGCTGGTGGGTGCTAGAGGGCTGGAACAGCACATTTGGGCGCGTTCAGGGTGAAGTGGGTGAGGGGAAGGTACTGGTAGGTGCTGGAAGGCCAGAGCGGCATGTTTAGACACATTTTGGGTGCTGGCATGCTGCATGGCTGGGAGGGCGCATTTGGGTGAGGGAAAGGTGCTAGAGGGCTGGAACGGCACATTTGGGCACATTCAGGGTGAAGTGGGTGAGAGGAAGGTGCTGGTAGGTGCTGGAAGGCTGGAGCAGCGTGTTTGGACACATTTTGGGTGCTGGTGTGCTGGATGGCTGGGAGGGTGCATTTGAGTGAGGGAAAGGTGCTGGAGGGCTGGAATGGTGCATTTAGGGAGCTGGGTGGTGCCAGAGGGTGCGGTTGTGTGTGGTTGGGTGCTGAGAGGACTTGGAGGGTGAAGATGGAGTGGGGGTTGTGATAGCGCAGAAGAAAAACACATAGTTGAGCAGCAGGACAACGGTCCATCTGAGGCTCTCGATAATGGATGCAGCATTGGATAGCGAAGATAGGATAATGTTAGTATCCAGTACAAGAATGGTGCCATATCGAGGCACAATGTTCAGAGATGGCATCAACACATTTTCTGGGAACGGGCTGGGTGCGATTGCTATGTGGATACCTGAACCGGCGTGAGTGCAGCATTGAGAAGGCAGGTTCCATCGTGAATTTCAACTGAACTGGGACTTCAGCAGCTATGTTGGCGTCAGATAGGGCTGGGGACACCTGCGTAAAAAGATGCTTCAGTCAGAATATAGAAAAATAATAAAAAGTGACAACATACCTTGAGTTCCAGTGTCACTAGCACTGGTCCCCTTCAAAAATTCCTCATGGCCCATCGATACTTGGACAGCGGCACCATAAGCAGTGAGTCGGACAGGAGGCATTTTGGCAAGGGGAGGGGGACATGTGAAGGGAGGAGGTTAGATGGCGCATGCTGGGGTAGTATTGTAATAATCTATATTTACCTTTGGAAAACGGTTTGAGCTGGTTTTGGAACCAGAGCAAGACTGTGGCTTGACTTTGTGGAGCCAATGTTTATGGCACAGTTCGGTCCAGTCAGGTTCAGTGACAAACCGGGTTCTAAAATTGGGTTAAACCTGCCAAAAACCATAACCATGGCAACACTAGTGCATCCCCTCCATATGAGTCCACGCATGTCCCGCCTGGTGAAGAAGCCAACCCTCCCCCTCCTTTTGATCACGACACACAATGTCCTAGCTCCCCCCCTCATGAATCCTCCTACAGGGACTATCCCCCTCATCAACCAGTCTCTCCCCCTGATAATTGCGGTAGGTTGATGTCCTATAGAGACTATGCCCCATCTCAGCAGGAGCGTGTCATGTCCCCTCATCGAAGTTGATCCCATTCCCCACCTTGGTGTGGCCATTCTCCCTCACCAAGACCATGAGGAGGATATCAGAGGTCACATTACCAGAATCCTTGAGGAAGTTGCGACTGTAAGTATCCTGCAATCACACACCTAGACACAACTAATTTGTGTCTCTGTAGTGCACACTGCTCACAGCTACTCATCACATCACAACTGTTGAGTAACCCATCCACATGAGTTTCACATTATAATTAATGTGATTCTAAGACTAACTTGAAATGTCTCTAGCGACCCCTTTTATACATCCTATCGCCGGTCCTTTGATGCAAGCAGTGTCTACCATGCCATCCACTCCTGGCCCTTCGTCACTCGCTGTCATATCCCATACCTCTGGACCCAGAATTCCGGATCTCCCCTGCAGAAGTCTGGTTCTCCATTCTATTGTCCACCCGGTGCTCCGCCTTTATCTCTGTACTCACAATTATTTCCTTTTAGAATACCGCTCTCCGGCTACTGGTTATGTCTTTCTGCTTTGCTTACTGATCTGTCTGTTTGTACTTCATTTCCGACTTCGCTGCTTTGATCCATTATACACTTACTAATAGACTTTCCACATGCTTCGGGCATAGCTTTTACCTTGCTGACTGATTTACCTATATGATACCTACAGTATATAAACTCCTGTAATACTCTGGTACTCCTCAGTTTGAATATCATCTTAGTTCTGCTCATTCCTGCTTCTCCGGACTTGAGTCTTAGGGTTAATCCTTAGGACTATATCTCCGGCTCTACCCCAGGGTAGTCTAACTCTGTTCCACTTCTACTCTGGACTTGTCCGTAGTAGCCTTATTCTGTTTGTTCCTAGCCTTCCGGAGTTCTGCCGAACTCCCCCTGCGTCTGACCTCCAGACTTACCTGGACTTCTGTCAGATTTCCCCTCTGCCTCTTGGAAATTAAGGGTATGTACTTGGGTCAGGGGCACAGCACACAAGCTGAAGCCAAAGCCCTTTGAGTTACCTTTCCCTTGAGCATGACCTTAACACTTGCTCCTATCACTCCATCACAAGTCTTGCCTCTTGCGAACGTGACATCAATTGCAGGCTTCGACAGGATGAGCCATTCTGCCGCTGACACCACTAAAACTCACTGGCTCATTCAGTGCCTTGGTCAGTTTGATGCAGCCAATACCATTGACTTGGCGCATTTCAACTACCCTTCCTTGCACGTCGTCTCATGTGGTTGGTTAGTAGTATCGAAAAGGACAAAAGTGAGACTACACATGTGGACTGCCCAATACCCAGATGTACCACTGGTTTTTGGGCGTTCGCTGCCTATCCAGGGCCTGGATTGGCAGGTATTGGTTAGCCGTAATGATCTTGTGCTTCCTATCCCTGCCACACACATTCCTGTCCCCACCCATCTCAATGCCCGGGGTCAAACCCTGTGCTAGCACTGCAACATTTTCCAGGAATATCACACCTGTGTCAAGGCCATGTTTGCCCTTCCATTTGCACACTGGTTTCTTACCATGGGTGTTTTAGTTTGGCAGATTGCATTGCACTATGGGCCGGAAAGTCTGCTTGCCACCACCCTGGTCGGGCTATCCACCAATGCTTACCTGCACTGCTGTATCCACCGTATTGATAGCGATATTGATGACATGGTGACTGATGCTGATATTGACCTTCTGTTAGGCAGCACTGGAAATGGTTCTTTATGGCCTCCCATTGATGTCTTTGAAAAGTGCCCCAAGTGGCAAGGAGAGTGGACCAAGGCACATTGGGGTTATCAATATTTAGGAGAGATTTATATGCTGTACAAAATGCAAAGAAAATATTTGAAGTTTAAACTAACATAAAGATGGGTACATAACTTCAAATTTCAGCAGTGTTTTGTGTGAAATCTAAAATATGAAGCATCCACAACCATTTTCCCACCAATCACACATCAATGAAAATATGAAATATAATTGGATTTTCAGTGTCTGCGTAAATTTGAAGTTTAATTATCACATGAGGCATTGGACAAAACTTGAAGTTTAGTCCATCACTACATGCTTGTCAATGTATTAAGTTTTGTCCAACAATTCGATGCCCCTGAAAATTTGAAGTTTATGCTGGCGACAAAATGCGATGAGTAAACTTCAAGTTTCGTTCACAGACAAAATGAATTGCCCATCCATCACCGCCCATTGCCTGCCCGGTTCACTCAATCATAGCCCATGCACCAATGGGTCAAGGGTTCAGTGACCGCAAAGGATGAGTCCCCAGTGGGCTCTAGGTGGGAATAGATTATAGCCGAGGGAGTAGATGACGGAGTGCAGGGAAATGGTGGTGGCTGAATAAAGATAAAAACGACTGTCACAACAGTATGTTCCATGAAAATAATTTACGAGTCAGAAGGCACATCACAGCAGTGGCAGCATCAGGAACAACAAGTTTCCAGGCGACCAGACTTGGTGATAGACATGGCTGAATGACATAGAGCTGATGCTGCTCAAACACGTGGATGTAAGAAACTCAAATGTTTGCATTCAAGGCCAACAGGGGGGAATCGGGTCCTAGGTCCCAGAGATCAGACAGTATGTGAGACAACTGAGAGCTGGGGAGGGTAACAAGGTAACCAATGAAACATGTGATAATGCGCTTCCATGCGTCTGCAACCAATTCAACGTTGTCGCCTGAGTCACCGATGAGTTTGCATAGGTTAATCCATGTAGTCCTCTGAATCCACTGTTCAAACATGGTTGATCTATCACGGGCTGTGTGGGTTGATGCTGTGAGCTGAAATCCGAGATGGAAATGAAGGATTGAGGCAAAAAATTCAATGCCATGAGTGTAATTTGACGAGGGTGCAACCCCATGATGGCCAAAGTAGTTCTCGATATCCTGCATGAAACTGGACAGCAGGGGTGGGGGCAGATGGGGCGGAGGAGGACCAGAAGGAGTGGGAACAGGCAGGAAATGATCTTCTTCCCAGTCGCTATCGGGAATGCTGCTGGGATCTAACGCATCTCATAAGTCCCACTCATTATGAAACGAGTCATAGATCCTAGTAGATCAACTATAGTTTCCCCAAGTCATTGGTATCTGGGCCTTTGTGAGGCGGATGCACAGAAGAAAGCCATTGAATTCATCTTGGGATTGCCATTTGAATACAACGGCTGTATTGGATTTGCCTGGAATACCATGGTTCATTGCTGAACACTCATGGCTCTGACATGACTGCTGGCAAGTTGGAGTCTCACTGGCTTCCTTCATCTTATTTTCCTTGCGTTGCCATGTAAAGAACACCTTGTAATCTTGTCCTGGCTTCTGCCCACTGAGTTGTTCTGGGACCGGAAACCGGGGGTCTACATGTTGCTGAGGACCTGCTGATATGAGCCTGTGTTCTCCACCATCCAGATCCCATCCAAGGGCACCCTGACTCCAAGCCTGATCCCAATCAACAACGCTCTCACTTCCATTGTCCAGTTGACCCCACATCCCGTCCGGCTGACCCCATGTCCCATGCATCTGGTCCAACTTCTGTGCCTCAATCACATCGGCAATGGCTTTTGGGGACGGGATATAATGACACAACTTCATGTCGATAGCAGCATTCCCGTCATAGCAGACCCAGATTGGGATCGAGAATGCTTCAAGCATGGGTAATTGTGCCTCCCAAGGACAGGAGATGGAAGAGATGAAGACCCCGGTGCATGGTATATTAGTTGACAAATCCCCTACAAATGAGCAAGATAACTTGAGGACCCATTCAGCTGGTATGGGATATGCAGGGTTAGTGGTTAAGAGAGATGTCCAGGTACGATCGGAACCTCAATATCGACGACTCATGATGTGCCATGTACATGCAGCGACAATTACTAGAAATATGTCAGCCATCAAGCAATGTAATGAAAATGGGGTGGATGTACATAGAAATGTGTTACGTGACCTCAATGCTACTTTTTTCACCAGCCTAGCATCCGTGTGTGATCTCTGGTACTCATAACTAGTCAGAGCACATGGAAGTACAGTCCCCCATGGAACAAGCAGTCCTGCACCCAAATGCTCCTGGCACCAGAGAAATTTCTGCTCTAGATTGCACCATTTTTCTCTGATGTCACGATGGAGTATGTATTTGCCCTGTCTATCGACCTCTGTTCGCAGTGAAAATGCGGAGTGGTTCAGGCATGCAAAGATTGGCCCGTCAAAGCTAGGATTTAAAGGCACAAGAGGAAACCATGGTCTAGCTGCATATGCCCAGTGTGTGGTGAGTGGCGTATCACTGTCGTCAGGTGAACTGTCATGAGGGTCACATGGGTCCCAGACAGGCTGGCAAGGGATCACTTCTGGAAGAGAGTGTGCAGTGAGAGACATGTAGACCTTGTCATCATGACAAAAGACTTTGAGATTGGTAGCCATCGGAAAGGGTGGTTGATGTGTAGAATAGTAGACTGAAGCACTACCACAACAGTACAAACTGTTGTGCTAGGTTAGTCAAGGATAGCGCTAACATGTAGAATAAGAAGCCGATTTCTACCACAACAGTACAGACAGTTGTGTTAGATTGGGAAGAAGTGGCAGGCCAGATGAATCCTTGATATATCAATGGCAGAGTTTCAATTAGTGATTATCATATCAGTCCGAGGGGGAGAACAATGTAGTGGCCACAGAGTATTACTTCAGGAAAAAGGTGCTGTGGAGCGTTAACAATTTCAGTAAGATAAGAAAACAAAAGACAGGAGTCCAAGGGGGAGAACAATGTAGGCCACAGAGTATCTGGAAAAAGGTGCTGTGGAGCGTTAACAATTTCAGTAAGACAAGAAAACAAAAGACAGGAAAAAACTTACATTGAATAGCGGCCTTGTGTGAAAAAAGACGCTGGAGTGTATTGAAAAGGCAAGGCACGGGTTCTCTGCATAATGTATGGCCATCAACACAACGATGCCAGACAAACATATCACAGATGCATGTGTGAATCCAAAAGCAAGACAAGTTCTCCACAAGGTGGATGGCCTGATAACAGGCATAAGATCAAACACAAAATGATGGCCTTCGATTCCAATGGCAGGCGCAAGATCGAGGATGCATAAGGGGAGCGGAGAAGGGACTCCTGAGGACCAGTAGTTCCAGATATTGTCCAGGGCTGAGCAATAATCATCTGAGTAAGAGCAGAAAAAATCAAGTGACTATGAGAATAAGAAATGAAAGGCAAGGCAAGTTCTCCGCAAGATGGGGTGGATGGCCCTTGATGCAGATGCCAGGCAGAATATGAAGGATGTGTACCTCTTGCATCTCATCAACCAAATTTGGTACAGCTGAGGACAACCTCATAGCCATCTGCCCTGGGACTGTGGTGGAAGAGCTGGCAGCTGTCTCAACCAGGTATGAGATGGATCACCAGTTGTCCTCAGGGAAAGGATGTCAAACCCTTGATCAATAATCACCCAGGCCCTTCATCGTTCCAAAGACGAAGTAAAGTCGCAAGGACAGACATGACGGTACATACAGTCATGCTGTGGGTGGGATGCGGAAGGCCATTGGGTCGTTGAGCCAGGGGGTAGCAAAGGTTAGATATTGACAAAGAAATCAGGAGGGAAAGGCAGACACAACTGTACATACAGTCATGCCGTTGGGAAGGTGGAAGATGGTATAAGGTCATCGAGGACAATGGACTCGACGGTACAAACAGTCGAGCCCATGTGAGTAAGGAAATATAAGGATGAGGATACATAAGAGTAAGGAAACCATAACCTGGATAAGGATACATAAGACTTAACGACTTTGGTGATGACAGTGCACAATAGTCACAAATAACTTATGTAATAATTTCATTCCCAGGAGCATCAATACTGTTGAGCTTCACTTCATCATTCCACACATTCTCTGAGCTTGACGGTATGTACCGTCGACCTCATCGTACTCAATCACCATGTGCCATCGTCCTCTTCATCACTGGGACTTCAACCACCACCTCACAACCTTCAAGCCAACATCAAATGCCACACCTCGTCTGCGACACCTCCCAATGGAGCACATCACCTTTTTCTCTGTTTTTCTGCTCAGCAATCCTTTGGATTATGTGGGTGCAGCAATATGCATAATTTTGGTATGCAGTTCGGCCTATGAAAGCCAGTGCCTGATGTCCTCAATCCAGCTGTCAACTTCTCAACCATATGTGTGGAGCAGTGGCTCATCGCACATATCAGTCGACTTGCCTTTTATTTCCAACAGCTACAATCCTTTAGATCGTGTGGATCCATCTATCCTGTCAACCCCTCCACCGTACATACAGTGGAGGGGGCAGCAACTATCCACACCTTCTACGCACATAGGTCAATCTATTTCTGTAATGGTGCAACCATACTATACTAGGACAAGAGCAACGACCTCCCTATCTACATCTGCCGTTGCTACTCACCAATTAGTCTAGTGATCTTTCACCTCCAGGCCCTTGTGTCTCTCTCTTCGTTGATTTCTCCACCTGCTTTTTCAGCTAGTTCCATGAGCTTCTTTGGCAATTCGTGGAGCATCCTGATGTCATTCTTGGGTCCTTCTATGGGTCCTTCCATGTGTCCTTCCATTTGGCCTTCCCTCTGCATGTCTAAGTACTTGTAGTTGTTCAAGATCATGGCCACTTTGACACGTTGGGAAAAGTCATTGGCTGCATTAACCATTGTTGCTGAAGTCATATACTGGTGCAGATTATTAATTGCTCTGTCCTGAGGTGCGACTTAGTCAAACTGCTGCTAGCAAATGGTCGACTTACAAAAAACACATCTTTATAGTTTACCAGGAACATACTCATCGACAACAGTGCCAGTATTTGTGTCAGGAACATCAATGTTCGTGAGATAGACCAATAGCTCTGTGGAGGAGTCTTGGATACCTTCTGCACTGCATAGTTGTGCACCCATATCTTGATTGTAGTTTTCTCCCACCCTGACACCAGCGAAGCACAGGCAATTGTGCAGCAGCCATCAAGATCGTGTGTCTGAAAACCAGTTCAGTGACATTATTTGTGACCAATCCTAATACTTACAGCTATTGTTTGTACCAGGCCAGCATCTGCATGATGGAGGGTTTCGAGTACCTGCCCCGTCTTCCTATCAAATATATATGCTAGTCCATTATCACTTCCTCCTACAACTACCTTGCCTTCTTCTCCAAATGCCACTTGCTTTGGGACTGACACACTTGGCAAAGCAGTCATGAATGTTCGAATGGGCTCCACCTTGCCTTTGAGGCGATACAATGTAAAGCCATCAGTTGCATTGTCTATGATGAAAACCCCACACTTTTGGTTCACCGCTGCGTGGCCACTAGATAATGTCAGTAATGTGCATGTTGAGAGTAGTGGCAGCTTACATCATTGATTTACAGCTAATCTCCTCCACTATAGTACCATCTTCATCGTCCAGTTTCATGCTGTTTGATCATTAGTATCAGGCAAAAATTTTGCAGTAGCGGGACTAACAATTTGCCATCATACAGCCCGAAGACATAGATGGCTCTGTTATCCGCAAATGCTACAGACTTGGGTACTGTATTTTCAAGCTGCACTGTGAAGATGGACTGGAGCTGTGTGCTCATATTGAGCATGAGAACTTGAACCATCTTGTCTCTTGTTCCAACTGCAATCTGCATGTTGCCTTTGGAAGAAGTTGGATGACATGACAGGCAAGTAATCTCAAAACCTGATCCAAGTCTCCTTGCGCAAATCTCCTGAAAATTGTTCTATAATTGTTAATAGAAGGTCAATTGACATGCCTGGGCGCTTACATCTATGAGACCACATCACAAAAATGTGATATAACCCAGGCCTTTTCCATAACAGAGGGTCTCTACTATAGTTTGCCTTGTTGTGGCCCAGACTGCACAACTAACTGTTCCCCGGGATTCATGATGAGATGAACATGGGAGTTCCTTGGAGAATTAATATCCCAGAGCTTCATGCCCTTCATGCCTACTTGTTTTTAGCACTAGCTGTGGCTGAGTCCCTGCCTACTTACCACCACCTGCAAGAATATGCCCATCATTAGAAATGGCAAGTGCATGAACAGAACCACTGTAGGTGGTTAAATGAGCTAGCGTCTTGTAATGACACTGTGGCTGTGTCGACTTTTTGAAAAATGTGGCAAAGAGAGACATTGTTGCGGATAAAGGTGATCTACTGTAGTCGCCCACTCATGGCATATTTATCTGCACCTCTTATTTGTTATCAAAGACTTTTTGTTTCTGAACTTTTGTTTTCAAGTAACAACTTCCAATTATCTCAGAGTACTGTACAATTGCCCTTCGCGACGCTGCAATTACCTTTACCAACTTGTGCTGCAGCATTAAAATCCTTATGGAAGTTCGTACAATTACCCTTGCCAACACACACTGCAGCTTTAAGACCCTATGGAGGTTCGTACAATTACCCTTAACAACCTGTGCTGCAGCATTAAAATCCTTATGGAAGTTCGTACAATTACCCTTGCCAACGCACACCTGAAGACCCTGTTCGTACAATTACTCTTACCAACCTGTGCTGCAGCATTAAGACTTATGGAGGTTCGTACAATTACCCTCACCATATTGCAGTATTAACAGAAGTACATTTCAGATACTATTGTCATGCTTCATTACTGGTTTGGCTCCCCGCTGTTGCCAGCAACTACGTCCCCGAACTAGAAATGCATTATGGTTATTGTCTTGGTGACTCAGGCACCAAGCTCTTGAATTTAAATTGGACTGCTACTATAGCCTTCATTGCCCACTTTCATTGCCCACTTTTATTGCCTTGCCTACTTCTTGTATTGCCATTAATCTATCAGCATGGTGAACACTTGCACATATATCCTTCCGACATCTTCCATAAGTTATTCCCCACTTTCTCGCACCCTTGTTTACCTTCAGATCAGACCCCTGAGCTTCACCTGCGGTGCAGGTTGTATTCTATGTCATGGAACAGACCTCATCAGGTCATGATGTTGACACGATGCTCCGGTTACTCATGCAGTGCTCAGTGCTTTCCAGTTCCTGAAAGCCTCTTCGAGGAAGCTACTGTGCAACCTTATGTTCACAACTGCTTTGTCACCGTGCATGAAGGGAGACACACCTATCAATTCTGCATATTCTTCAAGCGGCATCTTCATCTCAGAGCCAACCCACTGTTAGAATACCCAAGTGAACCAAGCCACAAGTGAGCTAATGAGAGTGAACAGGACTATAGTCCAGTGTCAGTTGCTATTGTGTTGTGTAAACTAATGAGTGTACTATACCTATAGTCCAGTGTCAGTTGCTGAAGAGCAACCAACACAGGACTTGCTACCTATGGGCGAGTCTATGTGAACAAGTGTAAACACTACCAAAGTAAGTAAGGAATTCACATCACACGCTAAGTGAGAGTCCAATAGAGGAAGCAACATCATAACACAAATAACTCGCACCATAAGGTGCTCAATCACCACAACTAACACTCCCCCCTGATTGTGCACCTCTACACATCTCAGCTCCCCCTCAAGCTACTCAGTCCCATCATCTGGCAGAACAACTGCACCTTGGGTCGAGCCAATGCCTTGGTCAGGATGTCAGCTGGCTGGTCAGCAGTGGGCACAAACACTGGTGCAATAATCTCCTTGTGCACCACATCTCGAAGCCAATACCAGCTGAGATCAAGCTGCGTCATCTGACCATGGTGCTCTGGGTGCTTGGCCACAGAGATGGCGCTCTGGTTGTCGATCCTAAGGACAGAGGGTGCAGTGGCAGGGAAGCCCATCTCAAACAAGAGATTTCGCATCCAGCGGATCTCCTTGCCTGCCTCAACTGCAGCCATGTACTCAGCTTCAGTGGTGGACAAGGCCACAATGCTTTGAAGCTTCGACGACCAGGAGACAGCACCAAGGCCAATCTTGACCAGGTAGCCACCAGTGGAGTGACCAGTGTCTTTGCATCCACCGTGATCAGCATCAGAGAATGTGGAGAAGAGTTCGATGGAATTGGGATCAGGAGCATAGGTGATGGAGTAGTCTGCAGTGCCCTTCAGATAGCGAAGCAGGTGCTTGACAGCTTGCCAATGGGCAGGGCCAGGGTTGGAGTTGAATCGAGCTAAACAGCCAACAGCGTAGGCAATGTCTGGTCTGGTGGTGGTGGCAAGATACATCAGAGCACCCACAGCTTCAAGGTAAGGAGTGGATCGCATGTCCTGAGTCTCATCAGCAGTCTGGGGACACTGAGCACGAGTGAGTCGAAGATTGGGCTGCATGGGAGTGGAGACAGGCTTGCAATCAGCCATGCTGAAGCGATCAAGGATGTCAAGGCAGTACTGGCGCTGGGAGATGGTGATGGAGTGCTTGGAGCGATCCCTGTCAATCTTGATGCCTAGAAGCTGGGTGGTGGGGCCCAAGTCTCGAAGCTTGAAGTGCTGAGACAAGTCCTTGATGATCTGATCAATTGCAGAAGCAGATTTCGATGCAAAGGTCATGTCATCAACAAAGACAGGCAAGATGATCCTGACTTCACCCTTGACATAGATATAGATGCTGGCATCAGAGTAGGACTGGGTGAATCCAATGTACTCAAGAACAGAGCGCATTTTCTTGTTCCAGCGATTGCCACCTTGCTTGGTTCCATAGATGCTCTTCTGAAGAAGGCAGACCATCTTCTTGGGATCACCTTCAGCAAAGCCTTCAGGTTGTTCCATGTAGACGTCACAGTCCATCTCCCCATTGAGATAGGCATGTGAGATGTCGATGGAGCGAAGGTGGAGGTCATGGATGGCAGCCATAGCAAGGACAACACGAATGGTGGGCATACGCACAGTTGGAGCAAATATTTCGACATAGTCAAAGCCAGGACGCTGGTTGTGGCCCTTGGCAACAAGTGGTAGACAAGGCAAGCTCAAATCCTTGAGCAAAGTCAGCATCCTCAGTCTCATCATCAACAACATCAGTCAGCTGAGCTGGAGAGAGCTTCCACCAGTCTCTGGGAGGTTGCCTATTGCGTCGAGGGAGTCTGGCACCAATGCCTATGGGAGATGGTGGTCTAGGAGGTGGATTGGGACGAGCTGCAGGAGGAGGAGTGACTGGATCAGGAACAGGGACGACAGGAGGGACATCAGGAACTGCTGGAGGCACCACATCTCCCCCTTGATCCAGTGACTCATCAGAACTGGACTCATCATAGTCATAGTCAGAGTTAGAGTCATCTGAATGAGGAGGATAGTAATAGGAGGGCGCTGCTGGGGGCTCAGAGGTAGTCTTCGACTGTCTGGGAAGATGGGGAGCATTGACAGGAGGTGCTGGAGCGATGGGAGCTGGAATGGATGGACCGGATGGGCGCTTGGACAGAGGGAAGTATCTTTCATCAAAGTCAGCCCTTTCACAGATGATTGTCTTCTTGGAGGTGGGGTTGTAGAACTTCCAGCCCTTGTAGCCAGCAGGGTAGCCAATGAAGACGCACTTTTCCATGTGGGAGCCAAGTCCATCTCTCTTGTCCCTCTGGACATGCACATAGGCAGTGCATCCCCAAACTCGAAGGTGCGAGACATCAGGCTTATTACCATGCCACAGCTCATAGGGTGTAGCGCTGTCTACAGCTTCGGTAGGGCATCTGTTCCAGACATGGACCAGAGCAGCAAGACACTCGCCCCAGAAGGCCTTGGGAAGCCCAGACTCGTCCAGCATAGCAGTGAGTCGCTCAGAGAGGACTCTGTTAGCTCTCTCAGCAACCCCATTCTGCTGTGGTCTAGCACGAACAGTGTGCTGCCTCTCAATGCCACAATGGGTGGTGAATTCAATGAAGGCATTGCTCATGTACTCCCCTCCCTTGTCATCTCTGAGGATCTTGAGCTTTCGCTCTGACTGGTTCTCAGCATAGGCCTTGAATGTCTTGAAAGCCTCAAAGACATCAGACTTAGCTTTAATAGGGAGCACAAAGCGAAATCAAGAGAAGTCGTCGATGAACGTGACCCAATAGCAATAGCCAGAGAAGCTGGGGTAGGGGACCTTATGGACATCGGTGTGGACAAGCTCCACAGGTCGAGTAGCATGCCATTGAGATGAGGGGAATGGGTTTGCATGCATCTTGCCAGCTAAGCATGGCTCACAGATGGGATCTGGCATTTTCTTCGAATCTAGCTTCAGTCCAGTGACCATGTCATGATCAATTAGCTTCTTGACACCTGCTAAGTGATGGTGGGCGAGTCTCCTGTGCCATAGGTCCATGTCCAGAGGTAGGGTGGTCGCTGCAGAGGCATATTCAGAGAGAGGGACGGTGGAGCCATCTAAGAATGCTGCATTGCTGCTGCTGATGGGTGCAACAACACCAGCAGAGTAGACAAAGGTGTTGTCAGCTAGCTTGATAGGGATGCGATTGGGAGTGTAATTGCGAAGCCAGTGACGATGAGGGGTCATGTGGGATGTGGCACCTGTGTCTGCATTCCAGTCGACAGTAGCATCAAGTTGAAGGGGACAGATGGTGCTTGAAGGGTCAAAAGAGCGAAGACAAGCAGTGCCAGCAAACTCGATGATGGTAGAGTTGATAGGAATAGGAAAGGAAGTGGGAGAGGGCGATGCAGTGGGGTCTGTGAGATTCTGAGTCTTCCTGGAGAGCTTCTTGGTCTTCTTCCTCCTGCTACGACGCTGTCTAGAGTACAGGGAGGCAAGGGTAGACCAGATAAGAACAACATTATCTTCAATAGCAACAATCTGCGACCTCATCTCCAATGGGCAAGCCAGATAGAGTTCCCCAGCAGCTTGGTCAGCCTTAAGGTCCCATACAGCCTGTGCCTCAGGCTGTGAGTCTGCAGGACGCTTCTCAGAGCCACTGACAAGCAGCCACAAGCCCTTGGAGCGCAGGTAAGATTCCATCTCTGATCTCCAGATAAGATAGTTGGAAGAGCTGAGTTGAGTGATAGTCATGGGTGACATAGCAAGGGATTGGGTGGCAAGTAGGACGGTCTAGGATGATGCAGGACGTTCAGGAAGGCAATGGACAGGACAGGGAGCGACAGGGGTGGGAGTGAGGGACAGTGGGTAGATGACCAAAAGGGGCTATGGAAAATGTCAACAAAGCCACTTGGTTGAACTACTCAAAAGCAACACAATGGGTGTTCCAACAGTCCAAATGGTGCTCAGACACAAGGATAAGGGTTTCCTGGGGCGTAGAATGCGATGGAATACACTGGGGAAGGAGTGGAGCAGTAGTTGGATGAGGAATGAATGACTTGAGGTCCTTAAAGCGCAGGGCTCATAACCTGTTAGAATAACCAAGTGAACCAAGCCACAAGTGAGCTAATGAGAGTGAACAGGACTATAGTCCAGTGTCAGTTGCTATTGTGTTGTGTAATCTAATGAGTGTACTATACCTATAGTCCAGTTGTCAGTTGCTAAAGAGCAACCAACACAGGACTTGCTACCTATGGGCGAGTCTATGTAAACAAGTGTAAACACTGCCTAAGTAAGTAAGGAATTCACATCACACGCTAAGTGAGAGTCCAATAGAGGAAGCAACATCATAACACAAATAACTCGCACCATAAGGTGCTCAATCACCACAACTAACATATGTTCTCCTTTGGAAGCGAGATGATCATGCTGTTCATCCATCCCAAGCTGAAACTATAGCCATTGAAGCCTACCTTGGTCTCAATGCACACAAAATTCACCGGTGGGCTCACTTGCAGCTGCCTAACGGGCAGATTGTATGAACTGCATGGAGAGCGACATTGTGGCCACCTGAGAGACCTATACGTATTTCACGCAATGTGAAGGTACATATATGTCTATTGGTTTGTCCCTTCACTCACCTGTCTTTAGCTAGTTCTTGATGGTGATATCCAACTTGCCGAAGTAAAGTATTTCACCCGGCTTGCAGCTGAGTCTGGTGTCAGTGAAGATGGACCAATATGGAGCTGGAAGGATGTTGCTATTGTTGTGATGTATTCTCAACCTGATGTGGCCATCCTTGATCTCTCCTTCCAAGCAGTAAGCTTGTGTGCTTATCTTGAAGATGACATTCAAGTCGTCAATATCAAGTCAATCAAAGCTGTAGTTGGAATGGTACCCCACAAGCCCACATTACCATCCGGAGTGGTAGAGAATTGGTTTTTTCTTGTTGAAAAACCAGGGCTTGACATTGCGACCTTCGGTGTGCCATATGAAGTGTTAGTTGTGGTGATTGAGCACCTTATGGTGCGAGTTATTTGTGTTATGATGTTGCTTCCTCTATTGGACTCTCACTTAGCATGTGATGTGAATTCCTTACTTACTTAGGCAGTGTTTACACTTGTTTACATAGACTCGCCCATAGGTAGCAAGTCCTGTGTTGGTTGCTCTTCAGCAACTGACACTGGACTATAGGTATAGTACACTCATTAGTTTACACAACACAATAGCAACTGACACTGGACTATAGTCATGTTCACTCTCATTAGCTCACTTGTGGCTTGCTTCACTTGGTTATTCTAACATGAAGGACCTGGTGCTCAGGATGATGAAGATGATGACAATGAGGAGAACATGGATGATATTGAATGACAGCGAGGAGGACATGACATTGATTGAACTACAAGTAATATTCCTGACCATTTATCCAATGAGACCTGTAGTTCATATTTTTTCTGACCCATTCCACAAAATGCTTCATTGCTTTGAGAGCGGTCATAAAACTTTGCCTCTTCCTCATGCATGAAATAATTCCAATAGAGTGAACCTGGTTGGGGTTGACTGGGGGTTGCAAAGAAACTGTTACAGTTAAGAACAGGCTGGTTAAATGGGTTTGACAGGATCTCATCTGATTTGGGCTCAGTGATAGAGCTGGAAGTCTGTGTATGAACACAATTGCGTCAAGGAGTCGAAGGTTGATTTAATGTGACTAGAATAATATCTGATTTGGGTGCGGTGCTAGAGCTGGAAGTCTGTGTACGAACACGATTGGAGTGACATACAAATGGTCCAACTAACCTTTAAATCAGTGTAAAATCAGCGAAATCAAATCAGCCTTGTGATTCACTTACAACTTGTCTAACCAGTCATCTTCTGCAGCAGGCTGTGGTACCTTTCCTGAGTCACAGATTAGTTGTCTTATAGTGTCGAGCTGAGTGGGGTGATGAATCCAGAAGGCTGGGTCAAGAAGATGATTGTCAGAAGTTGTTAATTGAGGACTGCTGCTGACACTTTGACTGGTGTTGGCACTAGCAAGCAAGTCAAAACAAATGAGTAGAGATGACATGTAGGTTGTTTAGACCATACCTAACATCCTGCCGAAGATATTCGTCAAGCTCATCTTCGGAGGGTAAGTCAAATATTGCTGCACAATGTTAGGGAGAGTCATGACAAGATGCAAGCAGCGAGCAATGTTCTCAAAGACATCAGAATTTGCCGAAATGGCTTAACACATGATTATATGGACGTTCTCTTATTATCCGACCACCACTATGTCCCTTACTGCCCTTCTAACCAGCGATTCCGAATCCCTCTCTTCAAATGAGTCTCTGAGTAGACAGCTGAAACATCTCTCTCAGCCATCTTCAAGTTCGCACATGTATTATGATGTGAGTGTTAACGTATACCAATACAACAAGCTAAGTACATTGGCAGGATGGATATATGCATGCACAAGGTGTATATATGCGCCTGCCTCCATCGAATATATGTCAGGACCCCATCATCAGCTTATCCAGGAGCAGTTGGAGGCTGCTGAGCTTCGATATAAGCTCATACAGACTGAATTGGCCAGAACAACTGGTAAATGAAACATGATTAGGTAGGCTGCTTTGTACCTTCAATAGCCTCTCTCACCAAAAATCACTACAGACAGTCATTTCAGGACCTCCTCAAGGTGCTTAAACTCCCAAGCAACACTGACCCCTTCAACTTCAGCCTCAACTCCATCAAGGCTTGCGATGAGCCTCGACCTAATGCAACATCTCATCCAAACATCTGTTTTTGGCATCATGTCAACTATGATTCATGGCTTGACTCACCAGCAGCCAAACGAGCCCAGCGCAGGACAGTTCCTTTTCTTGAAGACGAGAGCGGCCAACCAATCTCATCCAAAATGCTCAAGGCTATCCGTGAGGGCTGCCGTGTAGCATGGGCTGAACTTGTTGTGAGGGATATTACACCATCCACATGGGCAAGGTTGGGCTCAATGGGCAACCTTGTTGTTCATCAAATGATGGAACATGACTTTCCAATTTTCCGACTCGACTCAGATGGCTGGAAGCCTTCGATGGCATGCACTGGACATGAAAAACTTCTGACAAGAAAGCAGCGAAGCAGGAGACACTTTCCGAAGACAACATGGATGTATTACCAGAGAAAAAACCTGTTTTTAAGCACAAAGGCAAGACATGTGCTCACTCACCAGACAGCACAAGCTTAATCAAGCGCGTGAAAGGTATGTGCTATTGGCGTAAATGATTTTCTATTGATAGATGTGCAACAGATGCCCCAACGGACTCCGCAATATCCAGCTTTTCATCCAACGACAAGACTCAAGGTAATTCTGTTGTATGACTCATATCAACACTGACAGTGGCCTCTTTCAACAGAAAGTTCGGACACCATAAGTCACAAGTTCGGGACTTTCTCTCCTGCTGCAGACCACAATACAGATGCCATATCACCTCACAATGCCACCAAACCTGCGAACAGTTTCATTCTTTTATGGAACCTCTCAGCATTACCACTGATCTTGTCTCTGACCCCTTGGCAACCTGACTCATCTCCCCCACACGGTGTATATCTCCCGCAGCCACCTTCTCACAGAGATAATAAGGAAAACATACCCGTCTTTCTCAAGAATCCACTGTAAGTTTTTATCTTACCTACAGTTTTGGGCTAACATATCCTACTATCTCCTACAGCGCAAATATGTTTACAATGAAGCCACCCCCACCCCTACTCAACAACCTGAATTCTCCACTACACCCACGTACCAATCCTAGTATGAGTGCCAGTGCCAGCACAGCCACGACCATCATGAGCGCAGTCCTCACCTTGAGCACAGCCACACCTACACCCACCACCAGTTCGGGCATGAGTGCAAGTACAAGTAAAGGCTCGAAGATGTGCCCTGGCCCCAAGAAAAATGCTTACCTCAGTTGCATAGGAACCTGTGTGCTCTGAGGTGGCTGAAGCAGCTGAACACAAAAGGGACCACAAAGGAGTTTGATTCCTATTGGTGTGCTCTTTTGGTGGCCCAGAAAGATGAATACCAGGGACTTGAGAGTGCTAGACAGTGGCAGAAACCGTCAGACGCCCTCGTCGCCAACAGCATCCTTCACTAGCATGCATGTATCATTCTCTCTCTCTTTTTTTGCCATGTTTTCGAGTTATTTTGGCATTATTCACCCGCATCCTGTATTACCGCAAGTGCTACCTACTACTACCTAATGTATTGTCAATCCCGAGCTGAGCAGATTCAATAATATTGCATGTTTTCTACTATATTGTGTGCTATGGCCTAATCTGATAATTTAGAAGAATGACAGATCCTACCAGGTGGGACCCGTTCTCCGCATACAATATATACGGTGTCCTCTCACTAGATATGTTGGGGATGGTGATTTTCTTGATCAGGCTAATGATGTCCGATCTCACCCGATGTCATCGTGCCAGGCCATGTGCCATTCTGACTGGGCATGATCATTGAAGCTCCATGCATTGTACTGACTACGGGGTAATTGATGCTTGACAATCAGTCCTCTTGGAGGATTCAGTTGACTACAATAACATGGAGATCAACTGGAATACAGAGTGTTGTATGATGCAATTACTTCCCTGCCCTCGCTCTAGTGACTCTCTTAGTATACTATCTAATGGCTTTTCCATTGTCTTACTTTAAGTTATCCTCAGAGGTCCCACAATCACCTGTTTCTGTCACTGGATTACTTTTGGCACCAGGGACATGCTCATCTCCTCCTCAGTAGCAGCTTTGTCTTGACGGTCAACTCCTTGGTTTGCCCAAGTTAACCAGGCCAGGAGATCTCCCATCTTTGACCCCAGCAGTACACCAGCAGAATGTTGCACTAGCTTCACCGAGTGAGGCTTCAGAATGTTGCACTAGCTTCACCGGGTGAGGCTTCAGAATCAGGTGTTGCACTCGTTGCTCAATGTTCCAGACTGACAGCCATCCTGGCACTACCCGAGCCACATGTTGCAGGGGTCTAGCATCATCTGCATCCATATCAGAGTCATCACCCTCCCAACCATCATTATGCCCTGATGAGGGATGGAACCATGAGACTCATTGGACAATGACACATCCAATCCCCCGGTTGAGACTGGTTTTACCATGTTGCCATGTTTGTTCCTCCATGCTTTGCACCAGAACATTAAATCTTCACCTTTCTCCTGGCGAGTATACCACTTTGAAGTTCAGTAAGGCTGTTGCATCTGAGTTTTGCAACTTTGAAGGCTCCTTCAAATGCATGCCACTTGGAAGATACATGCATGATACAAAGTCATCCTCACTTTGTACAATGGTGCTCCATGGGACAAAGGCCTTGTTGATGCCAGAACAGATCCCTGGGCACATCTGGTCAACTGATTGTCACAGAATGTTGCCAATGCAGACTCATGATAGTGTTAGAATAACCAAGTGAAGCAAGCCACAAGTGAGCTAATGAGAGTGAACAAGACTATAGTCCAGTGTCAGTTGCTATTGTGTTGTGTAAACTAATGAGTGTACTATACCTATAGTCCAGTGTCAGTTGCTAAAGAGCAAGCAACACAGGACTTGCTACCTATGGGGGAGTCTATGTAAACAAGTGTAAACACTGCCTAAGTAAGTAAGGAATTCACATCACATGCTAAGTGAGAGTCCAATAGAGAAAGCAACATAATAAGACAAATAACTCGCACCATAAGGTGCTCAATCACCACAACTAACACTCCCCCCTGATTGTGCACCTCTACACATCTTGTTAGTTGTGGTGATTGAGCACCTTATGGTGCGAGTTATTTGTGTTATGATGTTGCTTCCTCTATTGGACTCTCACTTAGCATGTGATGTGAATTCCTTACTTACTTAGGCAGTGTTTACACTTGTTTACATAGACTCGCCCATAGGTAGCAAGTCCTGTGTTGGTTGCTCTTTAGCAACTGACACTGGACTATAGGTATAGTACACTCATTAGTTTACACAACACAATAGCAACTGACACTGGACTATAGTCCTGTTCACTCTCATTAGCTCACTTGTGGCTTGGCTTCACTTGGTTATTCTAACAGGTTATGAGCCCTGCGCTTTAAGGACCTCAAGTCATTCATTCCTCATCCAACTGCTGCTCCACTCCTTCCCTAGTGTATTCCATCGCATTCTACGCCCCAGGAAACCCTTATCTTTGTGTCTGAGCACCATTTGGACTGTTGGAACACCCATTGTGTTGCTTTTGAGTAGTTCAACCAAGTGGCTTTGTTGAAATTTTCCATAGCCCCTTTTGGTCATCTACCCCCTGTCGCTCTCTGTCCTATCCATTGCCTTCCTGAACGTCCTGCATCATCCTAGAACGTTCTACTTGCCACCCAATCCCTTGCTATGTCAACCATGACTATCGCTCAACTCAGCTCTTCCAACTATCTTATCTGGAGATCAGAGATGGAGTCTTACCTGCGCTCCAAGGGCTTGTGGCTGCTTGTCAGTGGCTCTGAGAAGCGTCCTGCAGACTCACAGCCTGAGGCACAGGCTGTATGGGACCTTAAGGCTGACCAAGCTGCTGGGGAACTCTATCTGGCTTGCCCATTGGAGATGAGGTCCCAGATTGATGCTATTGAAGATCATCCTGTGCTTATCTGGTCTACCCTTGCCTCCCTGTACTCTAGACAGCGTCGTAGCAGGAGGAAGAAGACCAAGAAGCTCTCCAGGAAGACTCAGAGTCTCACAGACCCCACTGCATCGCCCTCTCCCACTTCCTTTCCTATTCCTATCAACTCTACTATCATTGAGTTTGCTGGCACTGCTTGTCTTCGCTCTTTTGACCCTTCAAGCACTATCTGTCCCCTTCAACTTGATGCTACTGTCGACTGGAATGCAGACACAGGTGCCACATCCCACATGACCCCTCATCGTCACTGGCTTCGCAATTACACTCCAAATCGCATCCCTATCAAGCTAGCTGACAACACCTTTGTCTACTCTGCTGGTGTTGGCACTGTGGTCTTCAACCCAGTCATTGATGGCAAGAGCGTTAGACCTGTCGAGTTTTCAAGAGTGTTGCATGTCCCTGACCTTCGCAACAACCTGCTCTCTGTCCTCTACCTCACTCGCCACAGTGGCTTCCATGTCACCATTGACTCCACCAAGATGTCATTTCAGCGTCCTGCAGGCACCACACTGTTTGTTGCACCCATCAGCAGCAGCAATGCAGCATTCTTAGATGGCTCCACCGTCCCTCTCTCTGAATATGCCTCTGCAGCGACCACTCTACCTCTGGACATTGGACCTATGGCACAGGAGACTCGCCCACCATCACTTAGCAGGTGTCAAGAAGCTAATTGATCATGACATGGTCACTGGACTCAAGCTAGATTCAAAGAAAATGCCAGATCCCATCTGTGAGCCATGCTTAGCTGGCAAGATGCATGCAAACCCATTCCCCTCATCTCAATGGCGTGCTACTCGACCTCTGGAGCTTGTCCACACCGATGTCCATAAGGTCCCCTACCCCAGCTTCTCTGGCTATCGCTATTGGGTCACGTTCATCGACGACTTCTCTCGATTTCGCTTTGTGCTCCCTATTAAAGCTAAGTCTGATGTCTTTGAGGCTTTCAAGACATTCAAGGCCTATGCTGAGAACCAGTCAGAGCGAAAGCTCAAGATCCTCAGAGATGACAAGGGAGGGGAGTACATGAGCAATGCCTTCATTGAATTCACCACCCATTGTGGCATTGAGAGGCAGCACACTGTTCGTGCTAGACCACAGCAGAATGGGGTTGCTGAGAGAGCTAACAGAGTCCTCTCTGAGCGACTCACTGCTATGCTGGACGAGTCTGGGCTTCCCAAGGCCTTCTGGGGCGAGTGTCTTGCTGCTCTGGTCCATGTCTGGAACAGATGCCCTACCGAAGCTGTAGACAGCGCTACACCCTATGAGCTGTGGCATGGTAATAAGCCTGATGTCTCGCACCTTCGAGTTTGGGGATGCACTGCCTATGTGCACGTCCAGAGGGACAAGAGAGATGGACTTGGCTCCCACATGGAAAAGTGCGTCTTCATTGGCTACCCTGCTGGCTACAAGGGCTGGAAGTTCTACAACCCCACCTCCAAGAAGACAATCATCTGTGAAAGGGCTGACTTTGATGAAAGATACTTCCCTCTGTCCAAGCGCCCATCCAGGTCCATCCATTCCAGCTCCCATCGCTCCAGCACCTCCTGTCGACACTCCCCATCCTCCCAGACAGTCGAAGACTACCTCTGAGCCCCCAGCAGCGCCCTCCTATTACTATCCTCCTCATTCAGATGACTCTGACTCTGACTCTGACTATGATGAGTCCTAGTTCTGATGAGTCACTGGATCAAGGGGGAGATGTGGTGCCTCCAGCAGTTCCTGATGTCCCTCCTGTCGTCCCTGTTCCTGATCCAGTCACTCCTCCTCCTGCAGCTCGTCCCAATCCACCTCCTAGACCACCATCTCCCATAGGCATTGGTGCCAGACTCCCTCGACGCAATAGGCAACCTCCCAGAGACTGGTGGAAGCTCTCTCCAGCTCAGCTGACTGATGTTGTTGATGATGAGACTGAGGACGCTGACTTTGCTCAAGGATTTGAGCTTGCCTTGTCTACCAGCTCTTCCACCGAGCCATTGTCTTATAGGGAGGCATTGACTCGAGTTGATGCAGAGCAGTGGAATCAAGCAGCTCTTGAGGAACTCAATGCTCATCGCAGCAATGGGACTTGGAAACTCGTACCTAGACCAGCTGGAATCAAGGTCATTGGCTCCAAGTGGATATTCAAGGTGAAGCGCAATGCTGATGGCTCTGTTGAGCGCTACAAGGGCAGACTTGTTGCCAAGGGCTACAACCAGCGTCCTGGCTTCGACTATGTCGAAATATTTGCTCCAACTGTGCGTATGCCCACCATTCGTGTTGTCCTTGCTATGGCTGCCATCCATGACCTCCACCTCCGCTCCATCGACATCTCACATGCCTATCTCAATGGGGAGATGGACTGTGACGTCTACATGGAACAACCTGAAGGCTTTGCTGAAGGTGATCCCAAGAAGATGGTCTGCCTTCTTCAGAAGAGCATCTATGGAACCAAGCAAGGTGGCAATCGCTGGAACAAGAAAATGCGCTCTGTTCTGGAGTCTATTGGATTCACCCAGTCCTACTCTGATGCCAGCATCTATATCTATGTCAAGGGTGAAGTCAGGATCATCTTGCCTGTCTTTGTTGATGACATGACCTTTGCATCGAAGTCTGCTTCTGCAATTGATCAGATCATCAAGGACTTGTCTCAGCACTTCAAGCTTCGAGACTTGGGCCCCACCACCCAGCTTCTAGGCATCAAGATTGACAGGGATCGCTCCAAGCACTCCATCACCATCTCCCAGCGCCAGTACTGCCTTGACATCCTTGATCGCTTCAGCATGGCTGATTGCAAGCCTGTCTCCACTCCCATGCAGCCCAATCTTCGACTCACTCGTGCTCAGTGTCCCCAGACTGCTGATGAGACTCAGGACATGCGATCCACTCCTTACCTTGAAGCTGTGGGTGCTCTGATGTATCTTGCCACCACCACTCGCCCAGACATTGCCTACACTGTTGGCTGCCTTGCTCGATTCAACTCTAACCCTGGCCCTGCCCATTGGCAAGCTGTCAAGCACCTGCTTCGCTATCTGAAGGGCACTGCAGACTACTCCATCACCTATGCTCCTGATCCCAATTCCATCGAACTCTTCTCCACATTCTCTGATGCTGATCATGGTGGATGCAAGGACACTGGTCGCTCTACTGGTGGCTATCTTGTTAAGATTGGCTCTGGTGCTGTCTCCTGGTCGTCGAAGCTTCAAAGCATTGTGGCCTTGTCCACTACTGAAGCTGAGTACATGGCTGCAGTTGAGGCAGGCAAGGAGATCCGATGGATGCGAAATCTCTTGTTTGAGATGGGCTTCCCTACCTCTGCACCCTCTGTCCTTAGGATCGACAACCAGAGCGCCATCTCTGTGGCCAAGCACCCAGAGCACCATGGTCGGATGAAGCAGCTTGATCTCAGCTGGTATTGGCTTCGAGATGTGGTGCACAAGGAGATTATTGCACCAGTGTTTGTGCCCACTGCTGACCAGCCAGCTGACATCCTGACCAAGGCATTGGCTCGACCCAAGGTGCAGTTGTTCTGCCAGATGATGGGACTGAGTAGCTTGAGGGGGAGCTGAGATGTGTTAGAATAACCAAGTGAAGCAAGCCACAAGTGAGCTAATGAGAGTGAACAAGACTATAGTCCAGTGTCAGTTGCTATTGTGTTGTGTAAACTAATGAGTGTACTATACCTATAGTCCAGTGTCAGTTGCTAAAGAGCAAGCAACACAGGACTTGCTACCTATGGGGGAGTCTATGTAAACAAGTGTAAACACTGCCTAAGTAAGTAAGGAATTCACATCACATGCTAAGTGAGAGTCCAATAGAGAAAGCAACATAATAAGACAAATAACTCGCACCATAAGGTGCTCAATCACCACAACTAACAGATAGTTCATTGTAAGAAATGCCCTCACTATTGCCTTCTTCTCCTCAAGCTTTATTTGCATGGTCTCCAGAAGCAAATGCATACCTTCCACCACTTCAAGTTTGAAGGCTGGCTTCCTTGGTTGTTTTTGACATCCCTTCTCCTGTCTTCCTTCATCCCTTGCCTCAGCACCTAACACCCAAACCATGAATGACTGCCTCAGCATCCTGATGGCTTGAATACTCACTCAACTATGCTTGTGCATACTCCTGCCACATGTTAGTTGTGGTGATTGAGCACCTTATGGTGCGAGTTATTTGTGTTATGATGTTGCTTCCTCTATTGGACTCTCACTTAGCATGTGATGTGAATTCCTTACTTACTTAGGCAGTGTTTACACTTGTTTACATAGACTCGCCCATAGGTAGCAAGTCCTGTGTTGCTTGCTCTTCAGCAACTGACAATGGACTACAGGTATAGTACACTCATTAGTTTACACAACATAATAGCAACTGACACTGGACTACAGTCTTGTTCACTCTCATTAGCTCACTTGTGGCTTGCTTCACTTGGTTATTCTAACACCACATTGGTTCAATATCCTCCCAGTCCCCCATCTCCCAATGTCTCATTATTATCATGCTTATGGAAAATGTCTTGAGATATTAGGTCTAGGATGACATATGCAATCCACTCATGTCCTGAATAGCACCTGTCTGTTCTGCTGATATATTACCATCCTAGGGGTCCATTTCCTCCCATACTTTATCATGTCCTTCCTCTCCTTCTTTTTCTTGTTGTTGAACAACCAGGTTTTATACATCTAAGTGACCAATGAAGGATCAGAGATTGACACATTTGTTTTTCAACCTGGATGGACTTTTTCCATTGTCCATTCCTGGTTTCTCGTCCCATTTTGCGGCAGTCCAATCAGGAAGGTAGTTCTTCAGTTCCAAGATCTCTTGTTCTGTGAGCTTTTGTCTCATTTGTAGATGTCTTCTGTGTCTTCTGTCTGACAAGTGAATAGAATCACCCAATCTAGCCATGGTAAAATGGAGTGCAGAATGCATGGATGAGAAGGAAGGTCAAAGAAATAATTGTCATCAGTTCAAGTGTGAGTTTCATTCAAATGAATTTGCAATAAGCCAACAACATGACTGGATTACGCCGTAATGGAATAACAAATGGTTTTACATGCCTCAGTGAAACCTCAGCCCATGACATCAGAACCAAGATGAAGATCACTCAATTAACTCTGATGCAGAAATCATACAGGGTGGAAGCAAGGGGCAGGAAAGGTAGGAAGACATGGGTTAAGGTCCCACTTGTCAGTGCAAGGAAACGTACCAACAGGTGCATTCCTACCTCCCCCCTGAAGTCACCAACACTTGAGCCTGTTCAGGCTCCACCTCTTTGGGAAGATATTGCTGATGATGCTCATGCGCTTGATCAAGGATTATTTGAGCCTTGCACCTCCCAAAAACCATGGCAAGTAAATTGAAGATGTTGCAGCGTTATTCAAAAATAGCTAAATGTATGAAATGCAGAGTCAGAACAATTACCTTAAGCAATGCTCTTTGATCCACTTTGAGGGTCAGGAGGTAAAGGCTTCTAGTGGCAGGCAAGATGAAACTTGTGTCTGCAGTTGAGCAAGTCCTATGGAGAATTCCCACAGTAGAAACTGGGAGAAGACAAGTAACATTAAGACTCAGGAAAATACTAGCTAAGTACAGGATATGTTTTATACTCTAGGTTACCTGCAGGATGCTGAAAAGACATCTTGGTGGAGTCAATGGTGACATGGAGGCCACTATGGTGAGTGAGGTGGAGAACAGACAGCAGATTGTTGCCAAGATCAGAGACATGCAAGACTTTTGAAAACTCGACAGGTCTAACGCTCTTGCCATCAATGACTGGGTTGAAGACCACAGTGCCAATACCAGCAGAATAAACGAAGGTGTTGTCAGCTAGCTTGATAGGGATGTGATTGGAAGCGTAATTGCGAAGCCAGTGATGATGGGGGGTCATGTGGGATGTGGCACCTGTGTCTGCATTCCAGTCGACAGTAGCATCAAGTTGGAGGGGATAGATAGTGCTGGAAGGGTCAAAAGAGCGAAGACAAGCAGTGCTAGCAAACTCAATGATAGTAGAGTTGATAGGAATAGGAAAGGAAGTGGGAGTGTGCAATGCAGTTGGCTCTGATGCACTGTGAGTCTTCCTGGAGCACTTCTTAGCCTTCTTCCTCGTTCTACGACACTGTCTAGAGTATAGGGAGGCAAGGGTAGACCAGAGAGAGAAAGACTGATGGGAATGAAGTTGAATTTCATCGAGGGACGGCTGCAGAGAGGGGGGAGGAAGAGGGAGGGGGGCTTGAGGACAAACTGGAAGAGAATATGAGAGGTATTAGAAAAGGATAGAGAAGAAGATAGAAAGAGAAAGCAGTGGGGGAGATTGGGGTAGGTGAGAATGAAGTAGATATATGAAAGGAGGGATGAAGAGAAAAATGGGGAACATACGAGGTTGAAGTTGGGGAGGAGAGGCAAGGACTTGAGGGGGAGATAGATCATCTGGGAAGGAGGAAGGAAGATAAGAGAATGAGATAAAGGGACAGAAGGAGAGACGGACGAGTTTGCAAGTGGGACTTGAAGGTGGACCTCCTGTGGAAGGTACCTAAGCAGGCAGGAGCAGGACAGCAGAAAGAGAGGTCATACTGAATGCCAGAAATGGTGACAAGACCAGGTTGGGAGGTGTGCTACCAATTGCGTCTTAAATTGGTGTTCTCTAAGGACATGAGTATGAAGGAGATGAGTAGGATGGAAGAACTGTTAGTTGTGGTGATTGAGCACCTTATGGTGCGAGTTATTTGTGTAATGATGTTGCTTCCTCTATTGGACTCTCACTTAGCATGTGATGTGAATTCCTTACTTACTTAGGCAGTGTTTACACTTGTTTACATAGACTCGCCCATAGGTAGCAAGTCCTGTGTTGGTTGCTCTTCAGCAACTGACACTGGACTATAGGTATAGTACACTCATTAGTTGTTAGTTGTGGTGATTGAGCACCTTATGGTGCGAGTTATTTGTGTTATGATGTTGCTTCCTCTATTGGACTCTCACTTAGCATGTGATGTGAATTCCTTACTTATTTAGGCAGTGTTTACACTTGTTTACATAGACTCCCCCATAGGTAGCAAGTCCTGTGTTGGTTGCTCTTCAGCAACTGACACTGGACTATAGGTATAGTACACTCATTAGTTTACACAACACAATAGCAACTGACACTGGACTATAGTCCTGTTCACTCTCATTAGCTCACTTGTGGCTTGCTTCACTTGGTTATTCTAACATGTGATTGGATGGAGTGGAGGATGGATGGAGTGAAGGTGGTCGGAAGGTGGAGCGGATATTAATATGTTATTTGTGGTGATTGAGCACCTTATGGTGTGAGGTTTTTGTGTTATGATGTTGATCACTCTATTGGACTCTCACTTAGCATGTGATGTGAATTCCTTACTTACTTAGGCAGTGTTTACACTTGTTTACATAGACTCCCCCATAGGTAGCAAGTCCTGTGTTGGTTGCTCTTTAGCAACTGACACTGGACTATAGTCCTGTTCACTCTCATTAGCTCACTTGTGGCTTGGTTGACTTAGTTATTCTAACATAATATTGGAGTGGTCAGATCAGGTATATGACACATGGGCACAGCTCTCTTCCCTCACCAAACTCCTGAATGCTGACATGTCAGGTACACCATCTGCGACCATTGAAGAAGGTTCCATTCATTGTTGGCCATCGTTGTACTGGTACTCCTAAAGTAGTAATTATATATGGCAAATGTAACTAGCATGAGCACCGCTGATTGGTGCTGCTCCAATGACAGTAAACGCGGCTAAGTACAGTCAAGGGCGTCTCCCTGGTCAATCAATAGCAAGATAGGTGGAATTGGTATCTGTATGTGATGTGTTTGAGTATGTGATTTATTCGAAGGGGTTAGATGGTAAATGTCATGTCTCCAGAATCTTGATTGCATGCCTCATCATCTTCAGGCACTCCGCATTTAACATATCCTTGAGCAGTTCCACGCGTATGAGGTCATGAATTCGCTTTTCCTGGCTCCCTGTCCTCGCCTCAAGACATTCCAGGTCCTTGGACTACAGGTCCAGCAGATCTTGCTGGGACCGCACTTTGGATTCCAGGTCTGCAATACAGTTGGTGTGCTGTGTGATCTGCAGCTCATGTGTATACATCTCCCAATTATGATCAGCCTCAGCATGACCCATATCATTGTGTAATTCTTGGAGTCATGCCTACAACATTTCAATTATTATCCACAGCCCTTGCTCTAGTGTGGTGATGCCTGATGCAGGGCTTCCGTAGCGCAGCTCACAAATGTAATAGTCTTCTGCATCCTGCATATCATGTCAACTAATGTACAGAGATTTGTGAGCACAACATACCATGAATGGTCCTGTAAAATGCTCCTCTACAGCTTCCCTGGTGTGCTTGCTATTGCAAGGAGAGTCAGGGCTGTCCTCTGCCAGCCGTTTTCTTGTGCACTGCAACATGGCAAATGATGATCGTAGAAATATTTAAGCGTGCCAGTTGCTATAACAAATCTTGGATGCTGTTGAGATGGGAGTTGTAGATAGTGAAGAGTAGCGAGAAAACAGGATTAAATAGACATGCTAAATGTGGATGTGTGGACTGTGGACAGTGGCTATTGATGCTCCTAATGTCTGATGTAGGATGCACTTTATTATGTAATGTTGAGTTGCTGCAGACTCATAGACACTACTCCACCGGATCACTCTTCCACAGCACCTGCATCCGAGTTAGTCTAACATTTAATCCACAGTCCACAATCTACAATCCACAACTTATTTAACTCTGGCCCATCGCACACCAAGGGATCATTCTTCACAGTTCACTTGACTTGATTTTGCCTTATTCTAAATCAATACCTATCAACTAATACATGTCATGCCCAGTACTGGTGGATGGCCCAAGGAAAAGTGTATGACTTTTGGTGTGTATCTGAATGCCTACCTGCTATGTAACTTACACTATCTTCACAGCCAGTGTAGCACCCCCCTTTCAGTCAGCCCTTGAGGACATAATCAAGGGAAAGTACAAGGCATCTGCAGATTGATATGACCCAGAGGATAAGGGTGATGACAACATGCTGATGGTCAACATGCACATTAGACAGCACATGGAGATATTATCAAACGGCCTTCATAAGATCCTTTCTGAAGCATTTGCCACCTTGGCCATTCCCAGTGGGTGTGTCAATGGGCAGCCTGCAAACGACAACAATGCTGGAGAAGAGCATGTGGCAGCGGGGCAGAGGGAGAGTGGCAATAGGACCTTGGTTGAAACCTCAATGTGCGACAATGCATCCATGACTAGGGATATCTGGGAATGGTACACATGGCCCAGATGCTGAGGATGGAGGTGGTGATGAAGGAGTGCACACTTTGGGATGACACCAATTCTGGGCTCTGATAAAAATCCAACTCATGGCACACAAGATCATGCTGTCGAGCATTTCCATCCTCAAATTCATTGGTCCAGCCTTTGAATGTCAGACCGAAATGGACCAGGCAAGGAGAAGGGCTGAAAGGAGGGACTCATGTGTGTGGTCTGTAATTAAACTGTGCCACTCCTTGTTGGAGCATGTGGACGAGGTCCTTGATCACTCCCTAGACTAGTAGATCACATTGGTAAATGCCACAAATGGTATTTAAGAGTATTTGAAATGTCAGATCATGAATGCCTAACCCAAAATTGATGCTCCAACTATTCACCTCGTTATGGCACATATACATGCAGAAGTTGAGGATATCTATTTGTGTCGCTACTCATTGGATGAGGTGGATGAGGTCCTCATGCATTCCATAAACTGGTAGAGCACTTCATCCAATGTCGCTAACAACATTTAATTAAGAGTGTTTTGAATCTAGCATGAGGAGTACCTATCCCAGCATTGAAGCACTGACTATTCCCCTCGTTATAACATATGCATGCAGATGCCGAGGGCATTATTGGTACTATGGAATGCACCCTGCCGTTTCATTGCTCTTGTCATGCGTTGTTCTTGTCAAACCCGGTCTTGTATTCGCATGCATTGCAGATACTTCATCAAGTGCACTAAGTGTGTGACGCTCCAATGCCCACTTTACTAAGTCGCACAATACTACAATGTTGTGTATAGCTACTGCTAATATTGAAATGCACAGCTGAAGCCTTCAATGTTGGGCTTGACAATCAGTAATCTAGCCAGATCATTAGCTGTATGAGTGATGGGTTTCCACTTGTGTTCGAATGACACTGAACTATTCAGATGTGACATGAGGGAGGGTAAGTGACACCACAATGTGAAGAACAGGTTGCTATCAACTGAACGCATTGATCACGTAGAGTCCAGTACTTGGTTGGATTGAGTACACATGAATTCTGTGGCAGCCATTGTGCCAAATGCTGACTTCGACATTGAATCTGAGATAGACTTGGATCTTGGCTGGGGCACACAGCACGGGTTGCAAAGAAAACAAACTGTCATTGGTTCACCATCCACAATGAACAGTTTGGATGGACCAGCACTTCCCTGATAAAAGTCATGGCCTCATGTAAGTCTTTGTCATTGCTTTGGTGCTCAAAGCAGGTGGTGAGTTGATTTCACAAGAAATAGACCGAATGAGTACATGATTGGGTTGTGAAAGTATGGTAGACTGAACTGGAAGGGAATCTGTGAATGTACGATTTATTTATTGTGCCTTCCTCCTCACAATGGGTGTTTAATAGGTTCTAGGCATATCTACTATATATTTGGTGCTATTTCAGTACTATTTCACCGCAAACATAACCAACCTCAATGAGGCTTACGTGTTTGGAATGGCCATATTATGTGTTGGCAGTCGAGTGGGTGCCAGTGTGGCTAAATGTGTTTCATATCATTCTCCATGACCTCATTCTTATTACTCCTTTGCAATGCATGTGTAGTTTCATGATGTAATCAAGCTTTAGGTGAAATGCATGCATGGTTTCACAACACATTACATGTCATTGTATTGTTCTGAATTGATGATCGCTTATTTGATGACCTTATTAGTGAACATACATGGCGCATGTGTGGTTTCACGACACATTGCACACCATTGTATTTCTCTGGATCAATGATCGCTTATTTCATACCCTCACTGGAATTATAAAAGGGGGTGGTATGTGTGCCAGCAGCTTCGCTGTTCATTCTAACAGAATCTCACCATGATCCCTTCGCTTTGCAACAGGTATGGAAAACACTGATCATCAATCAGCAGTCACCTTCAATGTTGGGGTTTGTCAATCCCTCTATCCACATGAAGGCTGAGGACAAAAAAACAGGTCTCCTCCAACACCCACCCACTCATGCATGCTCTAATCATCAAATTGTGTATGGATGGTGACATAGTCCCTCTAATCCACAAGGCTTTGGAGGATGAGGCCATGCAGATGCATGATCTGTTGCAAGGTTGAGATCTAGGGCAAGTCCTTCATAGAGGCTTCAGTGAAGGACCTGGAGTTCTGCCACCTGAACATGACATTCCCAACAACCGTACTACCAGGGTTTGGGGTGTCGGCCATGAAGACAGTGAAGTCAAGATGCAAGGGGACTTCCCTCCACATAGGAATGGAACCCATAAACAGAATGGGAAACAAGCTTGTCATTGACTGCAGCACGCCTGAGATATGACAATCTATAAGCAAAGGTCTAAGCTAGCCAACAGACACCTTGCAAAGTCAATCACCAGCAAAGTCTTGGTGAAATGCCTACCAATCGCTCGAGGAGCGTACATTAGGAAGCTGTGTGAGTCTCCCTGCAAGGCTGTTCAAGAGCTTGACTGCCTGCTGCAACAGGAATTCAAAGTTGCAGAATAGGATGGACAGTAGGTTATATATGTTAGCCTATTCCACGAGGCAGGCTTATCGATGGATGTGACAGCACCCCTCATGTTTTGTTGGACAAGGAAGAACGGATCATCGGTGTCCTTGCTGGACAACCCAAGGGTGATCACTGGCAAGATATGGTAGCTGCAGCCTTATTTTTCAAGCATATTATTGGCGGGTGGCACGCGTAATGTGGATGGATGCAGAAGTAAGGAGGAAAGAAACAAAGCAACATCCATGCAAAGAAACAAAGAAACAAAGAAAGAAACAAAGAGAGAGAGAGAAACAAAAAAACCACGACCAAACAAGGGCTTGTAGATGGTTGCAGAGAGAAAGAAAGAACGAAAAATCAACCACGACCAAACAAAGCCAAACAAACAAACAAACAAACAAACAAACCTTGATCACGTGACATCTCAATCACCATCAATCATCGCGTGATTAGCGCATTATTTATGGGGAAATTGTTCTTTCCTACTGGGACTTTGGTGTCCGGTATAATTTGTCATGTTTAGTCCAATAAATACCACTATATAACAAATGAGATGCAAGGAAATTCACATCCACTGAGATGAACAATGGTTGGTCTGAACACATGTATTCTTACCAAGGGTTGTGGCGATGCCGCATTGGGTATAAAACAAAACATGGCCATTTATACCATGCTTCTTTCTTTCCTTCCATCATTCCATTTCTCCACACCATACCTCCTAAGAAAAACAGTAAATCTACAGCAGGTGGCCACTTCACAGGAATCACTCGCGGAGGGCCGGGGACTATTGACCTGGGACATATGTCAAGATGTCCAGCAACCTAGGTGATGATGGGCAGGTGGTCAGATCCACCAAAGCCCATTCCCTTACCACCGCCATGTCGTCCGGTGTCCAACAAACTGAGGCCAGTGGCAAATCCAATAATCCCTCATTCCATGCCATAAACATCGGCAACTACTGCCACTTCTGTTGTGACCACGTCCAACAACCATACTGCCATGAATGTGTTGATTGCAGTGGCATCATGTGCCAACAGTCCATTCCTTGGGGCAGCGACTGCCTCTGTTATGGAATGGTGGATACCACCAAGGACTTTTGCTGCCCAATTTGTGCTAGGACCACAGCTAACGAGGACGCTCCGCTGCCCTACACTGTCCTGGCATACTGGATATGGAAGAAAGTTAAGATGACCTGGCCCATGGCAATCGTCAGCCTGAGCCTGGAGTCCATGAAAGTGTCATATACCTGATCCCACCACCCTAATATTAATATCCGCTCCGCTTTCCAACCCCCTCCGCTTCATTCATCCTCTGCTCCGCCAATCATCGTTTGTATCCACTCCTAGTCGGCCCGCTGCTAGCAGCTCTTACTCCCTGACCCTCAAAGCAGACCAAAGCAGTCCATTCGTCCTATTGTCGGACAACATCGGACCCGCTCCAATTTCAGGGCATGTACTCGGCTAAGGGCGCAGCGCAAGAGCTGAAGCCAAGCCCCGACCCCTCTGCTTCTTGAGCCGGCACAGTACCTAACAGAAAGACAACTACCTAGCATCAACAGTGAGATGTGAGGTAGAGTATCACTATAGGGATAAGATAATCACAAGAACGTACATGTGACTAACATGACTTCAATGCAATGCTGAACACTTTGTATTCTTAGCTGTTTGTCAAAGACTTGCACATGCATGGGGGTGCGCATGTGTCCCAGTCCAGGAAGCTTGCTGAAGGTGTTAGCTTCATGAAATGTAACATTGAAGCTGGATTCCCCCCCAACACATTCATAATCATGGACACCCATTCCGATGAGTACAGTGGAATTCTCCAGCACACTGGAGGGCACACCGGCAGCACCAACACCACAATCACAGGAATTGTGACCGCATACCTTGGCGAGGAGTTCCTGAAAGGCACAGCAAACACTTCGCTTGCTGCAAGGAGTGATGAAACTGTTGTTACCACAAAGACAGGTGAAGAGCCATGGTGCAAGCTCACACCCAATGCCAGAGGAGGCAGAAGAGTACTGATGCTGGTAAGCTGTGGCCCTGTGATCAGGGTTCACCATCACTTTGAATCCATGGTAGAGCTGGTGGACAAGTACATCTTGTCTTCTGATACATCCACCACTCGCTCACCTCACCATCCCTCAGAGACATGTTCAATTTTGTGCTTGGGTTCAGTGGATCAGGGACATTGCCGTCCTTCATATCAATAATCATGAGATCTCTCATTGTCAAGTGTGGGATGTTCGGAGCCACAGATGTCTGGGTGTCGTTTTGGGACTTGATCGCTGCAAATCAGGGCATCTTGGATTGCACTACCACTGTCCTGGTGTACACCACCACCACTGAAGGAAAACAAAATGTCGAGTGCTGTCAGATAGCAAAGAATAGCCCTGGGTGCCATGCGTTTGGCGCCAAATACAGGTCCTGTGGCACAGCAGGGTGTAATCTGTCTGCGACAAACATACATGTGTACAATTGTAGCACAGGTAGACCTAAGGTAGGTGTCCTGTGCTTCGAGTGCATTTTGACGTGTTAATCGTGATGACCAGGTGAGTCTACTGTGCTTGAAGTGCAGTTGGACATCTGTGTGGGTGAGGATGGACAAAGATAATGAGCATTTCAAGAGGGTTCACCCAGTCCTGGTGCCACAAGTCTTCTGGCACCATTTCCCACCTTCCACAGGCCTACAAAACTTTTTCATAGATCTCACCAACAATAACAAGGACAAATCATCTCAATCACGTGGGAAAAGGAGGGCAAGGGCAAAGGAGGCAAAGGGAATGGGAAGAAGAGATGTCATGCCGTGATGGATGAACACATGATGGAAGATGAAGTCAATCCTATTGCCATAGACATTGATACTATGCACGTACATCGCAAGTAGTAAATCGCATGTATTGGTAGCATACCGTGCGATAAAGTGAAGCTTGCTACTCTGCACATGGCCATCAAGGCCCATACTGGGTGATTCAATTGTAGCTAAATGATCTGGGTGTCCAATGCACCATCATAATTGCCCTGGTACCATACTATTAGTTTAACGTGCAAAACCCACCAGGGTATAAATCAAGTGCTCGATGACACAGAGTGGTGGATATGTTAGTGTCTGGGGTGGGGACTCAAAGTGGATCCAGCATTGCTCTGCTCACAACACAACACCTGTGATTTTGAGCCCTTGCTGTATCAAGCGGTGTCACAATCTTTTTGTATGCAAGTTTGATGTGACAATGTGGGAATACCGCAAAGAAATCAAGTTTCAGTGTGCAATACATGCAATACATATTATACAATGTTTCAATGCGAGCCACAAGAGTAAGTAGACAATCACAGGAGGCCTTTGTTCTGCTCATCGGCTGCCAACATGGCTGCTGTTATACTGAGTTGGTTGATGAAATGTGTCACATGCAGTTGGAACTCTCTGGCATTGAAAGGTTGCAAAGACCTGGCGGCGAGCTTCTCCTCGTACCTGGCAATGGCAGCCTCATAGTTGGAGGCAGGAAAGTTGCTCCTCAAGTTGGTTGCATATTCATGCAGAGACTGCTCATGCTTGACATACTTGGATACACCTTGATAGATGAGGATGTAGAGAGGCGACACCGGTTGTTGGATTGTCAGATCAGAAGCAGCAGTGCTACCCACTCCCACAGGGGCCTCAGAGGGTGGAGGAGTATTTATGGACCCAAAGAGATGAGAGCTACCCATGCTGGGAAGAGTCTCAGTAGGTGGAGGAGTATTGGTGGACCTGGGGGGATGACGTGCATCATCAATTTGGGCAGTGGGGCCTGTGGAAGCGGATGGAGCTGGAGGGCAAGAGTCAGTGGAGCGATCTGCAGCACTGGCACCAGCACTAGCAGCTTCATTGGCAGCAGGCATGGAGGCGCCCCTTCCACCTTAGGGTGTAGAATGTATTAGCTATATCTGTGGCATCAAACATTTGTTCTCACCAGAAGATTCTGATGAACCATCGCCATCCTGGTCCATATGCATGGGCCCCTGGCGGTCCTTGCCCCAGGCATTGCTAATGGCACTCAAACCTTCTGCTGGGTACAAGAAATCAGGGCCACAAGTAATTGAACTACCACTGTTATGGCTGTGTTGTTCTATGGACTTCTTTTCTTCTTTCCCTTGATCCATGCTGACTATGCACGACTCTTATCAGTCTATATTTAGTTTGGTATGACTCAGACGCCTCATTGCTTACACATGTAGCTTACTGATCAGTACCTATTACTACATAACGCCCTGTACCCTGTGTACTATATAAACCCTGGCTAGGTGACGCTGATTCTTCAGCTTAACCTACGCTGGTTTTCCTCTGATCATTCTGACTTGGTTCTAAGTTACCTCTTTGGTACTTAGTCTTATTTGAACTTGGGTGTTCTTTAGACAGTTGTCTAGAACATATTGACAGACCTTTGGTCTTATTGGTTGATTGTTTGCCTGCATTATACTTCGGTGTAACAACCACAGTAACACTCACCTGCCTTGCTCTTGTGTGCAATCCACATATAGCCTGCTTTCTTCAACACTTCTGCACACATCTTGTCTGTTGATACCACCTCTTTCACAACCCATTGCCAGACCGCATCATCCTCCAGAGTTCCCTGGATTGTCCACAGGCCTTGCCACAGAATATTGTCCTTGGGATTCCACAGCACTTCAGGCTGCTCAGTCTCCCGCCAGACAAAACCCAAAGACCTTGATGGAGACGCCACCATTGTGGTCAGTGATGATGTGCTTCTGCATGTCGTCACACTTCCTCAATTCTTTGTCACACCCAGGCAATGGGCAGGCATAGTGAGTGTCGGATTGTGCCACAATGTACTCGTGTCCCCTGATGATGGAGGAAACAGGGAAGGAGTGATAGCGCCATTTGTGTTTTTGGGTCTCTTCATTGGTGTGTGCCTGCATTCGCAGTCAGGAAATTCACAGTATTTGGACATCTATATGGTGAGCAGAGGATATGCAGATATAGGTATGTCTGGTGCTGTATAGTTGGTGGTTGGATGCTTTGAGCACATACAGTCTTATACAATTTCCTGCAATGATCAACAATCCTGAACCTGCAGGGATATAGCATAATGTGACTGTGGCAGGCTAAAAAACAAAAAAGAAACACACAAAGAAAAAGAATGAAAAAAATGACAGTTAGTGGTCAGAGGAATGGAGGGACAGACCCTTCAACCTTCAGATGGGCGTATATGGTGCGCAGATCAGAAAATTGAAGCACCCCTGGTCATGCTTAACATTAAAAATGGAGGGACAAAACCATTTGGAGCAATCACTGCCTACATTAAAAATATTGCACCAATACAGAGGTTTGCAGAGCATTAAATCCAAGAGCCCATCACATTCATACACAGGACCCAAATAGCTTCAGTTCAGTACGTCTGAGCGCCCTATCTCAGAGCATAATCCAGACTTAGACATTTGCTTGTGTCAAACAGGCTTGGCAGCATGCTGGCCATCGGCCCTGCTGCAGGTTCAAACCAGGGATTAACATACCAAGCCCAAATGGGACTATTGAACAACAAAATAGGAACACAGATCAACAAACACAGGTGCCCTGGCTTGGGAGAAGATGCAAAATGGGTTTGGCACCATGGTGACCATTCCCTGCCAACAGGAAAAAGGCTGTGACATTGTTTTTCCTCCATCAGGGGTTGGGTTTTTGGCCATCTGATTTGTTTGGATATGCGATGTGCTGTAATGCACCACACCTTAGTTTTCTTTTTGACTTACTCAACCCCACAACAACCACAGCACTCAGTCTACTGGTAAGAGTATCAATCAATCTCTGATGCCCCAACCAAATTGTACTTGCAGGATAATATTTTGATGTGTTTGTTGAGCTCTATCAGGACGACTGCACTATATGCATTATGTCATGTTTGGCTGTGTGTATTCTTGGTTTATCTTTGCAATTTTCTCTCCTTGTGCTCCAACTATCATGTAGATGCCTCTCTGTATGGAGAGGCGCGCTTCAGTTGTACTTCAAGAAGTCTGCATGATGGGGTCAATCCCCCTCTTTCTGTACATGAAAGAGTTTTTGGGCTGTACATGCTTGGTTGGGTGTTGGCTGGATTGGCTATTTTCGCATCTTTCCCTCTATGTGCTCCAACTGTCATGTAGACACCTCTCTGTATGGAGAGGTGTGCTTCTGTTGTACTGCAAGAAGCTCTACATAATGGGGTCACTCCCCCTCTTTCTGTACATGAGAGAGTCTCTGGGTTGTACATGTCTGGTTGGGTGTTGGCTGGATTTGTTTTTGCATTTTCCTGTCTTTCTGATGTTCTTGTACCGAGCGATCCTTTGATGAAGGCCAGGTAAATTGTTTTTGCTTTTGTGAGGTTGCTGACATATAAGGCGACTCTATCTACATCTGCAGTGAGGCATGGGGGTCTCATGAATCTGCATCCCTTGCAATCATGGATTATTGTTGCTTTTTGAGGTGCCAACTGGTGAGTTTGTTGAACTTTTGACTTCATCACCCATCAATAATGTGACCTTGAAGGTTAGGTAGAGTATTTTCGCTCTTTTGAGGCACCGATGCATGGTCGCTGTTTCAGGCATGCAACAGCATGTCAGGATGACGTCGAATTCCTTTCCGTCTCTTTGTGACCACTCATTCTGGCTTTCTGTCCCTTGTGCTGGGTCATACTCTAGGACATTGCTTGACTTTAGTGCGACCTTTCGCTGAATTCACCCGTAGCTCACTGTACATGAAGTGTGATTGAAAATGGTTCTGTGATTATGTGCATATAGTATGTAGCGATACACCCATGTAATTATTACAAGGTAAATACAAAAAATGAGGGATGAGCAGGCATCGCAGCTATCACAAAGTTTAGGCATGCAAAATAAGCAACATCAGCGCAATGTTGGATGCCCTTGATGCCTGACGCCAGTGACTCTATATATTGCCACAGAGCGATAAGACAAAGATGAGGTTTTTTTTTTTGACCTCTTGAGTCATGTGACGAACCAGGGTAAGAATGTGGCCCATCTTACATAATAGGGGGGACGGACATGAATGCAGAAGAGGTGACGGCAAAGGGGGACAGCCATAAAGGGACGGGGATGGCCATGAAGGGAAGGGGACATCCATAAAGGGAGGGGGATGGCCATAAAGGGAGGGGGATGGTTGCATAAGGGGGGGACGGACGCGAATGCGGAAGAGGTGATGGCAAGGGGGATGGCCATAAAGGGACGGGGACACTCCCACAATGGAGAAAGCATGGATTTTGATCAAAAGAAGGGTGGAGGCCCCCAAAAAGGACCATGCAAAGGGGGACATGGGGACGCTTATATGAGAATCGTCCCGATAAGGCAGGAGGGGGACGAGGACATTTTGACTCCTGCAGATGCTGAACACATATAGATAGATATGAGGAAAATGATCTTATAGTAGATTTCTAGCTACTAACATTGAGCTAGATGTTGTAGCATCGAGTATATTTGGAGCTCAGCAACAATAGAGTAAGGGAGGACTCCATGACCTCTGTATTTTTTGCTTGCTCACACTGCTTGTTTTCCCATTAGGCCCTTTTTATAAGCTTCCATGAATCTGCGAGAACAGTGCACATATCTAAATTTTTGGGTGAAACAGAACAATCAAATAAAAAAGGGGGCTTACTTCTGCATTTGCTCCACACTCATGGACTCTGGTGCATCAACAAGGTTCTTTGTTCACCAAGATTCTTCAGGTTACCCAGTGCACACTTCAGCATTATGCAGCCTGTGGTGCAGTAATCTGAGGACGCGGACATGGAGGTGAAGGTTTACCTTTTTTGTAGTGTTACCCCCTAATTGTCACACACAGAGATTTCATTTCTGGGCCCATAAGACTCATTTTTCTAATGGCACTCACAATTCTCAATTTTTTAAAAAAAATCCAGCCCCACAAAGTTGTTCTAAATACAAATACAAAGAAGACTGCAATTTTTTTTTCGCCAAACAGTGACATTTACGACAGTTATTAGCTGTACACTCCAAAGTCACACAAAAGTCACTGTTGGTCATGTGATGTTAGTTGGTTGTGCATGAGCCCTACCTTAAGTCCAACATTCACTGCAGAAATGAGAATTTGATCAGAGCATAATCTGAGTGAGATATCAGGAGTAATCAGAAGCAAAATGTACCCACCTCATAATCTGACATAAATCAGACATGTAGCCGAATTTGAGAAATAATAGGTGTAAACAGGCCTTTTCAGAGCCTTTCGAATGTTTTTCAGAGGACTTTTCCAGATCTTCATTTGCTTGTGAAATGTATGCTGTCCCAACATAAATCAGCCTGTGGACATATGGTTTTCAACTGTCTGAATTTAGTCTGCATGTTCGAAGGTGTGTTTCTCTAATTCTTCGCTAAGTCCACCATTCACTCAAAGATGTTGGATGAAAGCAAGAGCAACTTCACCATCAAATTAGACTTGCCCACACAGCTCGATGGATTTAGTTTCAGCTTCACAACGAAGAAACCAGGTCCTGTGGTAAGTCCATACCATGCCCCCATGGGAGGACAGTTCACTATTCGAGAACAATGTCCGTGAATCATGGCCAAGGTAAGGTGACCTGCCCTGAGAAGACGGAGTAAAGTTTGGCACACTAGGGGCTCACATAGGATGGGATGGTGTTTGATGTTCATGAGGCAACCCAAATGGACGGGAAACTCTGGTGAGCTCATTTGTCCAGCCTGTCCAGTGCCAATCTGGTTGTGCTGATTCTGCATGAGCCCATTTGTAGCATCACCAGACTAATAAACAAGTAAGTTTTTCTTGATGTTCAAGATGAGTGTCTTGTTGATTTATTACAGTGCCAGTCTGTTCACGAGGCCCTCCGAATACATCATCTGGTTGAGGCAGAGCAGGAGTCATGGGGGTCAAGGGAGACAGGTGGGATTGATCACTGCCAAAGTTGTATGGTATGTCCCCCACCACAGTATGCTGTCGTTCTTGGCTAACATGATTTAGAACAGAGAAACCGGGAGCACCACTTGGTCGGCGCTGTGAGCTCTGAGAGCCATACATCGTGGTGGTAAGAGGTGGCAGGGAACAAGAGAATGCAATCACCAGGAGGCATTGAGGAGCGGGGCGAATCCCCAGGGGAAGCAAATGGTCATATGGTGGCTTTGTATTCAGATTCTAATCAGACTTAGTTATTACCATGCTCAGACACAAATCAGACATGCAATCCTCACAAATCAAATCAAATCAAATCAATTACACTGTTGGGTTAGATCATGATTTACATATTCTTATTCTACAACAGCTATGTTTTCTGTGTCGGTTTTGAATGTGAAATGGGTACTTCTCACTACTCTGTCCCTTTGGGGTTTGCACAATCTATCATCTCTGATTATATACCATTTATGTGGTCTTTCACACCCTGTCCAGGTCTGATCAAATTCTCATTTCTGCAGTGATTATTACCGTATACGTTGTGAGATAGTGTACTGTATCTTTGAGGTTTCAAATGCACACAAAGTTGATATGTCACATGTTCAAGCTCTGTTTGTGTATTTATTTGCCTTTATTTGGTCGCGGTACCGCCTAGCACACGCCTGCTTGCCATAGCAGGTGCTTCTAGAGTACTCTGGAGTTGTGTTTGGTGGGGTGGCACCCCCTCCATCCCTTAAAGGGCAGAGTATTCCCAGGCTGTACTGCCTGTGAGGGGTTGCTACTAGGACTTTGGTGCCCAAAATTTCATTTTGCTTTGTAGAGCACACCTCGTACCAAATAGATAGCAGCCTGTGATAATTTATTGTCTTTGTCTCCATTGTCATTACTAAACTGGTTAATCATTGTTCTCTCTCATCTTCATCATCATTTCATCTCATTATTGTCTCTGTCTCCCCTCTACACTCCAGTATGCTCACGCTCGCTCAAGGCATTTGTGGACTTGAATGCATAATCATAAATGTAACTCATTTATGGACTTGTGGCTTTTCCAATGTTTAGTCATGGGCCATCTTTGAGAATGTTAGGGCAAGTGAAAGTCAAGGCTTTAATTGTGGACCTAAATGCATAATCATAAATGTAACGTGTTTGTGGACTGGTGGCTTTTCCAATGTTTAGTCATGTGACTGTTGACAGTCTACCATATATTATGCCAGTGTTTTTCCATCTTTTGTTTTCAATTCTTTCCCCACAACTTCCATCACTATTACATTGTTGAATGCATCATGGTTGTCCTTTACTTTACCATTCTGTCATTGATTGCATCGCAGTTGACCTGTACTTTACTGTTCCGTCATTGATTGCATCATGCTTGACCTTTACTTACTGTTGCATTGTTGAACACATTGCGGTTGACCTTTACTTTACTGTTGCATTGTTGAATGCATCACAGCTGACCTTTACTTTATCTTTGCATTGTCGAACACATCGTGGTTGACCTTACTTTATCTTTGCATTGTCGAACACATAGCAATTGACTGGCTTTCTCATTACAACTTCCAACTACCTAATGCCTCTCAAGCCAGGAAGCCAAGCCAGGCAGGACACTGCCCCTCTCCCTCACAAGAAAGTGCCTGTAATGTTGCCAAATTTCGGTATGCCAATCACTTAAATGTCCATTGTTGTCTAATCCTTCCCATGTTAGTGGTATGGGGAATTGGGCTGATGGACAAGTTTTGGCCACATGGACAGGCACCAGCATTTAAGGGGCAAAAACAATGCCCCCGTACATTCATAACCAGTGATCAAGGTAATTCAGCATTGGAGATCACGGGCAATCCTAGCGAAATCAGCCACCTCAAATGCTTGGACCGTCCCACAACATTCTTCCAAGAAGACACAGGCAACATCGCCCTCTACTTTGATGATGATGAGAACAGCATCGATGACAAGGATGATGACAACAAGGAAATAGAAGTTTCACTGTTAGTGTACCCTTCAAAGCATTTATGCCTCCTTCGCCAAGTGCCAGACAAGAAACTTCTACATCTCCTTGATGTCACTCACCAATGGATCGGGCAAGGCCGAGAATTCCCCAAGCTGCCACTGTCTCAGGATCTGGACAGTCTTTGCATGTCAGTTTTGACCTATCCAGAGGAATGGATAGCACCACTGCTCCCTGCCTACAATATTTCTGTTGTCAATCTACTTAAATTCAACCTTCTACAAATCACTGATTGGCCTCCCGAATGTGGGCTCTCCTATGATCCAGACACTCCCAATCGCAAGTTGAAACATCACAACCCCATTCCTCCCCACAAGTTAGTAATAGGCCTTCATGAAAGCTTTGGACAGGAGCTGTTGAATGGGATGCAATCCATTCATGATCCTTGCACACACACTACCCTACTACCTATGTGGGTCATGCAATTCTGGCAGGTGATGCACAAGATCCATCGCACGAGGTCTCAATGGGCAAAAGGAAAGGCATGGCTACAGAGCAAACAGGAAGGGGGTGATGCAGAACACTACCGCACGGTAGTGAGGCAGCTGGACATTCTCCCATGGAATGGGCCAATACATGGCCAAGTGTCTGCCATTGGGAGAACAAACAAACAGCCCAACATAGTGATCATGAACACCAGGTTTTCTGACGCCATCCACAGCATCAAAAGCATCACACATCATGACCAGCCACGCAGCTTCCTGTGCACTCTAGAACATAACGCAAAGACATTAAGGAATCTTTATACCCCGATCCATGTCAGCGATCACTACATCACATTGGAAATCAATTTTGAAAAGCAATCTTTCAGCTACAGTAAGTACCTACATCTACACGTAAGTTACAATGCCTAAGCCAACTTGAACATAGGGGACTCTCTTGATGCACACATCGGAATCCAGGAGATCACTAACAAGCTGCAGTGGTGGTTCACAAAATGATTTGGTGGGAGGTTTAAGAATGCTGGATATGAGTTGCTGCACAGTCACCAGAACGACTCGGCTTCATGCAGATTGTGCGCCATCAACACCATCAAACACAATGTCTTTGGACATCAGCTCAGCATTCCTGACCCTGACCCTACCTATGAGAGAGCTAGATGGTTCTTTCTGACATTGGCAGATCAGATTGCTCAACCACTCCTGGTAGAGGTTAGTGACAAGGAATTGGGACCATCAGTGGGACCATCAACACAGCAGGGGCGGCCTGAAGGGAAGGAGGAGGAGCAATCTGTGATAGAGACAAAGGTTCCATACCACGAACACCTCTGGAACTCTGAAGAAGGGTATCGTGTACATGCTAAGGAACTGCAGGCACAGGCAGCTTGGTTGGAGGCATACATCGAGGAAAAAAGGAAGGAAAAGGAGCTTGAACGAGTGAGGGAAGAGGCACAGCAAAACATCGAAATGGAGGATGTTGTCATGGATGCTGCCATGTCCAGGTCCCCTGAGTATCAGCCCACACAGTAGTTGTCATTCACAAAGCAACCATTCAGGCTATCATCCTACTATTGATGACATATACAGCTACCTTGCAGCATACTCAATGATGATCGACTTCACTACCTTTCCCGCCTCCAAGCAGAACCTGAAGCTTCTATTCACACCAATGTGTGCATCCTTATTGGCCACCTGGGTCCTTCGCTAGGGTATAACACCTTGCATGAAGTTCTTGCTCCTGTGTTTAGCATGGTGCTGAAGGACTCTTTTGTCCATACATGTCTCTTGACTGGATATCACTATTGAGGGCACAGAAAGTACTACTGCTGATTAAAATGACGCCTCAGCTGTAAATCCAGTAACGTACATAAGATATGAAAATGTAAGTAGTTAGATGTGACTGTATTGCTTCGATGGTTAGAGGGAACATAGGAAGTAACAATGATTTGTGTAATGGGAAGGAACTCATATTGCCATCCATCAGGGTCAGGGGCCTGGGGTTAACGTGGGGATATGGTTAATAAATTCTATAGTATCATATCTACATGTTTTGTCATATACCTGATCTGACCGCCCTAATATCAATATCCGCTCTGCTTTCCGACCCCCTCCGCTCCATTCATCCTCCGCTCCACCTGATCATCGTTTGTATCTGCTCCGCTCAACCACTCAACCGGTCCCCTTCCATAACATCTCCATTCAACTGGACCTCTTTCCCCTTTTAGATATATGCTTTCCTTTTCGGTACTTAGACCATTACTTCCGGATCACCGGTAATTCCTATTACCGCTCAATCACTGATCCGACGCATACATATTGATATCCGCCCCGACTTATGTCTTTCCTATGTAAAGTACTTACAAATGATATCCTTGGTACATAGCTTTACTACATAGTTATCCTGGTCACTGCCTCATACATAGAAGTATATAACATATCATGTACTTAGATATTTTTCCTCAGTCTTAATATTACTTATCTTCTTGCAGTTACACCTTGTGAGAATTCTCAGTAGGACCTTGCCTCCTCTGGACACAAGTCTCAACTTGTCGTCACCTCCGACCCTCCGATCCCCCGCTCCGACTTAGAGCCGAGCTCTAAGTCTTTTCCATATACTCTGCCCCTATCCAATATCCTCCCTTGTCCCTCTGCTCCTATCCACCCTCTGCATCAACCCCCATCTTCTCCACTCCGCTCCTAGTCGGCCTGCCGCTAGCAGCTCTTACTTCCCGACCCTCAAAGCGGACCAAAGTGGTCCATTTGTCCTATTGTCGGACAACGTCGGACCTGCTCCAATTTCGGGGCATGTACTCAGCTAAGGGCACAGCGCAAGAGCTGAAGCCAAGCCCCGACCCCTCTGCCTCTTGAGCCGGCGGCCAAAAATTCTGCCACTGCACCTGCACAGGATGTAGGGGCTCTTCATCAAGTTCATCTTGATCTTCTCCATGTATGAACTTGATTTGGAAGTGTTGAATGGCTGCAATAAATATTCAGCGCACTCCTCAGAAACAACTCAGAAATCACTAACCACAATAGGCAGCATTGTCAAATTCTGACATGCCGTTGATCGTGAACCATGGGTGTGACTTGATGCCTTCAAATTCATATCACAGGCAGTCAATGGGTTCGAGCAGCTATCGTGGCATGTAAGTGAGCAGGTTTGAAAAGGAACATGATATAGAACATTACCATCGACACTAAGCTACCCACGCATGGGTTGAGCTCCTCTAACACCTTGGAAGTGGATGACTTGACATAGGCATCTATCTCATCCAACCTGATGAAGAGCCTCTGATTAAAAGCTTTAGTTGTGCTGTAATAAAGGAATATAGGACACCTGCCTTGTGCCCTGGAGAAATGAGCTCATAAAGGATGCATCCAAAAGACCACCAGTCTACCGTGCATCCGTATTTGTCACCCTTGTTAAACATTACTTCAGGTGCCATATATGCGGGGGATCCCACATAGACCAACATATACCCTTCCCCTGGTTCCAAAGGCATCCCGTGCAGATGGGAGACCCCAAAATCTGCAATTTTGACGTTGTAGTGGGAATCTATCAGAATGTTGTCTGGCTTTATGTCTCGGTGTATGATGCCCATGCTGTGAAGAGCATTGATACCAAGGGCCTTCAAAAAACAGTTGCGTCAGGGATTGCATACTACATAGTCAGGAACACCTGCTCACCATCTGAGTGCTCAATCTAGGAGCGTTCTCGAAACTGAATTCAGGCTCATCAGCCATGAGCTTCTGGAGGTCAAAAACCATCAAGTCCTAATGTATGCACAAAGTCAAGTCGCTCAAACTGTTGGGGCAGGGGGAGCACATACCATGACAAAATAGATGTTATTGTGTGTTGAAAAAACACATCTCTAATTGCATGAGGAATGCCTTTCTGTCACACTCCTTCTCCCAGGAGGCCATGTGCCGGTAGACTTCAAGCTCTATTGCAATGATGCCTTCTGATTTCTCCTCCACCATCTTGTGCCTGTCAATATCCTTCATACACAGCAGGCATCCAGATCCATGGTCTTGAGCTCCCCAAGCCGACGCATAAGACCCATTACCCAAGGAAATGCCTAGGGAATGAAAGGGACCTGTAACGCATTCTTGATACCCAGGAAGGTGGATGTAAGATCAATCAAGGCGACGGTCAGCGAGAGGCATGGTATATAGCTGTAGAAGCTGAAGGGTTGGGTGATATTGGGTTGAAGGATTAAGTTCTCTTGAAGGTCAACTAAAATAGAAAACAATAGGTTTTTATCAACTGTGGGCGCAAATTATCAAGACGCGTCCACATTGTGCCACAGCAGATGCTGTCAGTTGCAAACAATGTGGTGGGTGATATTGGCGTGCATTGGTGTTTGAGATGTCGGTTGCAAGCTCCTACTGTTGAGCAATATGACAGCCAAACCAGAGTGGAGGACAGTGAATATTCAATGTTGTACATTACAAGAACATGATTTATGTGCACAATTTGTGTCTTAGCTCATCCCCAGTAAAGACCGAACACGATGAGGACAGGGGAAATATGATAATTCTGTAATTACATAGTAGTAAACATGATGAGCTCTGAGATTTCCGATGAAGACGCATTGCACGTATTGTTTTTGTTGTGCATCACATCGTTCCTGTTGTTATTGTTGTTGTTGTTGTTGTTGTTGTTGTTGTTGTTGTTGTTGTTGTTGTCTATCATATCGTTCTGTGTTGTTCTCATTGCGCATCATGTCATTTTTGTTGACATTGTCCCAATGCAAGGGTAAGATCAAACATTTTACAAATTTCTTGACTAACTGTAGTGTTCTTTACAGTGGCACAGTAAACCAACTGCCAGCAAGTAGATGTCAGCTTCAAGCCCACCACACTTAGACACTGACATTGTAATTTGCATATTTTTCATTGAAGTCCAGATATGTTTTGCTCACGTGAACAACTCTGTGTCGTCAAACACATCCCAAACACTCACCATATTCCCAACAGATGTCTCTCTGCTACCACCATGTCCACCAGCAACATGGATTTTTCTTCTGGAACCACTGCTCAATACTCATGCAATTTCACATTGCAGGATCCACTGTAAGTACCTCATACTGCATACTTGTCCTTGCTAACTACACCGCTACAAAGCACCATTATTTTCGGACCTAACGGAATTGCCAAGAGAGTCACTGCCCCAGCACTTAGCCCAATCAAGCAGCCAAATGACGATGGACCAAGGATATCCAACAACAAGTCAGCTGCAAAAACAGAGGGAAAGAAGAAGATGTGACCAGGTGCCACATAGAACACTCAGTAAGTATTAGTATGCCTGTCTCTTAATGTTTCACACTAACCTTTGTCATGCAGAAACTTATGCGCATGGTATTGGCTGAAGCAGGTCAATGAGATGAGTGGAACAACCAAAGAATTCTGTGTGTATTGAGCAGCACTCATGACCGCACAGCAAGATAAGTAGAAGGCTGATGCAGAGTGGTTGCAGAGCGCAGGGACGTAGACAAAGGGTTCTTCCCCTGCATTGAATGTCTTTTTCATTGCCTGCCTGCATGTTTTTTCCCCGCTTTCACGCATTTTTACCCCCGCCCTGCTATTTACAGTAATGCCTGACTGCTGTTAAGGTCGTGCTCAAAGGGCTTCAACTTCAGCTTGTGTGTTGCGCCCCTTACTTGAGTACGTGCCCTTAATTTCCAAGGGGCAGAGGGGAAGTCCGATGGAATTCCAGGGAAGTCTGGAGGTCAGACGTAGGGGGAGTTCAGTGGAACTCCAGAAGACTATGAGAGAATAGGGTAAGGCTACTATGGACAACTCCAGAGTAGAAGCAGAACAGAGTTTAGACTACCCTAAGGTGGAGCTGGAGAGTTAGTCCTAAGGTTTAACCCTAAGACTCGGAGGTGGACAAGAGATGAGACTCAAGTCCGGAGAAGCAGGAATGAGCAGAACTAAGATGATATTCAAACTGAGGAGTACCGGAGTACTACAGGAGTTTATATACTGCAGGTATCATGTAAGTAAATCAGTCAGCAAAGTAAGGGCTATGTACGAAGCATGGGGAAAGTCTATTAGTAAGTGTATAACAGATCAAAGCAGTGAAGTCGGAAATGAAGTAAGAATGGATGGATCAGTAAGCATAGCAGAAACAGCATAACTGGTAGCTGGAGCAATAGCTATTCTAAAAGGAGATAGGGGTGAGTATGGAGATGAAGGTGGAGTGCCAGGCGGAATAACAGGATGGAGAATAGGGTGAGGGAAGTGGACTTTCGTAGGGGAGATCCGGAGGTACAGGATATGACAACTGCACTGTAACATCCCATGTCATCCAATCCTGTCTGCTGTCATCACAATACATTGTATTTGCTTGACTATTATAAATATGCTTGAATTGGGTGAAATATGTAAACTACGATGAAAATCAGATCTTGTCCACTGTCGTCACAATACATCCCATTTGTTTGACTATCATAAATATGATTGAATCAGGTCACATATGTAAATTACAGTGAAAATCTGATATCATCATGGAAAACCCTGCCCCATCGTGTAATATATGGGATGCACTCAAGTGGATTCTGTTTAGCCTGGGAAATTGCCTAGCCAAGAAGAATTTTTCAGATGCCGTCCATTGGCACCCGATCCCATCATGTTGGGTCTTTACTGGGGTTCATCATCCATTCACTCTAAGTCTTCTGTCTTGTCATGCATCGAAACTCAAACATCACATGACCATACCAACCGTAAGTCGTACATGGATGCAATTGAGCAGGAGATGGATGACTCAATGGCAATGTCAAAAATGGTCTGGTGGGTGATACTCCTTGCAAAGGCACTGGCCAAGGATGAGTGCGCAACCTGGGACAACAGCATCTTCAAACAGATTCTCCAAGTTCATGTCCCAGACAATCTGACATATGATAAAGTAGGCACAGCAATTCAGGAGTTCTTAACATCAAATAAAACTTCAGTCCAACAATCTCCAGCGGACGGAACATGACATACCAATGAACAAGCAACATTTTTACAAGGTAGTAGCAGGCAAAGGATGTGACAGAGCAAACCCTCCGGTATATGTCATATACTTGATCCAACCGCTCTGCCAATATTAATATCTGTTCCGCCCGACATCCTACTTCCCCCATTATCCTACCATCTCCGCTCCATCTGCCCTCCGCATAACCCAGTCGGCTTCTGCATCTGCTTCTACGGTTCTGCTCGACTGCTTCATCAGTTGCCTTCTGCACCATCCATTCTACTATAAATCCCCTTGCCCCATTTAGGTATATACTTTCCCCATTTGCACATAGTATTTACTTCCAGATCACCAGTAACTCCTCTTACCACTTGATCACTGATCCGATGCGTACATATTGATATCCGCTCTGACTTATGTCTTCGCCTGTGTAAGTACTTACAAACTATATCCTTGGTACATAGCTTTACAACATAAGTCTCCTAATCACTGCCTCACACTTATTTCCCTCAGTCTTAATATTACTTGTCTTCTCGCAGTCTCTACTTGTGAGAATTCTCAGTAGGACCTTGCCTCCTCTGGACACAAGTTTCATCTTGTTGTCACCTCCAACCTTCCGCTCCGACTCATAGCGGTGCTCTAAGTCTTCTCCCTTGCTTTTCTGGCTCTACCAATAAACCCCTTTGCTCCTATCCACCTTCCGCACTATCCTCCGCCTTCCCCCCTCCGCTCCTAGTTGGCCTGCTGCTAGTAGTGTTTACTTTCTGACCCTCAAGCAGACCAAAGTGGTCTACTTGTCCTACCATTGGACAATGTCGGACCTGCTCCAAATTTGGGGCACATACTCGGCTAAGGGCGCAGTGCAAGAGCTGAAGCCGAGCCCCAACCCCTCCACTTCTTGAGCCTGGCACGGTACCTAACAGCATCACCCATGCTTTGCAGTAGTTCAGCACCTAAGTATGCAGCAGTAATTTCTGTGATTGTGGTATTGGTGCCACCACTGTGTCCTCCAGTGTGCTGGAGCATTCCACTGTGTCCTCCAGTGTGCTGGAGCATTCCACTGTACTTATCAGAATGGGTGTCAATGATGACAAAGGTGTTGGGTGGAAACCCAGCTTTGGTGTTACGTTGCACGAACTCAATGCTGGGAACAAGCTTCCTAGACTCATGCCCATGTGTGTTTCTGCGCATGTGCAAGCTTTCAATGAATAGTTGTGAATGAGGTTTGTTCAGCATGGTCATTCAGATGGATTGGTTCAACCTACATTGTCCTTATTATCCCTGTAGTGATTGTCAATATCACACCTGACAGTCAATCCCAAGTAGTTGTCCTTCATGGATTCCAGGCTAAGGTTTACCACTACCATGGGCCAGGTCATCTTGACCTTCTGCCTGATCTAATAGCTCAGCACAGTGTATGGGAGCACAGCATCCTTACCATCTCCCATCCTGCAGCAAATTGGGCACAAGAATGGCTTGCTGGTGTCCATGGTCCTGAAATAAATGCAACCACTGCTGTGAGGCACAAAATGCTGGCACATTATTCCTCCACACTCAATGCATTCATGGGAGTACGGAGCTTCAATGTGGTCACAACAGAAGTGACAGTAGTTACCTGTGTTTATGGCATGGGACATGGGTGCATTGGACGATTGGTGGATGGTGGTGGAAGGCTGGGGGATCATCAAGCTGATCTCTACCATTCCCGGCCCTGCGCGAGAGATCCCTGCCAATTGGCCACCTGCTGTAGATTTTCTTTTAGGAGGCATGTTGTAGATGAATGAAGGACGCAAGCAGAGAAGGTCGTGTTACTGGCCATGCTAGTTTTATACCTGATCCACAGGGCCACAATATGTGCTGATTTGTCCCACATATGTGGTGATTGGATGAGTAAGCACATGTTTGGTCCAATTCCATTGTTCATCACTATGTCATTGTGTCTCATTTTTCACACACTTGAACTAAACACGGACGGTGTTAAAGCTGATACACATTACAAATTACACACATATATTTCACGGCTTGGTGCTATGCAGTTGCGCTATGGGCAGTTAGGTTACAGCTGTGAGCCCTTAGGTGCCAACCAGAGTTTGAAAGCTAATCTATGATGTGCTGTGGCGAACCATTGATAAAATAATTGGAGTCAAGTTCAAGTTCACCTTTCTCCCTTGCATCTCATTACTCCGTCGTTTTTCAGAAAACGAATGGGTGGAACTCAACCAAGTGCGGTATATATGGTACACTGGTAATGTCATTCCTGGGCCTTCCCTGCTCAATGTGTATTGCTGTCACAGGCCACACTCTAAAAGTTCAAGCTTCCTTAGTCTCTGCTCTGCACTGGACATGGAACTGTCTATACTTGATAAACAGATGGGTACACTGGTTGTTGCCCATAGTGCAATGCTGGCTGTAGATTGTCCTTCATTATCTGATATCCAAGTGATGCCAGTATAGTTTCTGGTCATGGTAATCCAGTTTGCATTCGCAGGGTATGGGGGCAGAAAGACCTTAAGTAGTAGTCACTCAAAGTCGCTGAGTCAACTATGAGTAGCAGGTGTAGACTGCCACACTGATGCTCAGAATCCTAGGTAGTATTGTCACATCTCTCCTTTTTTAAATCTCTTTCATTTCGATCTCTTCCTCTCCATCTCTATGTAGTTTACTTAATTTATAAACTGCCATACTAGGTGTCATTTGATAATTGATATTGTTATATGCTTAATGATTGTGTGTGTGTGTTGTGGTGAATTTGCCTTTGTTTGGTCAAGGTTGATTTTTTGTTTATTTTTGTCATGCTCTCCTTTCTTCTTTCTACCACCATCCATGTTAGACTTTGTTCCCAACTGTCTGTGCATACACCTGCTTGTCATAGCAGACACTTCTGGTGTACTTCCAGAGTTATGTCAGGTGGGAAGGCAGCCCCCCCTGCCCTTTACAGGGCATAGCATTCCTAGGCTGTACTGCCCTGGGAGGGGTTGCCTCTGGGGCCTGAGTTCATAGTAGGCCCTCCCTCTCCATTTTTGTTCTCTCAGTCTGTTTTCTGCAGCCCTAACTGTCTGTTCATACGCCTGCTTGTCATAGCAGGCACTTCTGGTGTACTTCTGGATTTATGTCAGGCAGGGCAGCACCCCCCTCTCATGCCCTTTACAGGGCATGGTATTCCTAGGCTGTACTGCCTGGGAGGGGTTGCTGCTGGGGCTGCCTTGCTTGGCATGTTATTTTGGCATTGTAGGGCGCCAGCACAGAATGGTCATCAAATCCCTTCACTCCCTTGCAGAGCTTACGCTGGGTCTAGCCAGGCCCTACGTTGTGACTCAGGGGTCATTGGGTTCTGTCATTCTATGGTGCCCCACATGGCGTCTATGGTGCACATCGCTTACCTGTATGTTATTTTTTTCCACTGCAACAGGGACTGATCCTCTCATTGCTAGGTCTCCTGCTTAGTAGACACCTCTGGACATTTAGGATTCATATTTGTAATTTTACCCCTTACATTCCTGGCTTAAAGATTAAGTTGGTGCAGGACTGCTGCCTATCTTCATGTAGTGATTGAGGTAAATCTACATACAATCCCTCCAATGCACAGATAGCCTATCATTGGTCAAGTAGGACTGGGGTGGAGTTTACTATGCTGCCATTCACTAGTGTACCACCAGCTAACTTTGTGCAGATGCCACATCGGCCTAAATTTTTTGATTTACCCTCAATTTAGACATGGAATCTTCGGGTCTTTACACTCTCCTACTAGGAACTTCATGTAGTATGTACATATGGGTGACAGAATGAACAAGTAACAAATGTACACATTGTCTCATAATGATTTGTCTATTTCCATGACTTCAAAGCACAATAAAGCTGCTGCTGCAGTAGAAGGCAACAAGTTAACGGACATAGCAGCAAACAGCGCAATACACTGCCTCCCCACCTATCTCCAAAAAGAACCCCTACCAGATAGCACATCAGCATTGAAGCAATGGCATGACGACGGCACTGCAAAGAAGATGGGCCAAAAGCTGGGAAAGATCACCCAGGTACGCAAGAACCAAGACCATAGACCCGTCCCTACCCTCAAACAAATTCATCAAACTTGTCGCCAATCTCTCGAAACGACAAACAAGCATATACACACAGCTCCGCACTCACCACCTCCCCCTTAACCATCATCTGAATCGAATCGGGAAAAGCAGGACCCCACACTGCCTGTTATGTCCGAACGTAGACGAAACCGTCCATCACTACCTATTCAATTGCCCCCAATATGCCAGGGAACGCCACTTCCTCGCCAACTCACTTCGCCAACAAGCAACCTCCATCTCATATATCCTCACAACCGAAAAAGCAACTCAACCCCTCATGCGATACATCAACTCCATGGGCAGATTCAAATCAATGTTTGGTGAGATTTCGGATAGTTAAATATGTATCAACAAGTTCACACACCTGCACAATACCCTACTAGATACCACCCGCATAATCAACCTCCTCAAAATTACACTAAAAACCATCAAAATACACCATTACAATAAACACCAAATCTAATCACCTCCGAGACTGAAGGGAACCCTCGCTGGACGAGATACCAAGAAATGCAGGAAAAGAGAGAGCATCGGAACACGACCTCTCACACCACATCATTCCCTTTGTACAAAACTCAGCGTCGGCCTTTGCCTGACAACAAGCTGATGGAGTACTTGTTTTCCAATGATAATATGATAGACTACAAATACATACACGATAGATAGGTGGGAGTAAGCCCCCCGTGCAAAGGGCTATGTCCAACATAGGGTCTATGATCCCAAAGGACAATAAACTTGATTTTTTTTTTAAAAAAAAGCTGCTGCTGCTTGTGCATGAGTCAGGAGACATCCTGATGGAACGTGGTCTCTACCGATAAAATCTGCTAGGACAATGCCCAAGCAAATGTGACTCGGATAAAACAGACTGCTGCAATAAATGAATCCTCATACATCAGCCTGACTTCCAGCAGCAGAAATTTCTTGTTCAGGAAGTCATTGAAGCAGCTGGCCACCTTTGCATTTTATTACCAAAGTTTCATTGTGAACTCAATTTTATCCAGTTCTTTTGGGGAGTTGTGAAGAGGTATCTCTGTGAAAACTGTGATTACACATATGACACACTAAAGGAGAATATGCTGAAGGCCATGGAGTCTGTGAACCTGGAGGTCATTCGTTGTTGGGAATACTGCATGTACCGGTGGATGGAGACTGGCAGGTACCGTGCTGGCTCAAGAGGCAGAGGGGTCGGGGCTTGGCTTCAGCTCTTGCACTGCGCCCTTAGCCGAGTATGTGCCCCGAATTTGGAGCAGATCCAATGTTGTCCGACGATAGGACGAGTGGACCGCTTAGGTCCACTTTGAGGGTCGGGAAGTAAGAGCTGCTAGCGGCGGACCAACTAGGAGCGGAGTGGAGAAGGCGGGGAACAATGCGGAGGGTGGGTAGAAACCAGGGGGATATTTGATAGGAGCGGAGATGGCGGAAGGATAATGTAGAGGATAGGAAAAGGGGTGATAGGAGGATATTGTTAGGGGCGGGGTAATAAGGGAAAGACTTAGAGCACGGCTCTAAGTCGGAGCGGAGGGTTGGAGGGTCGGAGGTGACAACAAGTTGAGACTTGTGTCCAGAGGAGGCAAGGTCCTACTGAGAATTCCCACAAGAGGTAACTGCGAGAAGACAAGTAATATTAAGACTAAGGAAAAATATCTAAGTACAGGATATGTTATATACTTCTATATGAGGCAGTGATCAGGATAAATATGTAGTAAAGCTATGTACCAAGGATATAGTTTGTAAGTACTTTACATAGGCGAAGACATAAGTCAGAGCGGATATCAATATGTACACGTCGGATCAGCGATTGGGCGGTAATAGGAATTACCAGTGATCCGGGAGTAAGAGGCTATGTACCGAAGGTATATGTCTAAAAGGGGAAAGGGATCCAGTTGAATGGAGAGGTTTATGGAAGGGGACCGGTTGAGCGGTTGAGCGGAAGCATAGGGCGGAATGCAGGTTTTTGTGATAGAGCAGAGCGGAGGATGGATGGGGCAGAGGGGGTCGGAAAGCGGGGCAGATATCAGTATCGGAGCGGTCGGATCTGGTATATGACAGAGACATGCAGATTGGGGCTTGGCACAAACAAGGCAGAAGCTCATGTAAAGAAGTTCAGTTTGACAAAATACAAGTCTCACAGGTGCATTCCAAAGGCTGTCGCTCATGTATTTGACTAGATGCCAAATCAGTAGCAGTTTCAGATTTTATCTCACTCAGAATTTTAGCAATGACAAATCTCTCTAGAGGCTCGATTCAGACAAGTAAATAGAGCATTTCTACAAGAGGAAAAATATTCCTCTTGTCTTTTGAATTTTATAAAAGTGTTGCACAAAGTTGGTGGTCCACTAACCCACAGCACTATAGAAAAGCACACATCAGCCACAACCAAACAACACCAAATTTGGGATGTGTTTTAAACCCTACAACCTGTGTTGGTACCACAATCCGCATCTTTATACACCATTATGGCATGCACCAAATCCAATACAAAACACCTCCCAAAGGGCTCTTCCAACAAGCCCAAAAAAACCATCAAGTCTAAAGGCAGCTCAACCATCAAGAAGTGTGCATTGTCCATCATGAGTGCCGCATCAAAGAAGTGACCATGGCCGCCAAAAGTACTGGCAAATGCCATCAGATCCTTTGAAATCCCGACTACCCATGCAGAATTCATCATGGAGGACACCCTTACCAACCTTCACATCCAATTCACCTATGGGCCCCCAGAGGATATCAATGCTATAGATCCAGATGGTGGGCAGTATGACATTTGCTGGGTACCTGTCTATAAAGGCGGGAAGTCAATAGAATATGTACCACTGCCAAGTAGGTACCAGGGAATATGGTTAGATTTATGCTACAATGTAGTCTTGTTCACTATGGGATGGAAACATTGGGATCAGGAGACCAAGCGGGGCACTAACAAGTAGAAGCAGATGACCAAGACATGCAAACAGAACTGTGGGGTCATGCTTGTCGCACACATGCAGGCCAGGTTCCTTGCGGTGGACCAACTGGTGGGTCTGCGTCACAATATCAAGCCCGGTGAGGAGCAGGTACTGATTCTGGACAAATGGAAGGTTAGGTCTCTTCAAGACTGGCTGAACGAGGATTTCAGAGAGGCCAACAAAGAAGGATTGCATCACTTGACTGCAGACCCACTGCTCAGAAAATGAAGCATTTTTCAGTAAGTCCATCATATTGACCTATATATTCTTCCATTGCTTACAGGTGAATTCTGCAGAAGAAGGCTGGGACGAGGACAATGAGGGTCTGGAGGTTATGACGTGCCCACAGGGATGGACCCAAGGCCGTCTTGTAAACTTTGAGACAACATTCAACAACATCCTCAAGCCACATGCGTATGCCAAACTAGAGAATCACAGTAAATTCTTTGAGACTTGATATGTGGAAGGTTGTCATATACCTGATCTGACTACTCTGATATTGATATCTGCTCCACTTTCCGACCCCCCCCACTCCATCCATCCTCCCCTTCGTCCGCATCCCGCCCCTACACTTCCGCTAAACCGCTCAACCAGTCCCCTTCCATAACATCTCCATTCAACTGGACCTCTTTCTCCTTTTAGATATATACTTTCCCCTTCGGTACATGGACCCTTACTTCCGGATCACCAGTAATTCCTATTACCGCTCAATCACTGATCTGACGCGTACATATTGATATCCACTCCGACTTATGTCTTCACCTGTGTAAGTACTTACAAATTATATCCTTGGTACATAGCTTTACAACATAGTTATCCTGGTCACTGCCTCATACATAGAAGTATATAACATATCATGTACTTAGATATTTTCCTTAGTCTTAATATTACTTATCTTCTCGCAGTTACCTCTTGTGAGAATTCTCAGTAGGACCTTGCCTCCTCTGGACACAAGTCTCAACTTGTTGTTGCCTCCGACCCTCTGACCCTCCGCTCTGACTTAGAGCCGTGCTCTAAGCGCTCCCCTTAATTCTCCGCCCCTACCAATATTCCCCTTATCCCTTTCCCCATCCTCTGTATTATCCTCCACTTTCCCCGCTCCTACCAAACCTTCCCCCTATTCCTATCCACCCTCCGCATCACTCCCCACCTTCTCTGCTCCACTCCTAGTTGGCCCGCCGCTAGTAGCTCTTACTTCCTGACCCTCAAAGCGGACCAAAGCGGACCACTCATCCTATCGTCGGACAACATTGGACCCACTCCAAATTCAGGGCATGTACTTGGCTAAGGGCGCAGCACAAGAGCTGAAGCCAAGCCCCGACCCCTCTGCCTCTTGAGCCGGCATGGTACCTAACAAAGGTGCAGAATTACCAGAACACTGGCATGAGGGCCATGCACCAACTCCTCTCTACTGGTCAGAGAAACAGTTCAAGTGGATGGTTGCAGGTGAGACCATGATTCTATATTACTACTTGTAAGTATTAAGCTCTTCAAATCCACCAGGACATGATTTTTGGGACCAGCCTGTCCACTTTGTGCATTATGCACTGTCCACTGACCAAGAAGAGTATGAGCACATCAATGAATTTTTCACCAACATCAAATGTCTCACCAATATCTTGTGCGTCAAACTTGATTGGGACTTGGTGGTGCAGAACGCAGCTGGGCTCTGGAGGGGGGAGATGACTTGGAGGGAGTTTGTGGAATCATTCAAGAAGATCTGGTTATTTGAGGGAAGGCCGATTGGCCCTTGGCAAAGCACAGGCACAGGCATCTCCATCGTCTCCTTATGACATATATCAACATTTGGTTTTATTCTAGTGCCCAACAATCCTTTCAACACCTTTGAAACTGAATTACTCCTCAAGGGATACTTGCACTGGGGGTATGAGGACGCCGAAGCCAACTAGAGTGATGAAGATTTGATCGTGTGGGAGGGCTTGAGAAGAATTTCTGACATCAAAGGTCTCCATGATGGGTGGACTTGGATTGTGAATGAGGTAAGCATGAAGGGAAAGACGGTCAAGCAGGTGTTGCAGGATGCAGGGCCAATGTGGGTCGATTACCAGGGTAAGCAGTAGCACTCTCTTGAGATTACTTCTGCCTCTCATGTGCAGTTCCCAGTGTGTTCGGCGGTGGCGCAGTCCATCAACAATAAAGGCAAGCATGCCATGGATGTTTCAAGGTCCAGTGATGGATCCACAACATCTTTCAGTGAGGAAACACCATACTTTTAACCCACCGTCGATAACTAACATGTTCTACCTCCTAAGGTGGAGCTGCAACTGGTGGTGCTTTTGCTGAGGGTGCCATCAGGCTTCCTCCTGTTTTTCCACCTGTTCCAGCTGGAGATGTTGCTGCCCAAGTCCTGCTGACTTGGGCCCTCCTGCTCCCCCAGCTGCAGCACCTATCCCAATTCCAATGGACGATGGAGGTCATTCCACCACCTCCATCTGCATTCCTCTGCCAGCACCGGGTGGCTCTCACACTTCTGCCAGTTCTTCTAGTGTCAGGTTAGGGATGGAACACCAGGCTGTCCACATTGGTTTGGCTGGGTATGTTTCAAGGGGTGAGACCTTGGAGATGTATTCGTCATTGCTGAGGAAAGTGTATGCTGCCCCAGAGTATCAGTCAGGCGTTGCTGAGTATCTCCATGATCTCGGCTCCATCCCCATTCAAGGCACACGTGGAATCTTTCATAGCACACATTAGCACAGTTGGAGTCAGGTTGGAGGCACACAAGTCCTTGAAGTCCCTCCTGTGATGGTCACCAGTACTTACTTTTTTTTGGCTCACATTCTAACGACACATAGCATGTACTGTATTAAGCTTGTAGTTGATTCTTGTCGCATCCCCATGTGAATGCTTCAACCCTGTATAAAAATGAAGTACAGACTTATGGTTCACTGTACTAAAGTCAATCCAACTTGTAGGAGATTTGTTGCATTCAGACAATACACGTCATGTAGTATCAAGTGATGTAACATTGTGGAAGGCACATTTGATGGGTTAATCTGCCATGACATATATTAATTCATCAACTAATCATGAACATGTTTGACCTGGGAGTGATGCTGCTCAGCCCCTAGATGAGCAGGAGGAGCCAATATACCTGAAAAGTCCTCATACATTCATGTATCCTTAATCATTCTACCTAGTCCTCAAAAACGAGAACTCAATGTTACTGGATGTTTTATTGTGGTACTGAAAAACACTACAAGACAAAGTTGGTAAATAACTGCAGCGGTGGAGCTTGCTGTTGCCCACAGCAAGCATGAAAGTTGTGGCTATGTGCACTGAGAAAAGTCTTTCCAGCAGGTACATGATTTTGTCACATATCATATGTCAGGCCTGACATGCTTAGAAGTGGAAAAATATTCCACTGCCTCCTGAACCCTAGCCTCCCTCCCACGGTTGGCTGCAAACTACAGTGAAGGACTCTCCCTCTTAAAATTAGCTTCTGTCTGGAACCCATAGTCAACCCATCTAATAAGTCCTCCTGCAAAGTGGATTGTGGATCCAGGTGGAAACTGAACAATGAGTCCAAGGTCGAACAGAACTAAATGACCACCATTTGCAGGGTCATAGTTACCTAGGGCGGTGATGCTGCACATTCCGCTGGGAAAGTTTTGATTATCTGTGTGATCCAAAGTGACCATGGTCGGTCCAAAGTTGAATGTTGCTGCAGAGAACACACTATTTTGAAAGTTCCATGCCAATTGTGGGTGTTGTTCCAAAAGCAATCTCCTTGTGTTAGCATAGAGCTGGTACACCTTGGGTCACCTTATATGTTGTTATACTCTGGGCGTGCTGCAGGCAGTGACGATCTTGTTTCCCATTCTGTTTATGGGTCCCATTGTTACATGAAGTGGAGTCCACCTGCATCTCCATCTCATTGTCTTTGTGGCAGACACCCATAACCCCAGTGACAGAGCCAGTCAAAATGCAGGATTTGACATTTGGGACACTACGTTTGTGTGGTGCAACTGCAGGTTCTTTATTGAATGTGATACCATCCTCATTATCCAATGCCCTCTGAATTAAGGGGAATATGCCCCCCTTCTACACAGTTGGATGACTGAGTCATCCATGAACTCCTGGGTGCAAGACAGCCCTGGCTTTGTGGTCAGCAATTACATCCATGGTGTGAGAGACAAATCTCGTTGATGAAGGCCACTGCTGATTCAAGCTTGGTGTCTGCCATAGCTGTTGCAATGTGATGGGGTCCACACAGGTACAATGTTACTCGAACACACACTGCTGCCATTTTAAATGTAAGTGAGCCCATCAAGCATGCAATCATTGATGGAGAGTAATACAAAGGCAATGAATGTGTCATAAACCACACGTGGGCAACAGTTGTTCACATGTCATGGACACAAGAGATTGTGGATCCACCAGCATGCAACATGTCAAGACACTGCACATGTACCATGTGTGTTCATCTGCAATACTGCTAAAAGAAGCAGTGATCCGAAATCATATGCCTACATACGCTGTGTTATGAAACACATTGCATTACATTTCGCCGCACTAGTGCCTATAAATATGGTTATGAACTTGCTTTAGCAGTAAAATTAATGTCTGTGGGTATGTGTTCATCTATAGACGGGATCAGACATTGTGCATAGTGTAAAAGAACACATTGTATCACATTTCACCACACTGGTGTGAAATTGCACCACTTCAAGGTATGAGCAATCACTGTTCAAACTGCCTACACCAGCCATTTGATGACCCCCGTCACCTCATGAGAGCTGAACAATATATATATCAAAGTTTGTTAATCATCAAACACAGTATATATGGTGGTTCATGCTCTACAGTGCAGAATATGCGCCCCAAGAACCTACTCATCCCAGTTTTCCTCCTGAGAGGTCAGCAAAGAGACCTGTTTTGAGGGCCGGGAGTCCGGATGACTGTTAAGGACTGTGCCCAGGGGTAAGTCAGAGTCTGAGGGGCTTGGCTTCAGCTCATATGCTGCACCCCTTACCTGACTCAAGTTCTACAAGCTCTGACAGGACATTGGGTGGAGGTCCTCTGAAGGAGGACCAATGGACTACTAGGTAAGCACGGGAACTTCAGGTGGAGATTGGTTCACCCTACAGGGGAGAGTCAGAGGGCTACTTGCAGTTGGAGCTACACAGTAGGAACGGAAACACAGATGATAGAGGTACAAGAGGATTAGCCACAAGTCCAATGTGTGGGAAAGGCGGCAGAGGCATGGGAAGTTGGATGAGCGGAGAAGGTGATCCGACCTAGGGAGTCAATCCCCTAGGCCAGCAAACAGGAGTTTGTCAAGGGTTTTGCCCTAGAAAACAAGGACAAGAGAGCAGGGCTTAGAAAAGGTAATATTCAGACTAAAGATCTACAGACAGATGTACATATGTTTATATGCTCTAAGTAAGTAGCATAGCATAGCAGAAGGCTATGTGCTGAGTGTACAGAATTACTAGAAGATGACTGAGACATATGAGAAAGGGCTTGGAAAACAGTATGTATGCAACAGATCAATAATCCCTCCAGGTATATGGATTACTGGCAATCCAAATATGTGTCATATACCGGATCCGAGCACCTCCAATACCACCTGTGAACATCCCTACCACTAGTCTGACCCTCTGTTTCCCCATCTGCTCCATCCCTCCTTCTCCGACAATGCACAAAGTGCATTTCAGCAGGACTAGCCCTGCTACCTCTGCCTGACTCTATTCTGCTCCTCCGACACTACCCCTATTTTCTCCAACCACTATATCCCATACCTCTGGATCTGGAATTCTGGATTCTCCCCTATGAAAGTCCAGTTCTCTGTCCTGTTCCACCCGGCGCTCCACTTTCATCTCCGGACTTACACCTATCTCCTTTTAGAACACTGCTCTCCAGTTATCAGTTGTACACCTTTCCGCTTTGCTTACTGATCCGTCCGTTGGCACTTCATTTCTGACCTCATTTCCTTGATCCATTGTACACTTACTAATAGACCCTCCATATGCTTCGGACATAGCTTTTACTGTGCTGACTGATTTACTTACATAATACCTACAGTATATAAACTCCTGTAAAAAAACTCCAGAACTCCTTAGTTCAAATATCATCTTAGTTCTGCACATTCCTGCAATCTCCAGACTTGAGTCTCATCTCTTGTCCACCTCCGAGTCTTAGGGGTAAAACCTTAGGACTAATTCTCCGGCTCTACCTTAGGGTAGTCTAACTCTGTTCTGCTTCTATTTTAGACCTGTCCATAGTAGCCTTCCGGAGTTCCACCGAACTCCACCAATGTTTGTCCTCTGGAACTCCCTGGACTTCTGTTGGACTTCCCCTCTGCCCCTCAGAAATTAAGGGCACGTACTCAGGTAAGGGGCGCAGCGCACGAGCTGAAGCCGAAGCCCTTTGAGTAGTCTTTCTCTTGAGCACAACCTTAACAATATGATACTAAAAGGAGGTAGGACCAGTTGAGTGGTTCGTAGTCTAGGAGCGGACCGGTAAGGCGGTCGGGCGGACCAATAGTCGGGTGGAGCAACATGAGAGAAACTGAAGGACCCAAGTGGGTCGGAAAAGCAGAGATGGTGGAGGGAGTAGGAGTAGGATTGGGCAGACCGATAGGGCGGAGGAGCAGAGCTATAGGTAGGGTTGGATGGTAGGGATATAGGGGTAGTGTCGGAGAAGTGGAGTGGAGTTGGGTGGAGGTAGCAGGGCTAGTCCTGCTGAGATGCACTTTGTGCATTGTTGGAGAAGGAGGGATGGAACGGACAGGAAACAGGGGGTCGGACCAGTGGTAGGGACATCTATGAATGGTGTTGGGACTGCACACCTTTCAGTCTTATGGTACTGCATAACCTGTTGATAGGACGTGTACATTGGCCTGTAAAACCAGGTGTACAGGACACTGGCCGGTCTCTGCACTACCTGTATAGGCCGGTCATGCAGAACCCGTGCAGGCTGATGCCTCAGCCAGATCATAATATCTCTGCACTGCCTGTATAGGCCGGCCATGCAGAACCCATGCAGGCCGATGCCTCAGCTAGATCATGATATCTCTGCACTGCCTGTATAGGCTGGTCATGCAGAACCCTTGCAGGCCGGTGTCCTATATATAGAATGATATCTCTGCAGTATCTGTGTAGGCTGGTGATGCAGACCCTTGCAGGCCGATGCCTCAGCCAAATCATAATATCTCTACACTCCCTGTATAGGCTGGTGATGCAGAACCCTTACAGGCCAATGCTCCATATAGAAAAGATATCTTTTGCTGATGATGTAGGACCCCTGCAGGTTCATGCCTCATATAGAGAATGATATTTCTATGCTACTTATATAGGTGAAACCAGAATATTGAAGTAGATCTGGCCAACCTGCACCCTCAATATTTATGCAGGCTGTCCTAAATGCTCTAATATCAAATGAGATTCCATACAGGAGTAGGTCTAGCCAACCTCACTCATGTAATAAAAGATATATCTCATATGGGATAATATAAATTGTGACTAAAATAAGTAGCATAGAAATATCATTCTTTATATGAGGCATGAACCTGCAGGGGTCCTACATCTATCCCATATGAGATATATCTTTTATTACATGAGTGAGGTTGGCTAGACCTACTCCTGTATGGAATCTCATTTGATATTAGAGCATTTAGGACAGCCTGCATAAATATTGAGGTCTACCTACACTCCTTATCTTATATGGGATAATATAAATGGTGACTGAATAAAAATAAAAATACAGTCTACCTACACTCCTTACAGGTGACTAGGGAAGCTGGCTTAATGAGCCAATATGTTATTGATAGACCGGCTGCCCATGCCTCACATACTGCATGGACTGGCTGGCCCAATGGGTCAATATGTTATCAGTAGCCTGGCCGCCCATGTCCTACATACTGCATAGACCGGGTGGCCCAAAGGCCCAAAAAGTGTTCAGTGGGGCGGCTGCCCCTGCTCTACATACCGCATAGGGCAGCTGGCCCACTAGGCCAATATAATACCAGTAGGTCGGCCGGCCATGGCCTATATGCTGCACAGACTGGCTGGCTAATAGTCCAATAAGGTATCAGTGGGTTGGTCATTCCATCTATGCATCCTGCTAAAGTATTGTCAGTGCTAACATCAATGTTACTCAAAAAGACATGAAAATTCAAGTGTATATGACAACAAACTGCAAGAAGGGAATTCTAAGGTATTGTGCTAATGATGATGTCTCAGTTCTTAAACTTCTTTGAAGCTACTCTGTCTCAGGTAGAGCGATGAGGAGGATCAGGAGGAGCAGATGTCTTCACCTTTTTCATGACTGAATCATCCACATCTGTTGCTGGGCATTTACCCTTCCCTTTTCCTCCAGTGTTAGTACTGCTTGCCTTCTTTGATGTGGCAGCCCTCTGATCAGTCATCTGAGATGCCTCAGCAACCCTCTTCTCCTTAGCAACCCTCTTCTCCTCAGCCACCCTCTTCTCCTCAGCCACCCTCTTATCCTCAGCCACCTTTGCCTGCTCTGCCTCCATCCTCTCTTTCACCTGCCTTTTGTTCTCCAGATGCCTCATGTGAACTTCTTCCCCCACTGTCATCTGCTTCTCATTACCATCTGGCAGCATTGCGTCCACCTTCACCTGGATTCTGGTAATGGCCTCTTCAACCTTGTCCCCCACCTCAATGCCAAGGATGGAGTCGCCCAAATATTGAGGTACATCATCTCCAGCCTCATCTGCTTCATACTCCTGAGTGCGGCAACACTCACGAAGGAGGAGTCCAAGGCCCAGGACAACAATCATACCCAAACCACGAGATTTGATGACATAGTTGCCTAGTTCCTTCAAAGCCACAAAGGAAGCCTGAATATCACTGTGCATATTTTGAGGTAGATATGCCTCAGACCACGTCCAAGATGCCCAGACAGGCAGATGTTGCTTCCTAGCCTTGCCCTTAGGATCAGGTGTTTGCTTTCAAAAAATAGTCAAATTTAATGCTGTATCACAAATGTAGTGAATTATACATACTGTCTTGGAGAGTTTTTGAACTGTGGCCAACAGACGAAGGTATGTTGGGAGGATAGAGAGGGATTGAAGATAACTGACTGTGTCACCACCCATATGGAATTTCGGGCAGGAATTGGAAAGAGATAGGGTGTGGCTTTCCAAGTCTTCCTCTTCGTCAGAAGAACCATTGGCTTGGGGGGCCTTCTTCAGTACCTCGTCCTCATCTGATGATACTTCGACATATTTTTGGTTCTTCCTTGATTTTTTACTTACATCCCCCTTCTTAGCCAGTGAATCATAGAAGTCACCTTCCTTATACCCAACAAACCAGACAATTGGTTCATTATGGTTAGCACGATATTTCCAAAGTGAAAAAATCATACTGATGGCTTCCTTCTGCAGGTGAGAAGGATCCTTGATGACAACATTCTGAGGGACACAGTCCATGTCAAGGTAATGGTCTGGATCTTGGGTAATATGACCCCAGGGGACTGCAGCCCTAGGGTTGTTTGAGATGACTGCTGTTGAATGTAAGCTGTGAGAAAAATACAGTACTTTGAAAATAGAAATGAATCACCATAAGCCTTTTGAAATACCTTTCATACGACCTTCTGCTGGTTCTTGAGCATGAGAGATTCAAAGCCTGTTGGTAGGCAAGGATAGCCCTCATCGTCTACCTCCACTGTTAAATCGGGCAACTTCTCATCTTCCTCGTCAGATTGGTCCTCAGGGTCTAAGCCTGTTGCTAGATCATTAGCAATTAAATAAATTACTGTATCAAAGACTTACTATACTCGGCTTCATTCAGCCAGTCAGCAAGTTGGTCTTGCAACTCTCCAGCCCATTTCTTGTTGTCTTTGGTAGCCAGAGTAAAAGTTTTCTTCGTCTTCCTGGGACAGGATTCCCAGCTAAACCAATAGATTATCAATGGTAATGTCAATGGAAAAAAAATAACACTGACATGGTTGTTCCAGGCATTTTCCCCTCCCCTTGATCATGAGTTACAAGCATCACAACATGTAAACCCATGGTTCTTCCTGCCATCTTTATGAAGTCCTCCATGATTTTCTTCTGGTGTCGGCTGCGGTATCTGTAGATACACATGAGTTTTTCCTAAATATAACAATGTAGTGTTAAAAAAATACCTGTCCTTGGCGTTGGAATGAGCACCTTCCTAGTTCCACTTTTCTGCCACAAGTCTGAGCTCCTCATGTACATCTGGTGACAGGGCATTGTACCAGGACCAGACCAGCTTTGTCCTTGTCCCCATGGACCTTAGGTCAGAGGTGTCATGGTGCTTCTTGTCATACTCCCCAATTTCTTCTTTGAACAACTTCTGAGCGACATCAAAAGGAGAGAATTCAGTCTTGAATGCTGCAGCATCCAGAGGCTTGTCATCCTGATGGCCTTTGACCATATCTACAGTGATGATGCCTGCACCAGATGTGAGTTTATGAGCTCCCTCAATGATTTTTTGCTCAAGATCGTGGTCCTCATCATTTTCCAGAAAACACAAGTAATATGTATGGATAGCCTATAAAATTAGATTAATATAGACAAAGAGACTGGAAGCATAGTCGAAGGATCCTTGACCTGGTCACTTTCAAGTATAGCATCTTTGATGCTTTTGAGGATTTTTGCCCTCTCAGCAGGGTTTTCTTTAGCTGAAACATAGGAAATCTTGTGCTCATCCAAGACAGCCTTGAATACATGTGTCCAGTCAGCCATTGTATGCAAAAATCTTGAGAATGCAGGCTGGTATAAGTTTGCAGAATGTGTAACCAGTACCAACTCACTTGACAACAGATCAACAAACCATGTCACATGATCAAAACATGGTCACATGATTCAAATAACCAGCACAAAATCACCCAAGTATAAATCTGACCGACTCACAAATTCAATGACATTAGCTTATATACCAAATCTCAAGATTCAGACACCAAACAAATGATTACTCAAACTCAGAACAATGATAACATGAAGCAAAGTACAAAGTAAGACAGATATTGCAGAAAAACATGTAAATTAAGCCAACTGTGTCTCCAATGGAATATCCAACCAAGTACTACCATTCTTCCTAACAGAGTAAAGTACTGTGGACCCTGGTGGCTGAGAGAATGTATGGCTTACATTACAAGAGTCATTTTTGCACTCAAAAATGTAAGCCTTGTCCTTGCTGCCTTTGACATAGGTGGACCTCTAAGAATTAGCCCAATCACACCCACTGCATTGGATAGGCAGGCAGTGGCCCCAAGGACGGAACTCCACATTAGCCCATGCAAACCTAGAGCAAGTGAGGGCACCCTCCTTGACAGGTGTCAGCAGATAAATGTCAGAGTGGCAACCAAGGTCACAGGCTTGTGCGAGCATATCCTTGAATGCTAAATGAAGTGGGCAATGTCCAATGAGAACCCTCTCTGTGAACGCAATGAGCAAGTGCGAGGTGAAAGAGGGTTGAAACCGAGGAGCATTGAATGCGATGGTACCGGTTAATTTGTGTCTGTAGGAACATCAGATAATGTCAAATAAATGGAAAAAAAAACTCACCGGACAACAGCCTCTTGAAAGCCATGGAATGAGTCCAAGTTGGTGACAAGGTGGCCACAACATAACATCCAGAGGTAGGATTCCTGGGCGGTGTCAATGAGACTTTGCCAGGGTTGGAGAATTATTTCCAAGAACTGTAACAAGGGTTACTTATTGGCGCACTATGAAAGAAAAAAAAAAAACTCACATCATTGGCCGGAGTGCTGACATAGCCCTCTGAGCCATCATCCTCATACCCAGTAAAAGGGTCTCCAAAATCCTCATCAGTGTGAGTAGAGATGCCAATCACAACACACTCCCAGACAAAGGACTTCTTCAAACCTTTCATTATCTTCTGGATGTTGCTGCAGTAGGCGGGAAGCTTGGCATCAGTGACAATGTCATAGTAGATGTTGAGATACTGGATGCAGTCACCAGTATAGTAAGGCTTGAGCAAGGAATGAGCAAACTCCATAGGGCTACCAGCCACTGTGAAGTTGATGAGGATGAGGTGAATGAAATGACTGGGGCTGCCGAAATTTTGGCTTGCTTAGACACCTCAAGCGCGCCATTGATGGGTAAGAACCTGTCCAAGACCGGAAGGCAGTTGGCATTATAGAAACCCTGTTATCAATAAGGCATGAACAAAAAAATAAAATAAAATAAAAAACTCACAAAGTAGGTGCTGCCTTGTTCCATCTTGATGTGGCAACAAATGCACCAGAAAGAGATGTTGTCTTGCAAGACTTTGGTCTCTAAGTCAGGCGACAGCTGCAGGCAGAGCCTACACACTACTCTGGGACACAGAGCGCACATGAAGAGAGTATTGTCTTCATAGTGCTCTGCACCATCCCTGCAGAGTATGCAATACTAAAAGGAAGAAAGATAAAGCACATTAGCAACTAGAGTAGTGAGAAAATGGACACACCTCATTGTGAACACTTGTATTTGCCATGTCCCCACCTCCCATAGGCAAGGTAGCCTTGGCAGTGGTCAAAGCCTTCATAAGAGAGAAAGATAAAGTGAATCAGCAAATACAAGACAGAAAAAGTAAGACGCACCTTATTATGAGCATCTCTCTTCTCAATGTCCTCACCTCCCACAGGTGTGACCTTGGAGGCAGTCAAAGCCTTCCTTCTCTGGCTATCCACTCCAGAAATCTGGGTGCTTGAGATGTTGAGGAGGACACGTGGGGCTGAGCCACCAGTGGATTTTTTGGCAGTGTTCTTGGTGCGGACCATAATGGGTGACAAGAGCTGAGATTGTAGTTAGTATTAGCATAGTACAAAAAGATAAACTCACATGACTTAAGAGACACGTCAACAAAAGAGACGCGTCAGCAAAAGAGACACATGGACAAAAACAAACAAAAGACACTCACATGATCAAAGAGACATGTTGACAAGAGAAAGAAGAGACTTAGACAAAAGAAACAAGTCGAAAAACCAACCAAACATGCACGTGACTTCCCCCAGCCAAGTCCGACAACCAGTGGAATTGAGTGCGGGAACATTTGGTACAAACATCAACAAATCAACAAACAATACTTCAACCATCAATCTTGTTCCCATGGTTCGTCTTTCTCAACTTCAACCATGTTTCCACTTTGTCCCATAACTCATATATATTACACCTTTCTTCCTTATCTTTTTGTACCTGTCCTTTGGCCACTTGCAGACTGCAGCTGCAAGTGTTCAAAGGCAGTGTTACATTAACTTTTTACCGCTCTCAGTAAGTAATTTTAAGTCATATGATTTGTAGTACTGACTTGGTTTTTTTTAATTTGACAGCTGGCGCACCTTAAGGTTAGTCCTTTCTCTTGATTCTTGATTGACTTTTTTTTAGTTCTTCTTGGCCAACAATGTCCCCAGGGACTGGCACCTTGGACTTTGGGATCTGGGGGATATGCTCTTGGCCAGCCATGTCCCCAGGGACTGGCACCTTGGACTTTGGGATCTGGGGGATATGCTCTTGGCCAACCATGTCCCCAGGGACTGGTGCCTTTACTTTGGGATCTGAGGGATATACTCTTGACCAACCATGTCCCCAGGGACTGGTGCCTTTACTTTGGGATCTGAGGGTTGTGTTCTTGGCCAACCATGTTCCCAGGGATTGGCGCCTTGGACTTTGGGATCTGGGGGATATGCTCTTGGCCAACCATGTCCCTAGGGACTGGTGCCTTGACTTTTGTCCAGTTTTTACGCCTACTCACCTCTCTTTCAGATTTTCCGCCTGCCTTATTAAGCCCCCCTTATTTCTTCTTCTTCAAGTATACCACACTAACCACATTTTTTTCTCTAGCTTTCTATAACACTTTCTTGCTTTGCGCCTGTCTGGTTGAGTGGGTTTTTCTTCTTTCAATCATACTCTACCACTAACTGCATTTCTTTCTCTAGCTTTCTATATCATTTTTTGTTTAATATTCAATATCATACTGACTTCCACTACATTAGATTATTAGTTACTGTGCATTTTACTTATATTTTGTACTCTAGGGTGCAAGGCTTGGATGGAGAGGGCCCCTCCATCCTTGTCTTGCATCATTAGTCTTTTGTCTTTGTTTATTTTTGCCAACCTTGTACACTTTAGATTACATGTGAAGCCATAGCGCAAATATATTGCCCTTTATGGGTATTTTAATGTCATGTGATCCTTATTTTTTTGCCAAAAATAAATGTCACGTGATCATGAGAGTGCACCTTAAAGGGTAATAATGTCTTGAGATTATATCTGTCTAATGGTGACTGATACTGGGTGCATCATGGTCATTGTTGCGTTTTTCCTATTGCCACTTATACACTCATTTTCGCCCTTCTCCATATCTCAGCGCTGTCAGTAACGTTGGGTTTATTTACCAGGACTATCTATACCCTACAGCATCATTACTTGGCCTAATGTCATTCTGGGACCGTGCTTCACTTACTGCATTATCATCCATATGTTGCAGCACTGTCAGTAACAGTGGGTTTAAATTAGCTTAAATCTTGCTTTTCTCCTTCATTCACTCTACCTACACTACCATACCATGCTTGTTGACCAAGACGCGATCCTCATTGACCAAGACGACACAAACAAGGTGAGTATTTTAATTAGCTTAAATCTTGCTTTTCACCTTCATTCACTCTACCAACACCACCATAGCAAGACATGGACTTTGTCAACCTCCATAACGAAGATGAGATGCTTATTGACGAACATCAAACCCAAATCACTAAAACGGTGAGTAGCGTACATCTTGTATTCATTTATATTTACACTTCTTTCCTTCTTTCATCACTACATAGGGAGAGATGGACGATGTCAGCCTCAATGACGAAGAGGCGATCCTCATTGACCAAGATAACTCAAACAATGTGAGTTTATTATATTATATTTTGCTGCTATATGTTGACACTGTACTTCTCGTTCTACACTATCATAGGATATGGACGTCTTCTGCCTTGATGAGGAGGATGTGATGCTTATTGACTAAGATGACTCAAATAATGTGAGTTTGTTATATTATATTTTGCTGCTATATATTGACACTACACTCCTCCTTCTACACTATCATAGGGAGATATGGACGTCTTCAGCCTTGATGAAGATGATGTCATGAATATTGATGAGGATGAGATTATGGCATAGGAAGGCATTTGGATGTAAACAGTATGTGATTTGCGGCTTTATCATTTACCAGGGAATCTGGAGATACCCCTGAATGCAAACAATGTACTACTATCATAGCTATCATACAACCACTTCTTTTTTTTTCAAACAAAATTCATAGTCCTATGTCATAAGTATTCTGGGCAGAATTACATGTCCTTGAAATACTCTTTAACCGCTGTATTCTCATCATAACATATTCCCTTTCTACATATCATCTGCTCCTTCTATTCCACGCAGTGACTTTGATATGAGAAAGGTCTGAATGACAGCAGAGTACTGTAAACTTCATTAACATCGCCAAGAGTTTGGGTGTCAGTTACCAAATATGCCTTAATTAGCGATAATTAGCCTAATCATATTTATTTATAGACTCATTAATTACATCACAACTAAGTTTGAAGTTCGTGAGAACTTTGGTTCATTTTCATTTTTACATCTGCCATGGAAGAGAACCTGAAGAGCCAGGCATCTGAAGTAAGGGAAGCTCTGAGTAGCAGGATCAGCAAGATACTTGGGAATTCATCTGAAATGGGTGTCCTGAAAGATGGGCAAGTGGTAACTAAGCTGTTGCATAAAGCTAGGTATCTATGGTGGATCATCAATTTTAGCTGAATTCTAATTGATTAATCTTTTAGAATGAGAATATCAGTGCACCTCCAGATTTGCTTGGCAACACTGGATGACACTACATTTACTGATACATCAATTTCAGAATATGAAATTGATTGGGCCACACTAACTATTGCCCATGCAATGGTCAATCCCAGTGAGTGTCCTCAAATATTTTTAACTGTCATGAATTCTAAAGCAGAAGTATAGTCAATGTTGATTGGGATGTGGATCAATATGCTGACAGGGTCAAATTGTCTCTACCAAATCGGGACAGTCAGCAACCTCTGAACCAGAAAGGCTCAAGAAGTACTTCTCTGAGGCAGTGCTCAGCAAAATTTCAACTCCGGCCACCATTGTAGACAGGCATGGCAGAATGTTGATGGTTTACCTGCCCAATATTTTGTCACCTTCTTTAGTACATTTCTGGATGGGATTTTCCCTCAGGGGCTGATTGATTAATTAGGATTACATTAACAATGCCACCTCAAGCTTATGAGATTCTCTTCTTGACACCCTGCCGCCCATTTTGGATCAAAAAAAAAGTTGGTGAGATGATGGCTTTGTGGTGCCAGAGGGAGGGGGTGAATTTGGGGCTGGTAGGATTACTGTGTCGTCTGCATATTTCATACAAAGACAAGAGGTATTGTATTTTCAGTGCTGAATTTTCCTAGTACTCACCTGGTGATTAGCAATTGATAGATCCTCTGGTAACGTCGGAGTCTTACAACTCAAAGAAGGTCCAAAAATGGCTAGGTGCCTTAACAACTTCAGAACTTCTATGGAACTCCATTACTGCAGCAGTGGCACCAGACCTTTTTGAATCAGGCTCCTCTGCATTTTCCAAGGTTGTCAAGGAAGTTTGGAGGCGAAAAAATAATTCGGCTCTGGTGGATTCTTGACCCTCTATCTTTTCAGGGTTGGAAATCATTGTCAACCGAACAACCTTCAGCCACAGAGATCCTGGTGGATCTCCTTCACTTTTTGATCTTCTAGTCAGTTTAGGTTGAAACCATCATGCAACTCTTTCTTTGGCCGATGTCCATGCAGAGCTAGACTATTCCCCTGGTGCAATGGTCTACATTGCCGGTAGGGTAGTAGAGCACTCTGTGGGTCCTTGGATTAATGGAGAAAGAATTGTGGTTGCCCATTTTATGAAGGATGCTGGGCATGATAGAGTTAAAGTGCCAAGGCCAAGTTTCCCTTTGCAGAGGAACTTTTTAGAGTTGGTAGGGAGGAAACCCAAACCTGCGGGTCGGAGAGCCAATAAATTACAAATATAGTTAGGATAGGAACAGGACTGTTTTGGGGTGTGTGGGCGGTGGTGGTGGTGGACTGCCCAGATAATGCCAATGTTCTTGTTGTTTTGTCCCCTTTGACAGACTCTCGATTTCATGAGCTCACAAATCACACCAAGGAATAGAAACAGGGTCAGAGTCCAGCCATCTTCATCTGGAACTTGCCCATCAAAGAGAAAAAGAGGGGCTTATAAATATGTATATATCCCTTCAAAAACTTGGAGGGGAAAAGATTCGCGGAAAGAAGCTAATGCTTCATTTGTCTATGAGGACTCTGATAGTGAGATAGAAGTGGCTTCACCATCAAAAGAAATCAGGCACCACCATATTGAAGATCGTATACTGCTGGAATACAACCAAGAGGTTCATGGTGATTTTTGGATGGTATGAAAAGAAAAACAAAACTGAGTTCATTGAATTTTAAAGTCTCAAGTTTTAAAAAAAAATCATGTGCAGGCCCAAAATGATTTCCTTCGAGATTATTTGCCTTGGTGCACTGAATATCTTTCAGTGTTATTGGAGTTAGAGCAGCTGGTCAACGATGGGAAATGCAATGATTGTGGAGAAGGAGAGGGGTTGATCCAGTGTTTGTCTTGCTCAGGAACACATGCTTGATGTCCTTCTTGTGTTCTTAAAGCTCATCAACACAACCCCTTCCACAACCTTCAACTCTGGAATGCCAGGTTCTATGAGACTACTACCCTGTGTTAAGACCATGCTCGGGGTAAAGTGGAGTCTGGGGAGCTTGGCTTCAGCTCATACGCTGTGCCCCTTACCCGAGTACGTGCCCCTAATTTCGGGATGTAGTCTGATGCGAGTTCTATGGGTTCCGACAGGACGTCGGAATGGGGATCCTCTGAAGGAGGACCGTCGGACTACTAGGTGAGCGCGGGAAAGTTGGGCGGGGGTTCCGCCCGACAGGAGAGAGGCGGGGGACTACTGGGGTTGGAACCCACCGTAGAAATGGAGCGGGAGGAACTGCTCGGATGAAGTCCGAGGCAGAGCAGAACAGAGGGGGTGGATATGAGGGAGTGCAGGGATCGGATCTTATGCGCGGGAAAGTGCGGCCGATGCACGGGGAGTCGGAGGAATGGAGGAACCCGCAGGATAGCAGAACCCGCGGAACCAGTGGGACAGAGGAACGGGGAAGTGGAGGGTCGGAGGATCAGAGGACAGTCGACCTAGGGAGTCAATCCCCTAGGCCGGGGAACAGGAGTTTTGACTTGGGAAAGACTTTTAAGTCAAAGGACAGAAGAGCAGGGCTTAGAAAAGGTAATATTCAGACTGAGTATCTACAGACAAGTGTACATAGGTTTATATACTCTAAGTGATGAGCATAGCATAGCAGAAGGCTATGTGCTGAGTGTACAGGATTACAATAGGATGACTGAGACATACGAGAAAAGGCTTGGAGGAAAGTATGTACGCAACGGATCAGAACTCGCTAGGGTATAGGGATTACCGGGAACCCAAAAAGCGGAACTATAATACTAAATGGGGATAGGACCAGTTGAGTGGTTCCTAGTCTAGGAGTGGACTGGTGAGGCGGTCGGACAGACTAATGGTCGGGTGGGTCAATACAAGCGGAACCGAAGGATCTGAGCAGGGCAGAAAAGCGGAGGGAGTAGGAATAGGATCGGGCAGACCGATAGGGTGGAGGAGCGGAACCCCAGATAGGGTCGGATGGAAGGGGTATGGGGTTGGAGGATATAGGGGTAATGTCGGAAGAGCGGAACAGAGTTGGGTGGAGGTAGCAGGGCTAATCCTGCTGAGATGCCCTTCATGCATTGTCGGGGAAGGAGGAATGAAGCAGACGGGGAAACAGGGGGTCAGGCCAGCAGTGGGGATGCTCATAGGAGGTACTGGGGGTACTCGGATCCGGTATATGACACCCTGCAGGCTCAAGGGTATATAATGTATCTTGGCCATGGGGGGGAACCTTGCCCCAATCTCTCACATCAGCCAGACCCATCTCCCTGGGAAGATCTTGGGTCCATGGAAGATGTGTTTGCACAGGAGGAGGGGGATACAATTAATGACACACAGTTAGGAGTATCTAACCTGGTCATTGTGCACTCTACTGGTGTTTACTCACACAGTGTATCATGGTGCCAGTGTCCTGGAGCTGAGAAGGCATGGCATCTCCATCTCATGAAAGCAAGGTTATTTCCTGCCAGTATCACTCGCCCTCAATCTGCTTTCACATTCGATGTCCTGGATAACTTCCTCATAGACTCTTTGGAGTGCAAGACTTCAGCCATGAGTTTCTATCAAAAGCTCCGTCAGTTCACAAACAATGCATTCCCTGATAAAATACCGGTGAGTAATTTTATATGATTATGTACCCTGCTGATAGGATAAAAAGGACCGATACCGTGAGCTTATGCGAGTGTCACGTATATGGTGGGATTTGGTCAATAGAAAAAGGTTCAGGTTTGGACATGACATGGAACGATCCCCTGGTCCAGGGGATTTAGCCCTTTATTGCCCAGCATGTCCACAACCTGGAATCAACTTGCCAACATCTTGGAGATATGACTATGAAGAGTAAGCTGACTCATAACTATTGCAGTAGTATGTCACTCATTATTGGTCTGTGGTAGGTGGTTAGTTATGCGAAGATATGTGGTCGATGGAAATTTCACAGTACAACATATGAAAATGAAAATTCCAGAAGATGATGTTTCTCTAGCAGATGGAAAGGGATACATGGTAACAGAGGGACCTTATCAAGTTCACATCTATGATTCTGTAGAAGAGAGAGAGGCAAGTGATGATTTTGAATGATCGGTTCTTCCTGACTTATAATATTTTTGAAGAAATCCACTTGCAGCAATCATCGGGCAGTGAATGCAACAAACATCCAAAGAAGCAACCTTAGAGCTACAGGGGTTGGGGCAACAACATGTGCTAGGCATGGATGCTTTGTTCCTCATGCAGTGGTGGACTTCCAAAAGGGAGAGCAGTCTGTGATTGTTTCGTTGTTTCAGACAATGGACTGACCCTGTAGTCAGGCACATGAACATGGACTATTCCATTTGCAATGCAGTTAAATATACACCTGAACATATTGGCAGTATGCTCATCATCTATGATGTTGCATGTCAGTGGAGTATTCACTTTGCTGAATGGGTGGACCAGAGCTATCATCTGGCCCTTCCCAAGGGGACCGAAATATTACCTGCAGTTGGCAAGTTTCATTTGAGCGCACATAAGCTTCAATGCTTTCCTAGGTTCAGCCTGAATTTTGTGACCAGGGCTGGGCATATTGATGGGGAAATATTGGAGACACTCTGGGCTCCTTTCAACAAGATTTCCCCTACTGCAAGATCCATGTCTTTGGCTCACCGAAAGGAAGTATTGGATGACCATATGCGGGATTCCAATTGGAAGAAGCTGGTTGGCATTGGCAAGTCCAATTTATTCTGGTTTCTGTTACTTCACCTGACATAAACTTGGCAAAAGTCAAGTCATTACTCAAAAAGTATTGTCATGCCCTACAGGGTGTAAGTGACACTCAGGGTCCATATGAGGAATTAACCAGATCACTTGACTTGGATGATGTTCAGGAGTGGAAAAAGGCAGCCGAAAAAGCAGCTCAGGACTGTGGAGAGCTTCTTGACATCTATCAGCTTAAAATGGACAAAGGTAGGTCTTGTGTTGTGGATGTTGATTTTGCCCTGATGGAAAATAATTTAAAGCACCCTCTATGGCTGAAATACATCTCAGATTGACTGAAAATGAACTATCTGCTAATGGTAGGACTGGGTCTGTTGCATGGTTGATCAAGGGTATAAATATAGAAAATTCTCAGTAAGGTATTTTAACTTTGGGATTGGATTGACTTAAATTGTGTTACTAGAGATGCCTTGAGATTGTCTATAAGGCAGCTGCCCCAGGATCCAACTGCTTCTCAGAGAACCGGGATAGAAGAAAAAAGGCAAAAGCTCATGGCACAGATTATTAAGTTCCATGAGGCTGCAGAGGTCATGACTAATGGTATGGAATTGAAGGGAGGTGAAGGAGCACCACTGGACAACCCTGAACTGTGCCTGGAGGAGGCTGATATATCCAATATGGAAGATCCAGAGGAAGAGGACACTTTGGACTTTGACGGTAATATTGACTCACCTGCAGAAGTCACCGAGATTTGAATGCCATCATGGGCAGCCTCTGGTCACATCATGGATGATGTCATCTTGGCATTACATCAAGAAGAACTCGAGCTTTGAAAGGGTCAAGCAAACGACTGCCTGGAAAAGCTTTGTCAAGCCCTGGGTGATATATCATTCGTCTTTCAAGAGAAAATACACTCCAACAAATTGGTCCATTACCAGGGCACTAGATCTAAAAAGGAACTTCAAACAATAACTCTCTCCATCAACAGACATGCAAGAGGTTACAGCCGGGCAAGGGCTGCAATGCTCTGCCTAGGGGCTGACTCTGATACAGTGGCAGTGTATCAACCCCTAAAGCCTCAGGACCTAGTGGTGAGCAAAGAAGTTACAGAAGAAAACAGGCATGGGCAGGGTTCAGATAAATTGGCTTGGTTTTGGAGGATCAACAATGCAGAGGACAGTCAGAAGAACGTATGGATGAATGAGTGTAAGTTTTATTGTGATCTGTTTTTTATCAAGTGAATTAGCTTATATTCCCTATTTCCAGTTTATCGTGTGAATTGGTTGAAAGCTAAAGCACGGTATGACTGTTGGTCAGAAGAACTGAAATTGGTACAACATGAAATGTTTTGGACCATATCCTGGTTTCGAACACAGGAGGAGAGGTGGAGAGTTCGGGCAGATGAAAGCATCAAGAATGGGAATAGGGCATATGCTGAGAGGCAGGCATCTATGTGGGCAGAATTTTCAGCTCAGGGCCTCAAGAATTTTGAAGGAAAATTACTTATAACAAGTTGATAGTTCATGAGTTGATATGCTAATGTAATGTTGATCTTCCTGACTTGTAAAAAAAGTGTGATGTGAGTATTCAGAATGTAAATAGATTCTGGCCTAGTGGCCTGCCCAGCTCTGCAATATGTGGGCTGTGGCTGGCCGGCCTACAAATGAATTCTTGCTGGGCCAGCCCCCCCTTACAGTCTGCAGGAAGGGGCCGGCCGGCATCATGTGGGCATCTGGCCCAGCAGGTCTGTCCATTTCTGTAGTATGTGGTATGTGGCTGGCCAGCCTAGGAATGAATTCTTGCCCAGCCAGCCTCCCTTTGCAGCCTGTGTAGAGGGGCCGGCTGGCATGCTTTGGGCATCTGGCCCAGTGGCCTGCCCACCCCTGCAGTATGTGGAGAGTGGCCGGCTGGCCTAGCAGAGAATTCTTGCTTGTAGGGCCAGCCTCCGTTTGCGATCTGCAGGCCATGGCCAGCTGACATGCTTTGGGCATCTGGCCCAGTAGGCCTGCCCACCCCTGCAGTATGTGGGGGGTGGCCGGCCTCCCTAGAAGTAGAACTTGACTTAGTGTGGTTAGGTGTGATGATAAGGGGTACTCCATAAATGTGTTAGAAAATGAGTGTATAACCCACTAGAGCTTTACTGAGTGGTTGGGTCAGAATGGGGAGGAGGTGTACTCTATACATCAGTTGTAAGGGCACAGGTGCCAGTCTCCAACTCTCCTTCGTGGTCAATTCTGTTGCCAGATAAAAGACAAAAGTATTGAGAAAGTATGTCCCAAGAGTCTACAAATCGACTCTAGCACATGCAATTCTGACAGAATCCTTATGTATGTTGTATTTAGGTTCCCCCCAACATAATACAAAGCACCATATTTTTGTTTTGAAGAAAATCGAAGTAGATCTTGTCCCATGGCCAACTTATTGGTGCTGGAGGCTAGTTTTGTGGTTGGCTCTCAAGGTCAGATCACCACATAAAGTTCTGGAATGCAGTATGCTGTCATATACCGGATCCAAGCACCTCCAATACCACCTGTGAACATCCCCACCCCTGGTCCGACCCCCTGTTTCCCCATCCACTCCATCCCTCCTTCCCTGACAATGCACGAACTGCATCTCAGCAGGATTAGCCCTGCTACCTCTGCCCGACCCCGTTCCGCTTTTCCAGCACTACCCCTATGTCCTCCGACCCCATACCCCTTCCATCCAACCCTATCTGGGGTTCCGCTCCTCCGCCCCATCAGTCCGCCTGATCCTATTCCTACTCCCTCCGCTTTTCCAACCCACACAGATCCTTCAGTTCTGCTCGTATTCCCCCACCCGACTATTAGTCCATCTGACCTCCTCACCAGTCCACTCCTAGACTAGGAACCACTCAACTGGTCCTATCCCCATTTAGTATCATAGTTCTGCTTTTCAGATCACCGGTAATCCCTATACCCTAGCGATTCTGATCTGTCGTGTACATACTGTTCCCCAAGCCTTATTCTCATATGTCTCAGTCATCCTATTGTAATCCTATACACTCAGCACATAGCCTTCTGCTATGCTATGCTCATCACTTAGAGTATATAAACATATGTACATTTGTCTGTAGATACCCAGTCCGAATATTGCCTTTTCTAAGCCCTGCTCTTCTGTTCTCTGACTTGGGCCTGATCCTAGTCAACTCCTGTTAAAGCCGGCCTAGGGGATTGACTCCCTAGGTCGACCATCCTCCGATCCTCTGATCCTCTGTTCCCACGATCCTCCATTCCCCCATTCCCCCATTCCCTCATTCCCCCGCTCCCCCATTCCTCTGTCCCTCCGCTCCTCCGACTTCCTGTGTGTCGGAACTAGACCCCACACTCTCACATCCATCCCCTCCGTTCCGCTCTGCTTTGGACTTTGTCCAAGCAGTTCCTTCTGCTCCGCTTCTACTGTTGGTTCCGACCGCAGTAGTCTCCTGCTTCCCTCCTGTCGGGCGGAACAACCCCCGCCCGACTTTCCTGCACTCACCTAGTAGTCCATTGGTCCTCCTTCAGAGGACCCCCATTCTGACGTCCTGTCAGAACCCATAGAATTTGTGTCAGACTACATTCCGGAATTAGGGACACATACCCAGGTAAGGGGCGCAGCATACGAGCTGAAGCCAAGCCCCTCAGACTCCGCTTTACCCCTGAGCACGGTCTTAACATATGCAGAAGGAAATAGATGTGTCATAAGCTATAAATTAAGCACACAACACACCCACTCCAATAAATATCTCTCCAAATGTACTCAAATTTGCTTCAAAATGACAACTTTAAAATCCATGAATGCTATTGTCAAATCTGTTAAGTGTCCTAATATTTACTAGCTCTTGTCTCACATGTATGCCAGCAGTATGTCCCTCCATGCAGACCATAAAAGGAGGCTGACCCAGTAAGAATTCATTCCTAGGCCAGCCGGCCACCTCCCACATACTGCTGGGGTGGGCAGGCCACTGGGCCAGATGCCCAAAGCATGCCGGTCAGCCCCTCTACACAGGCTGCAAAGGGAGGCTGGCCAGGCAAGAATTCATTCCTAGGCTGGCCAGCCACATACCACATACTACAGAAATGGACAGGCCTGCTGGGCCAGATGCCCACATGATGCCAGCCGGCCCCTTCCTGCAGACAGTAAGGGGGGGACTGGCCTACTCAGCCAGATATGAGAAGCAAACCAGCCGGTCCCTTCCCACAGGCTGCTACTGTAGGCTGGCCCTGTGAGCAACAATTGTTCCCTAGGCTGGTCAACACCCTGCCATGTACTGCAGAGGCAGGCTGGCCTACTGTGCCAGAAACCAGCAGCATGCTGGCCGGCCACCCCATACAGCCTGCATGACCAGGCCTACCTACATGTCAACCACAGCCTGGATATGTATATAGGTAGTGCCTGCAAGGGTCTGCATTGCACCCTTCCTCAGAAGTACAATCACAACAACAAACCTGTTGTGTACAAATGAATACAATTGTAGATAACCAAAGGTCCTTCATCCATAAATCCATGCTCCATCCATGTTGCACATTTTATGCTGCACTACAATCGGCTATCATAACCAGTACAATGATATTTTCTTAAAGCAAAATATTTCCGTTCCACCCAGCCTTCCAAGAAATTATCAGAAAAGAACCTAGGGCCATTTGACATCATTTCCTGTCCCGGTACCCACTCCTTCACCATCTGCCTTCCAGACTCCATGTGATCCATACACCCCATATTCCACATCTTGCAGTTGGAGCCCGCAACTCCGAACACCATTCATAATCATATCCAGCCACCCCCGCCTGCAGTTGAAGTTGATGGAGAACCAGAGTATGAAATCTCCGAAATCCTGGACTCCAAACTTGACTGCCAAAGGCGACATTGCCAACTCCTGTACCTGGTATGTTGGACTGGTGTCATATACCTCATCCGACCGCTCCGACATTAATATCCACTCCGCTTTCCAACCCCCTCTGCTCCATCCATCCTCTGCTCCATCCAATCACAAGTCTGCATTCCGCCCCTACACTTCTGCTCAACTGCTCAACTGGTCCCCTTCCATAACCTCTCCATTCAACTGGACCTCTTTCCCCTTTTAGATATATACTTTCCCCTTCAGTACATAGACCCTTACTTCTGGATCACTGGTAATTTTCTTACTGCTCGATCACTGATCCGACATGTACATATTGATATCCACTCCAACTTATGTCTTCACCTGTGTAAAGTACTTACAAATTATATCCTTGGTACATAGCTTTACAACATAGTGACCTGATCACTGCCTCATACTTAGAAGTATATAACATATCCTGTACTTAGATATTTTCCCCAGTCTTAATATTACTTGTCTTCTTGCAGTTTCTACTTGTGAGAATTCTCAGTAGGACCTTGCCTCCTCTAGTAGCACTTACCTCCCGACCCTAAAGCAGACCTAAGTGGTCCACTTGTCCTATCATCAGACAACATTGGATCCGCTCCAAATTTGGGGCACGTACTTGGCTAAGGGTGCAGTGCAAGAGCTGAAGCCAAGCCCCAACCCCTCTGCTTCTTGAGCCGGCACGGTACCTAACACCTACAGTATATAAACCCCTGTAATACTCCAGTACTCCTTAATTCGAATATCATCTTAGTTCTGCTCATTCCTGCTTCTCTGGACTTGAGTCTAATCTCTTGTCTACCTCCAAGTCTTAGGGTTAAAACCTTAGGACTAAATCTCTGGCTCTACCTTAGGGTAGTCTAACTCTGTTCCACTTCTACTCCGGACTTGTCTGTAGTAGCCTTGCTCTATCCATTCCTAGCCTTCCAGAGTTCTACCAAACTCCCCCTATGTCTGACCTCCAGACTTCCCAGACTTCCGTCGGACTTCCCCTCTGCCCCTTGGAAATTAAGGGCACGTAATCAGGTAAGGGGCGCAGCGCACGAGCTGAAGCCAAAGCCCTTTGAGTAATCTTTCCCTTGAGCACAACCTTAACATAGACAAAGAAGACACCACCCAAGTACACAACACAAGGCTCTCATGCTCAGAACAAGACAGATGCTGCAAGATGGGCTTATGTTTTAAATGCGGAAAGAATGGGCTTATGAAAGATTGCCCTAACCATAGAGACTCCGCCCCAGGCTGGCAGAAACCAGCTGGTCGACCAGTCTGCAAAACCAAGATCAATCAAGACGATCAAGATGCAGAATATCAGGAATTCCTCACTTGGAAAGCTTGGAAAGCATCAAAGACACCTTCCTCTTCTAAGAAGGATTTCTAAATGGGGAAACTGGACCAGCGTCGGAAACCCCTAGTACTTCTATCAGACTCATTGTATTTTCTGTAGGTGATTCAAATTCTATGTGCTTCCTATTTCAATTGAATCCTGCAAGTCCAATAAAACTGCCAAAACAGCTGCTCTAATTTATTCAGGAGCTGCTGGAACTTTCATCGACTGGAAATATGTTCGAAAGAACAACTTCTCTACCCACTCGCTCCCTAAACAGATTGAAGTTCAAAATGTGGATGGGACAAAGAACAAAGAACAAAGAAGGAACCATTACTAAAGCCTGTAATCTATTCTTCTCCACAGGTGGCCGAACAATGTTCGCCACTTTCCTTATTACCTCCCTTGGAGGTGAAGACATCGTCCTCAGACTTCCATGGCTCCAAAAGCAAAATCTCACTAGAACCCGATCCAATCATGATCCAGACTCTTATTGCATATAGAAGTCATCATGCATCCCTTCAACCTCATGTTGAAGAAGTAGAAGACAAAGAAGCATTCACTCCCTCAGAAACAACTACCGAAGAAACCCCGGATCTCTTATCTGAAGAAGAAGACACTGATGAAATAATTGAGGAATTAGCCAACAACAAAGTACTTATTGCTTACGTCAAAGGAGAAGAATTTGTGGGAGTCTATGAGAAAACAAACTTTGACACTCCACTCACCCAAGAATACACCCCCTCATCATTCTCCTTTGTCTCCAAAACAAACAGAATCTCAAAAGTCCCTAATTCTGCAAGATTTGTCTTCACACCTCTCCCGATACACAAAGCTGTGAACGTCGCACAACAATGAGCACAAGAAGCTTATGCAAAAGAAAAGCAAAAAATGTTCAAAGAACTCATACCAGAAGTTTTTCATATGTACAAAGATGTCTTTGACAAAGCAGCTATGGACACCTTACCCCTGTCTCAACCCTTTGATCATAAAATAAAACTTAAACTGGATTTCAAACCACGGTCATGCAAAATCTATCCTTTATCTGCACTGGAAGAAAAAGCTATGAACGAATTTGTTGATGAACACTTAGAAAAGGGAACAATTGTACTGTCTCAATCCCCCCAAGTGTTAAGACCATGCTCAGGGGTAAGATGGAGTCTGAGGGGCTTGGCTTCAGCTCATACACTGTGCCCCTTACCCGAGTATGTGCCCCTAATTTCAGATTGTAGTCCGACTCGAGTTCTACAACCTCCGACAGGATGTCGGAGCGGAGGTCCTCTGAAGGAGGACCAATGGACTACTAGATAAGCATGGGAAAGTCAGGCGGAGGTTGGTCCGCCCGACAGGAGAGAGGTGGAAGACTACTGCAGTTGGAACCAACAGTAGAAGTGGAGCGGAAGGGACTGCTCAGACGAAGTCCGAAGCAGAGCAGAATGAAGGGGGCCCTATCCATTGCCCCACATTCCCGACCTCATCAACAAACTGAAAGGTGCAACAATCTTCACCAAAATGGATGTTCATGCTGGATATAATAATGTCCATATCCATGGACCAGATAGATGGAAAGCCACATTCAAGACGTCTAGAGGACTCTTCAAACTCACGGTTATGTTCTTCGGTCTCTGTAACGCACCTGCAACATTCCAAGCAATGATGAATGACATCTTCTCTGACATGCTTGAGAAAGGTTGGATGGTCATTTATATGGACAATATTTTAATCTTCTCTAAAGATATTGAATCACACCACCAATGAACTGCTAGAGTCTTACAATGACTCCATGACCACCAACTCTCCCTTAAACCAGAAAAATGTGTATTCGACATGACCAAAGTCAAGTACTTAGGCCTCCTCATTTGCCCCAGACAAATCTGCATGGACAAAGTCAAATTAGACAGTGTAGTCAAATGGGAACAACCCACCACTGTCAAACATGTATGGTCATTCCTTGGATTTGCAAACTTCTAACGCCAATTATTCCACTATCACACAACCACTCATTGATCTTACAAAGAAAGATGCGATCTTTGACTGGTCAGATGCCTGTGACAGGGTGTTCATTGACCTGAAGAACAGATTCCTATCCGCCCCAGTACTTTCCATCCCTGATAAGAACTCCCCTTTCACCATCACTGTAGATGCATCACTCTATGCTACAGGAGGAGTACTTCTACAAAAAGATTCCAACGGCAATTGGCACCCATGCTCCTACCTTTCCCAAATGTTCTCCCCTGCCAAACACAACTATCAGATTTTTGACAGGGAATTGCTAGCCATTATATGAGCTTTGGAAGCCTGGTGTCATTACCTTGAAGGATCACCATTCCCTGTTCTTGTCATGACCGATCACAAGAATCTGACTTACTTCTGCCAAGTGCAACAACTAAATCGCCGTCAAGCTTGCTGGCTTTTATTCCTGTCACATTTTGATTTACAACTCCAACATGTACCCAGAAAAGACCTTTCTGTTCCAGACTCCCTGTCCCGTTGACCTGATCATATCCCCATCAATGCATCAGACAATTCAGATGTTACCATGTTACCTGATGGTGTTAAGGTCATGCTCAAGGGGAAGGTTACTCAAAGGGCTTCAGCTTCAGCTCGTGAGCTGCACCCCTTACCCAAGTATGTGCCCTTTAATTTCTGAGAGGCAGAGGGGAAGTCTGATGGAAGTCCGGGGAAGTTGTTAAGACCATGCTCAGGGGTGAGACAGAGTCTGAGGGGCTTGGCTTCAGCTCGTACACTGTGCCCCTTACCCGAGTATGTGCCCCTAATTTCAGATTGTAGTCCAACTCAAGTTCTACGAGCTCCGACAGGACGTCAGAGCGGAGGTCCTCAGAAGGAGGACCGATGGACTACAAGATAAGTGCAGGAATGTCGGGCGGAGATTGGTCTGCCCTACAGGGGAGAGTTGGAGGGCTACTGCAGATGGAGCTAACAGTAGGAGCGGAGTGGAGGAGAGTGCTCAGACGAAGTCCAATGCAGAATGGAAATACGGAGGACAGAGGTATGAGAGTACTAGCCACAAGTCTGACGCGCGGGAAGTCAGACGAGCAGAGGAGTGGAGGAGTGGAGGAGCGGCTGACCTAGGGAGTCAATCCCCTAGGCTGGCAAACAGGAGTGGTCAAGGGTTTTTTGCCCAAGAACAAGAACAAAAGAGCAGGGCTTAGAAAAGGTAATATTCAGACTAAAGATCTACAGACAGATGTACATATGTTTATATACTCTAAGTAAGTAGCATAGCATAGCAGAAGGCTATGTGCTGAGTGTACAGAATTACTAGAAGGATGACTGAGACATACGAGAAAAGGCTCAAAGAACAGTATATACGCAATGGATCAGTAATCACTTTGGTATAGGAATTACTGGTGATCCAAAAGGAGGAACTATGATACTAAATGGAGATAGGACCAGTTGAGTGGTACCTAGTCTAGGAGTGGACCGGTGAAGTGGTTGGGCAGACTAATAGTTGGGTGAGGCAATACAAGAGAAATGGAGGAACCAAGTGGGTCGGAAAAGTGGAGATGGTGGAGGGAGTAGGAGTAGGATCAGTCGGACCAATGGAGTGGAGGAGCAGAGCTCCAGATAGGGGTAGTGTCGGAGGAGTGGAGCAGAGTCGGGCGGAGGTAGCAGGGCTAGTCCTGCTGAGATGCACTTTGTGCATTGTTGGAGAAGGAGGGGTGGAGCGGACAGGGAAACAGGGGGTCGGACCAATAGTAGGGATGTCTATAAATGGTGTTGGGAGTGGCTGAATCAGGTATATGACAAAAGTCCAGAGGTCAGACGTGGGGGGAGTTCAGCAGAACTCTGGAAGGTTAGGGGAGAACAGAGCAAGGCTACTCTGGACTTGTCCAGAGTAGAAATGGAACAGAGTTTAGACTACCCTAAGGTAGAGCCGGAGAATTAGTCCTAAGGTTTACCCCTAAGACTCAGAGGTGGACAAGAGACTAGACTCAAGTCTGGAGAAGCAGGAATGAGCAGAACTAAGATGATATTTGAACTAAGGAGTTCCGGAGTATTACAGGGTTTATATACTGTAGGTATCATGTAAGTAAATCAGCCAGCAAAGTAGAAGCTATGTATGAAACATGTGGAAAGTCTATTAGTAAGTGCATAACAGATCAAAGCAGTGAAGTCGGAGATGAAGTACAAACAGACGGATCAGTAAGCAAAGCAGAAAGGACATAACCGGTAGCCAGAGAAATAGTTATTTTAAAAGGAGATAGGGGTGATCCCGGAGATGAAAGCAGAGCACTGGATGGAGAATAGGATGAGAGAAGTGGACTTTCATAGGGGAGATCTGGAATTCTGGATCCGGAGGTGTGGGATATGACAGATGGGTTGTTCATCAAACTCATTGATACTGCAATGCAGGACAAACTTCGCATTTCCTCTTCCATTGATGTCATGGTTCAACAGCCCATTGATGCTCTTTCCAATCCCTCCCTGCCCCTCCCTATGAAAACCGCCCTCTCCAACTGGACCTTCACCAATGACATCTTGACATTCAAGGGACACGCATATGTGCCACCTGGACCTCTGCATAAAGAACTCCTAGTTCTTCATCATGATAGCCCCACCGCTGGTCATTCTGGCCGTTTCAAGACCCAGGAAATACTCTCACAGGATTACTGGTGGCTGGGTCTTCCCACATTTGTGAGGAAATACGTTGAAGGTTGAGCAGTTTGTCAACAGAACAAGGTGAATACACACCTGATGGCCCTGCCTCTTTTTCCCATTCCTGCCCCTACTTCATCCTGCCCCTTCGCCCAATGTTCCGTTGATCTCATCACCGACTTTCCCCCCTCCAATGGCTTTGATTCTGTCATGGTTGTGGTAGACCATGGGCTTATGAAGGGGGTGGTGCTCACACCTTGCAACAAGATGATCAATGCAGAAGGAGTCGCTGACATATTCTTCAAATGTGTCTACACACAATTTGGCCTCTATGACAAAATCATCTCTGACAAAGGTCCCCAATTCGCAGCCAAGTTTGCACTAGAACTAGGAAGACTTCTCGGATACAAAATTGCTCTCTTGACCACATTCCACCCTCAAACTGACGGAGAAACAGAACAAGTCAACCAAGAACTAGAAGTATATCTCCGCATATTCTGCACAAACGATCAGACTTCATGAGCAGATAAACTTCCTATGACTGAATTTGTACATAACTCCTGCCATCACTCTGCATGAAATGCTTCGCCATTCTACCTCATGATGGGATACCATCCACAAGCATTACCATTGGCTACTGAGAAATTGGATCTCCCAGCCATCAAAGCAAGAATATAGCCCCACTCAATTCCATTTTATTTCGCCCATTTTATTTTTCATGAACGAGTATCTATTGCTGTGTGAACAAGCAAGTGAGTAAAAAATAAAATGATATATTTGTGTTGTTCAACACTCGTCATCGCAGAGTTTCAACAATGCAAGTGCAGGGATGCTACTCAAAATCTCCAGGTATAATTGTCATAGGTGTTAAGACTGTGCTCAGGGGTAAAGCGGAGTCTGAGGGGCTTGGCTTCAGCTCGTACGCTGCGCCCCTTACCCGAGTATGTGCCCCTAATTTCGGGGTGTAGTCCGACACAAGTTCTATGGGTTCCGACAGGGCGTCGGAACGGGGGTCCTCTGAAGGAGGACCAACGGACTACTAGGTGAGTGCAGGAAAGTCGGGCGGGGGTTGTTCTGCCCGACAGGAGGGAGGTGGGAGATTACTGTGGTCAGAACCAACAGTAGAAGCGGAGCGGAAGGGACTGCTTGGATGAAGTCCAATGTAGAGCGGAACAGAGGGGATGGATGTGAGAGTGCAGGGTTTAGTTCCGACACACGGGAAGTTGGACAAGCAGAGGAATGAGGGAATGGAGGAATGGAGGAATGAGGGAATGGGGAATGGAGGAACGACAGAACAGCGGAACAGCGGAACAGCGGAACAGCGGAACAGCGGAACAGCGGAACAGGGGAACAGCGGAACAGCGGAACAGCGGAACAGCGGAACAGCGGAACAGCGGAACAGCGGAACAGCGGAACAGCGGAACAGCGGAACAGCGGAACAGCGGAACAGCGGAACAGCGGAACAGCGGAACAGCAGAACAGCGGAACAGCAGAACAGCGGAACAGCAGAACAGCGGAACAGCAGAACAGCGGAACAGTGGAACCAGCGGGACAGAGGAACAGGGAAGCAGGGAAGCAGAGGATCGGAGGACAGCCAACCTAGGGAGTCAATCCCCTAGGCCGGGAAACAGGAGTTTGACTTGGGATAAGCTTTAAGTCAAAGGGCAGAAGAGCAGGGCTTAGAAAAGGTAATATTCAGACTGAGTATCTACAGACAAGTGTACATAGGTTTATATACTCTAAGTGATGAGCATAGCATAGCAGAAGGCTATGTGCTGAGTGTACAGGATTACAATAGGATGACTGAGACATACGAGAAAAGGCTTGGAGGAAAGTATGTACGCAACGGATCAGAACTCGCTAGGGTATAGGGATTACCGGGAACCCAAAAAGCGGAACTATAATACTAAATGGGGATAGGACCAGTTGAGTGGTTCCTAGTCTAGGAGTGGACTGGTGAGGCGGTCGGACAGACTAATGGTCGGGTGGGTCAATACAAGCGGAACCGAAGGATCTGAGCAGGGCAGAAAAGCGGAGGGAGTAGGAATAGGATCGGGCAGACCGATAGGGTGGAGGAGCGGAACCCCAGATAGGGTCGGATGGAAGGGGTATGGGGTCGGAGGACATAGTGGTAATGTCGGAAGAGTGGAACAGAGTTGGGCGGAGGTAGCAGGGCTAATCCTGCTAAGATGCACTTCGTGCATTGTTGGGGAAGGAGGAATGAAGCGGATGGGGAAACAGGGGGTCAGGCCAGCAGTGGGGATGCTCATAGGAGGTACTGGGGGTGCGCGGATCCGGTATATGACAATAGGTCACGCATCATGGCGTGTTTACGATGTCTCGGACGCTGGCCACTGAAGCACTATCAGTCTACAGCTAAACAGCTTGAGGTCCTCACCATTGCACAACTCGCCACAGCAGAAGATAACAATGACGAACTTCTCAGCCTTGTTCTTGCAGGCCTCGCAGCAGACTATAGACGGAAATCGCAAAGCAAGAAATATGGCATGTGTGGAGAATACAACCAACCGAAGTCTATGGACTTCTTTGATATTCTACTTGGACAGGCTAGTGAACAGCAGTTCAAAGCCTGGTTTCGGTAACGAAAATTTTCACTTATGTGTTCTACATTTTCAACAACTAACTAACAACTAATAGAATGCACAGAGAATCATTCTGTCATATACCTGATCCGACCACCCTAATATCAATATCCGCTCCACTTTCCGACCCCCTCTGCTTCATTCATCCTCCACTCCACCAATCATCGTTTGTATCCACTCCGCTCAACCGCTCAACCGGTCCCCTTCCATAACATCTCCATTCAACTGGACCTCTTTCCCCTTTTAGATATATGCTTTCCTTTTTGGTACTTAGACCATTACTTCTGGATCACCGGTAATTCCTATTACCGCTCAATCACTGATCCGACATGTACATATTGATATCCACCCCGACTTATGTCTCTCCTATGTAAAGTACTTACAAATGATATCCTTGGTACATAGCTTTACAACATAGTGACCTGTTCACTGCCTCATACATAGAAGTATATAACATATCATGTACTTAGATATTTTTCCTTAGTCTTAATATTACTTGTCTTCTCGCAGTTACCACTTGTGAGAATTCTCAGTAGGACCTTGCCTCCTCTGGACACAAGTCTCAACTTGTCGTCACCTCTGACCCTCCGATCCCCCGCTCTGACTTAGAGCCGTGCTCTAAGTCTTTCCCATATACTCCACCCCTATCCAATATTCTCCCTCGTCCCTCTGCATCATCCTCCGCCTTCTCCACCCCTGCCAAACATTCCCCCTACTCCTATCCACCCTCCACATCATCCCCCATCTTCTCCACTCTGCTCCTAGTCGGCCCACCGCTAGCAGCTCTTACTCCCCAACCCTCAAAGCGGACCAAAGCGGACCATTTGTCCTATCGTCGGACAACATTGGACCCGCTCCAAATTTGGGGCACATACTCAGCTAAGGGCGCAGCACAAGAGCTGAAGCCAAGCCCTGACCCCTCTGCCTCTTGAGCTGGCACGGTACCTAACACATTCTGGCATCTCCACAACTTGATATGTGGTGACCCGATTTTCGTTAGCACCAGCAACCGTCCTCAGCACCCCGTTTATTACCAACTGGCTACATTCTTGTGCTGTTTGGGTGCTGAGAGTGGCCTCAAAACTGCAGGCGTGATGTCCATCACAGAGGGTTCAGTCTATATCTATTGTTATTGAGTTTGTCAGGCAATTCGAAATATTCAAAGTGCTCATCTAGCTTGGCCAGGAGAGCAACGGAGGCAGTTTCTCTCTGCTGAAATGGCGGGCTGGGGTTTTCCTGGGTGTATTGGCATTGCTGATGGCAGTTATATCCGACTTGAAAACAAACCAACAGAGAACGGGTTCGCATATTGGTGTCACAAGAAGTTTTATGCAGTACGTCTCTGCACTGTTTCTTAACACTGTTGAATAGTTGAATGATCTCAAATGTTAGATTATTGTACAGGCAACTTGTGATCATTGGGCGATTTTTACGTCTTACGACTTTGGATGGCCAGGCTCGGTTCAAGATAGCTGGGTGTTCAAAAATTCTCACCTGTGGAGGCACAAAGTAGACTACTTTCAACAACATGAATATATTCTTGTCGACAAAGGTACATATTCCAGATACTTATGATATGCTAATCTGAGTTTTTGTAGGCTATCCTTTGACGATGTACTCGATACGTCCTTTCAATGAATTCAATCTCACCAATGATCCGGACGAGGCGAGACGATGGCGAGACTGGAACAGGAAGTTATCCTCCCTCCGTATCTTTGTTGAACATGCCTTCAGTCGCTTGAAGGGTCGTTTTCCACTCCTCCATGGTATGACAGGATTTGACTTACCAGATATCTTCCAAATGGTCGAAGCTCCAATGATCCTTCATAATGTCTTGGAGGAATTTGGTGATGACCCAACAACAATCAAGGGTTTTAATGGTATGGAGGATAAAAATGTGAATGATGTCCGAGGCGAAGGTCCAGTCCAGATGGCAGGGGTCAATGCTAATGAGGATGATTTATACTGTCTAGGTCTTCTACAACGAAAAAATCTTGTAGACTACTCTATGGACTAAGCTTTCTTCTCTGTCTCCTCTGCAGTCAGCCGCTCTGCCATTCTTTCCCCGCAAGCTCATATCAGAGGGTTAGGATGATTCAAAAATTCACCAGCCTGTTGCCACTCCTCTTGTTGTGCCTTTCTTTGTGCCTCTTTTCGCTTCGCCCGAATATCAACCTGACGTTGCTCATACTCCTCCTGTTCGTGTTTCTCACACTTTAATGTGACCTCCATGTTGAGTTTTGCAACCTGCAAATTTGTTTCATCGACTTTCTCCTGACGTTTATGGCGTTCACCCATAGTACCCATCATTTCACGAAGGAGTCCAGTGGTATCGGAAAAGTTGTTTGCCTCGAGTGATATCGACTTACGTACACATTTTTTCAGTGGTGTTTCATTGTCGGAGATAGAGACACTGGAGTTGATATCATGGCTGTGAACTACCATGCTATCATTCCAAGCACTGCTAAAATATCAGAGTGTATCTTAGAATAAATGACTATTACTCACATGGCATCAATGGTTTTGAAAAGTTCACTAGCTTCGAACTCGTCAAGGACTTTCTTCAATATTTTCTTCTTAGATGTATGTTTCCGCTTTGTCCCATCAAGTGCAATATCATCCTCAACACTCTCGCCTTCAACCTCATCTCCGTTGTCATCTTCATCCCCGTCACCTCCACCAGTGTGCTCCTGCCACTCCTGCACAGCCTTATACTTTGGCCAAGCTTGGTTGTGCCAAAAGTTACGGATTTGTGCATGATCGAGACAGCCCTTCATCAAGACACATGCAATCTACACTCGTATATGTAAGTGAGAACATACTAACACAAAAAATCAGGCTCACATATGTAAATGTTGTTGTCTGTGTGAGCTTGAATGTCGGCCAAATCTCTGGAGAGGTAATGTACTTCACAGCCTTCAGTTTATCTTCGTCAGAAAATACTCTCACTTCCAGCTTCACAGGTGTCCCAGCAACTTTTGCAGGTGTAGCTCCAAGTACATTGGCTTCAAGCTTTAGATCAGCCCGGCTTAGCTGGCTCTCTGCAAACTTCGAGATCTCGTCATCTGAATTTCCCGAGGTACATCTATTTCCTTCACCCGATTTGCTTCCTGTGCCTCTGACTACCTTTGGTTTTGGGATGGGGAGGGACTCAGGGAGGGACTCGGGGAGGGACTCGGGGACACTCTTCAAGGCTCTCAGCTTCGGAGTCACTCGTGTGCGTCCACGTCATGCAGGAATTTTCACAGGTGTCAGTGCAGTGCTCTCAGCTGCAGGAAAGTCCCAATGAGGTTGGTGGCTCGGTGTGGTTTGAATTTGCAACGGAACAATGTTGTAGCCATCCGGGCGCATTTTTCGAGGGGACCAACAAAGACCAGAGGCTGGATCAATGTAGAAATGAGGTTGGCAAGCAGGTGTGCTGGGGCAGGGAATCTGGTGAGTGTTGGCATGCTGGATGAGATTCCCGGTGTCATACTGATTGAAGGATGAGGGCATCAGATCAGGGGGAAGCTGTGCATGTCCGTTGTGCATAGTAGTAGGCGCTTGCTCAAATACATCCGGTACTTGCAGGTATGTGTTTTCGGTGGGGAACGTCCACTGGAATACATCATCCATGACCGTCAGTGTTGAACTTCGAGCCTTCGGGCTGCGTCGTTCGATGTGCCACCTCAGCATATTCTAATCTCAGCGAGTGCTGCTGTGCCATCAGAAATAAAATAAAATGCTCAACCTCAATTACAACACATTTTATTTCTCTCAAGTTCACACAGCCTGTCACTTGTAAATTGCTTGTAGAAAATAAAATGGGCAAAATAAAATGGAATTGAGTGGGGCTTATCAGAACTCCAAAAGGCTTGAGAAGAAGCCCTGTCATCTGTCATATACCAGATCCGAGCACATCCAATACCATCTGTGAGCATCCCTACTGCTGGTCCGACCCCCTGTTTCCCCATCGGCTTCATTCCTCCTTCTCCAACAATGCATGAAGTGCATCTCAGCAGGACTAGCCCTGCTACCTCTGCCCAACCCTGTTCTGCTCCTCTGACACTACCTCTATATCCTCCAACACTATACCCCTTCCATCCAACCCTATCTGGAGTTCCACTCCTCCGCCCTATCGGTCCACCTGATCCTACTCCTACTCCCTCCGCTTTTCTGACCTGCTCGGTTCCTTCAGTTCCACTCGTGTTACACCACCCAACGGGTAGTCCGCCTGACTGCCTCACCAGTCCACTCCTAGACTAGGTACCACTCAACTGGTCCTATCTCCGTTTAGTATCATAGTTCCTCTTTTTGGATCATCGGTAATCCCTATACCTGAGTGATTTCTGATCTGTCGCGTACATACTATTCTCCGAGCCTCTTTCTCATATATCTCAGTTATCTCTTTTGTAATCCTGTACACTCAGCACATAGCCTTCTGCTATGCTATGCTACTTACTTAGAGTATATAAACATATGTACATCTGTCTGTAGATACTTAGTCTGAATATTACCTTTCCTAAGCCTTGCTCTCTTGTCCTTGTTCTTGGGCAAAAACCCTTGACAACTCCTGTTTGCCGGCCTAGGGGATTGACTCCCTAGGCTGGCCACCTTCTCTGCTCATCTGACTTCCCGCGCCTCCGCCGCCTTTCCCGCACGTCAGACTTGTGGCCAATAATCTTGCACCTCTGTCCTCTGTGTTTCTGTTCTGCTTCAGACTTCATCCAAGCAGTCTCCTCCACTCCATTCCTACTGTTAGCTCCGACTGCAGTAGCCCTCCGACTCTCCCCTGTAGGGCGGACCAATCTCTGCCCGACATTCCTGCGCTCATCTAGTAGTCCATTGGTCCTCCTTTGGAGGCCTGTCATATCCCATACCTCTGGATCCGGAATTCCAGATCTCCCCCACTTAAGTCCAGTTCTCTGTCCTGATATCCGCCTGGCGCTCCACCTTCATCTCCGTACTCCCCACTATCTCCTTTTAGAATAACTGTTCTCCAGCTACCGGTTATGTTCTCTCTGCTATGCTTACTGATCCGTCTGTTTGTACTTCATCTCCGACTTCACTGCTTTGATCCATTATACACTTACTAATAGACTTTCCACATGTTTCATACATAGCTTCTACTTTGCTGACTGATTTACTTACATGATACCTACAGTATATAAACTCCTGTAGTACTCTGGTACTCCTTAGTTCAAATATCATCTTAGTTCTGCTCATTCCTGCTTCTCCAGACTTGAGTCTAGTCTCTTGTCCACCTCTGAGTCTTAGGG